>NC_090655.1:169257380-169577108 GCF_040937935.1 Hyperolius riggenbachi
CATCCACTTTCCGGAAATAGAAGTATTTTTGAATCATAAGGTCGACCAGCATTTTTTCTTGAAGTAGGATCCTACATTACGATCTATTTTTTGAAATAGCCGTTGGAATCGACACTTGCAACTTATGCCTTGTCTATTACGGGTAGTGAGAATTGCCAATCTGCAGTGCGCAGCCTTTATATTTACATATTATATAAGCGTGTGCTATTTTTAACGAGTGCATGGTGTTTTAGGGGATTGATTGTGGAGCCTTGATGTTTATTTTAACAGAGTGATTACTTTTAGTGCAGGATTTTTATGAAATTTTTTATGCATATCTGGAGAAAATCATAGATTAAAGTGATCATTTTTTGTAAACAGCGCATGTTCTTTTGTTTATAATTATATTTCTAACCTTTTGAGGGTTTTGGGATCACCCTTTTTGGAACGTGCAGCTCAACAGGTATAACTTTCCCAGCGCCTACTCCCATTGATATATAAAAAAAAAAAGGATTTTTGCCAATTTGGCAAAAAAAATAACCGCCAGGGAGGTTAATGCCCTTTGCCAATCCTCTAGAGCCAGAAAGGGAGAAGATGCCACTGGTATTGGAGAAAATTTGGGAGATCTCCCCGAAACCACTTGGAAAGGAGAAAAACCTGAAGAGGAACTCTTTAGGTTATTATGTGCAAATTCTGCAAAAGGCAGGAACTTTACCCAATCTGACTGTGCATCTGCCACATAACACCTAAGAAATTGCTCCAGGGACTGGTTAACCCTTTCGGTCTGTCCGTTGGTCTGTGGGTGGTAGCCTGATGAAAATGACAGGTCCATACCGAGCTGGTGGCAAAAAGCTCTCCAGAATTTAGACACAAACCGGACTCCCCTATCTGACACCACATTCTCCGGAATGCCATGCAGCCAGAAAATGTGCTGAATGAAGAGATCAGCCAATTCCTGGGCCGAGGGGAGTCCTTTCAACGGGACAAAATGAGCCATTTTACTGAAACTACCACCCAGATGACCGTCTTGCCCTCAGACCTGGGGAGTTCTCCTACAAAGTCCATAGACAAATGAGTCCATGGTTCACTTGGCACTGGCAACGGTTGTAGCGTACCTACTGGTGCTTGACGAGAGGGCTTATTTCTGGCACACACAGAGCACTCTCTCACAAACTCTTTACAATCAAGTGCCAAAGAAGGCCACCATATACAGTGGTGTGAAAAACTATTTGCCCCCTTTCTGATTTCTTATTCTTTTGCATGTTTGTCACACTTAAATGTTTCTGCTCATCAAAAACCATTAACTATTAGTCAAAGATAGCTTAATTAAACACAAAATGCAGTTTTAAATGATGGTTTTTATTATTTAGTGAGAAAAAAAACCTCCAAATCTACATGGCCCTGTGTGAAAAAGTGATTGCCCCCCCCTTGTTAAAAAATAATTTAAAGGTGGTTAAATTTCTGTAGTCACCCCCAGGCCTGATTACTGCCACACCTGTTTCAATCAAGAAATCGCTTAAATAGGAGCTATTTGACACAGAGAAGTAGACCAAAAGCACCTCAAAAGCTAGACATCATGCCAAGATCCAAAGAAATTCAGGAACAAATGAGAACAAAAGTACTGTAATTGAAATCTATCAGTCTGGTAAAGGTTATAAAGCCATTTCTAAAGCTTTGGGACTCCAGCGAACCACAGTAAGAGCCATTATCCACAAATGGCAAACACATGGAACAGTGATGAACCTTCCCAGGAGTGGCCGACAGACCAAAATTACCCCAAGAGCGCAGAGAAAACTCATCCGAGAGGCCATAAAAGACCCCAGGACAACATCTAAAGAACTGCAGGCCTCACTTGCCTCAGTTAAGGTTAGTGTTCACGACTCCACCATAAGAAAGAGACTGGGCAAAAACGGCCTGCATGGAAGATATCCAAGGCGCAAACCACTTTTAAGCAAAAAGAACATTAAGGCTCGTCTCAATTTTGCTAAAAAAAAATCTCAATGATTGCCAAGACATTTGGGAAAATACCTTGTGGACCGACGAGACAAAAGTTTAACTTTTTGGAAGGTGCGTGTCCCGTTACATCTGGCGTAGAAGTAACACAGCATTTCAGCAGAAGAACATCATACCAACAGTAAAATATGGTGGTGGTAGTGTGATGGTCTGGGGTTGTTTTGCTGCTTCAGGACCTGGAAGGCATGCTGTGATAGATGGAACCATGAATTCTACTGTCTGCCAAAAAATCCTGAAGGAGAATGTCCGGCCATCTGTTCGTCAACTCAAGCTGAAGCAATCTTGGGTGCTGCAGCAGGACAATGACCCAAAACACACCAGCAAATTCACCTCTGAATGGCTGAAGAAAAACAAAATGAAGACTTTGGAGAGGCCTAGTCAAAGTCCTGACCTGAATCCTATTGAGATGTGGCATGACCTTAAAAAGGCGGTTCATGCTAGAAAACCCTCAAATAAAGCTGAATTACAACAATTCTGCAAAGATGAGTGGGCCAAAATTCCTCCAGAGCGCTGTAAAAGACTCGTTGCAAGTTATCACAAACGCTTGATTGCAGTTATTGCTGCTAAGGGTGGCCCAACCAGTTATTAGGTTCAGGGGGCAATTTCTTTTTCACACAGGGCCATGTAGGTTTTGAGGTTTTTTTCTCACTAAATAATAAAAACCATCATTTAAAACTGCATTTTGTGTTCAATTATGTTATCTTTGACTAATAGTTAACGGTTTTTGGTGAACAGAAACATTTAAGTGTGACAAACATGCAAAAGAATAAGAAATCAGGAAGGGGGCAAATCGTTTTTCACACCACTGTACATCTGGCCAGTAGGTCCTGAGTTCGAGCAGCCCCGGGATGCCCTGCATTCTTATGGGCGTGAAACAACTGTAGGAGTTGTAAGCGAAAAGGAAGTGGCACAAACAGTACCCCCCGGGCTTCCCTTCTGGGATATCCTGCTGGTAAGGCCCTAGAGTAAGCGCCCAATCCTGCCAGGTTTCCGTGGCTGCCACCACCAGTCTTGGAGGTAAGATGGTGTGATAATCCAGCCCCGCGATCCCGTCGAGATCTGCTCCCGTTAGCGTACGCAGGAAGTACGGGCGCAGACGGACAACGAGACCGGTTGCTGGATCGTCAGAGGTAAGAAGAAAAGGCGACAGAGCGTGCCAATCCCGTCTAATCTGCTCCCGTTAGCTTACGCAGGAAGTACGGTGAACAGACTGACAATAAAGATTGGTCGCGCAGCTGCCGACAATATGTAATGGGACAAACATCCACCAATCCCGTATTACTAGGCCACTGTTGCCATGCAGGTCTCATGCACCCGAGACTGCTGGAGGCAAATTCACTGTGTGCGTAGTAAACGGTTAAGATTGGTTGGAGGTGCCCATACATGTACAATTTTGATTGTATATACAATCTGTAAACTAAAAATATCGATTTCGCGCTGGAAATCGGATAAATACACTGCCACCACTGTCCGGTTGTATGGAGCGGACAGTCTCCAACGCTATCATAATACGGTAGCCAGCCCAATCACGTTCAACACGCTCAAGTCACCGTTCGGGGAGTAGTCACTTCCGACGGCTTAAAGACTGTGAGCAATGTGACGTTAAAGAAAGGTTACTGGGTCCCTATATGATGCAATCTCGAATTGTATTTACAATCGAGAAACGAAAGTTATCGATTTCGCACAGGAAATCTGGTACTAGCTAATCCTAGAAGGAAGAAACGGTTATTTACAACCTAGCTAGCAAATCAACAATGTATAAGCAAATCATAAAACAATGCGGTAGTATGACTGACTCTTCAGAGGGCAGATTCGTTATAGCAGCAATCAGATGACCAGAACAGGCACAAGACTGAACGATAAAATCGTTAGTTTATTTCTAAACTACATACACACAGCTTATTTTAGAACAGATTGATTGACAGAGAGAAGGCAAGAAAAGGAACAGGATGTCTGATTATATACAGTTCAAATACCGTTATTGGTAGTCCATGCGGCAATCGCAAGTCTTTGGCGAAAGTCCCAAAATGGCGGTTGCCATGCGGCCAACAGGCCTTTGTTAGAAAGTTCAAAGATGGAGGTTGGCCCGTGTCCCTGCGGGCTGCCAGGATGTTACTAGGCATCAGATTGAAGGTAAAGGACGCTGGACTTTTGGGTCATGTCAGTTTTGTTCCTCACTGTAGGTGGGAGGAGTTATGACACATACAAGTCCAGCCTTGCAATTTGAATAAGGCAATGCCCCCTTAGGCAGGGAGAGGTTTTGGGCCAATTCATATTTTGCCCGCTCTCGGCATGCCCGTGGGTAATATCAGGAACCCAAATAAATATTCATAATCAGCACAAGTGGGGGAATCTGCTAATACCAAACACGAGGAGTCTGGATCGCTAATAGCACCGTCCCCCCCGTTCACCTTACTGGCACTGGTTCCGAAAGATCCAGAGGGCTGAAAATCTCTCAGGACCAGTGTCATGTGGAATCTAATAAACTCCGTGAATTTGAGGGAACTGCGATCTTGGGAACACCAGAAATATTACCAAATTGTGCCTATTTATTAAATACAGTTTCTACAGTTTGGTTGAATCTTTGGGTGCCCAGATGGCGTGATAAGGATCATTCCTGTCTCCTTTCAACTCAGGCCACAAGGCAGCTAGGTGTCGGACTCCTGGTGGGTCGGTGCCGATCAGGCTGGAGAAAGCTACAATTTATGAGCTTCTGTCAACTGATATCTACCCTTCACCTGATGGATGAGGTCATAAACACCTCAGGGGGTCCCCTGGGCTGGCAGAGAATCTTTTCAACAGGAGGCTAATTAACTGACCATGAAAAGATTTCTCCAGCCCTTTGGTGAAGGGAATAAAAAAAGTGTATTTAAACCAAAACTGTCAGTTTGGGTGGTTTGCGAAGAACTAGCGTTGGTAACTCCATGACGCATTCGATATGTCATATCGACGGCGTCACAGATGGTCTCAGGGGTTGATGGCTGAACTGTCTCGGCCTCAAAGCACCTAGATAATGCATCTGCTTTGACACTCTTACTTCCTGGAGTATACGTTAGGATAAATCTGAACCTTGAAAAGAACAAGGACCAGCGAGCCTGTCGGGGGCTAAGCCTTTTGGCCCCCTCGATGTACTCCAAATTTTTATGATCAGTATAGACTGTAATCGTATGTTCTGCCCCTTCAAGCCAATGGCGCCATTCCTCAAAGGCTAACTTAATGGCCAAGAGCTCCCAATTGCCGATATCGTAGTTCCTCTCGGCTGGAGAGAACCTACGAGAAAAGAAGGCACAGGGATGTAGTTTGCCTTGAAGGCCAGAGCGCTGAGACAGCACAGCCCCAACCCCAATCTCTGATGCATCCACCTCAACAATGAAGGGGAAGGTGACATCTACGTGTCTCAAAATGGGAGCAGAACAAAATAACCTTTTCAATGTAGCAAAGGCAGACTGTGCCTCTGCTGACCAATGGTAAGTGTCAGCCCCTTTCTTGGTAAGGTTGGTGAGGGGTGACACTACAGAAGAAAATCCTTTGATGAACTTCCTGTAGTAATTGACACAGCCCAGAAACCTTTGGAGTGCCTTCAATCCTACAGGTTGAGGCCACTCCAATACAGCAGAGACTTTTTTCAGGATCCATGGAGAGACCTGAAGTGGAAATAATATATCCCAAGAAAGGGACTTTAGTGACTTCGAACAGGCATTTCTCTAACTTCGCGTACAACGAGTTCTGCCTCAATTTTCTTAAAACAAACTTCACGTGTTTCCGATGTTCCGTCAGATTGGGTGAGAAAATCAGTATATCATCCAGATACACTAACACAAATTTTCCTAGAACTTCTCTAAAAACTTTGTTGATCAACTCTTAAAAGACGGCAAGGGCATTACACAACCCGAAGGGCATGACCAGATACTCGTAGTGCCAGTCGGGCGTGTTGAATGCCGTCTTCCATTCGTCACCGTCCCTAATGCGTACAAGGTTGTATGCCCCTCGTAGGTCCAACTTAGAGAAAATACTGGCATTGGTCACTTAAGCAAACAAATCGTCAATCAATGGCAGTGGATAACGATTCTTTACTGTGATCTTATTCAACCCCCGATAGTCAATACAAGGTGGAAGCCCACTGTACAAAAAAGAACCCAGCCCCTGCAGGTGACCGGGAAGGATGGATAAAGCCCTTGGTCAAGTTTTCCTTAATGTATTCCTGCATCGCCAGCTTCTCTGGCCCCGACAGATTATAAAGATGACCTCTAGGGGGCATACAACCTGATCTTAGCTCTATGGGACAGTCGAAACTCCGGTGTGGTGGGAGTTTCTCTGCTGATTTGGGACAAAACACGTCAGAAAATTCTGTGTACTGCACTGGCACCCCTTTCACCTGAACCTTGGTGACGCAAACAGCAACTTTCTCCAAACAATGATGATGACAATCAGTGGTGCTCAAATACCCCTTTTCAAAATTCGAGTTTGGTCGAATTCGAATAGTAAATTATTCGAGGTCAGTCGAATATTCGAGTCGAATAAATTTTACTATACGATTCGACCTCGCACTTCGAGCTCACTATTCGAGTCGGTATTCGAGCTCATTATTCGAGCTGACTATTCGAATTGGCCTTAAATAGCTTCCTACACTTGTTTTGAGGGTGAATGATGCAAGAAACATCTTTTTTTCCAAGTAACAACAGCAAGTGATTATGTGGGGATGTTCCTTTAAAAAAAAAAAAGGTGAAAAGAGAAGTTGTGTCCAGAATTTTGTTCAGTACTGTATATACTTCTTCTTCTTCTTCTTCTTTATCTTCTATATCTTCTTTTTCTTCTTCTATATCTTCTTCTTCTATATCTTCTTCTTCTATATCTTCTTCTATATCTTCTTCTTCTTCTTTTATATTGTCTTCTTCTTCTTCTTCATCTTCTTCATCTTCTTCTTCATCTTCTTCATCTTCTTCTTCTTCATCTTCTTCTTCTTCTCCTTCTTCATCTTCTTCTTCTTCATCTTCCTCATCTTCTTCTTCATCTTCTTCTTCATCTTCTTCATCTTCTTCATCTTCTTCTTCATCTTCTTCATCTTCTTCATCTTCTTCTTCTTCATCTTCATCTTCTTCTTCTTCTCCTTTTTCTTCTTCTTCTTCTTCATCTTCTTCTTCTTCATCTTCTTCATCTTCTTCTATATCGTCTTCTTCTTCACTTATTTCTCTTTTCAATTTTTTTTTTAAAGAAATGCAGCTATTTTTGAGCGTAACAAATAGCTGGTGGCGCACGCATGTTGGAAGCGCCATTGTATGTGCTCCCTGGCAGTGGAAACACACAGACAGCAGGAGGTAAATTCAGCAGCAGGAGGAGGAGGATGAGTGTGTGGCAGCAAGCAGTCAATGAGGCAGGCAGCGTGACATAATAGCCCTGGTACCTAGCAGTGATACCAGGGCTGTAAATAAACACAGCAGGCAGGAGGTCCCAGACAGCGGTCGTGCAGCCCACATTGTGTCCAATACACAACTGGGACAACACAGTTTTCAACCCGGGCACCTCAGAAAAATTAAACCTTTTTTTTTGTAATGGTTTTGTAGTTTTGGTTTTACAACCAATTACACAGATATAGCTATTTTTTGACGTAATAGCTGGTGGCAGAGTGGCAGCAGAAGGTAAATCTGTGTACCCTGGCGTTGGGAAACACAGACAGACAGCAGCAGCAGGAGGAATGGAGGAGTAATTATGTGAGCAGCTATTGTTTGACGTAATAGCTGGTGGCAGAGTGGCAGCAGAAGCTAATTCTGTGTACCCTGGCAGTGGGAAACACAGACAGACAGCAGCATCAGCAGGAGGAATGGAGGAGTAGTGTGAGTGTGGCAGCAAGTAGGCAGCGTGACATAATAGCCCTGGTACCTAGCGGTGATACCAGGCCGTAAATAAACACAACAGGAGGTCCCAGACAGCGGTCGTGCAGCCCACATCGTGTCCAATACACAACTGGGACAACACAGTTTTCAACCCGGGCACCTCAGAAAAATTAAACCTTTTTTTTTGTAATGGTTTTGTAGTTTTGGTTTTACAACCAATTACACAGATATAGCTATTTTTTGACGTAATAGGTGGTGGCAGAGTGGCAGCAGAAGGTAAATCTGTGTACCCTGGCGTTGGGAAACACAGACAGACAGCAGCAGCAGGAGGAATGGAGGAGTAATTATGTGAGCAGCTATTGTTTGACGTAATAGCTGGTGGCAGAGTGGCAGCAGAAGCTAATTCTGTGTACCCTGGCAGTGGGAAACACAGACAGACAGCAGCATCAGCAGGAGGAATGGAGGAGTAGTGTGAGTGTGGCAGCAGGTAGGCAGCGTGACATAATAGCCCTGGTACCTAGCGGTGATACCAGGCCGTAAATAAACACAACAGGAGGTCCCAGACAGCGGTCGTGCAGCCCACATCGTGTCCAATACACAACTGGGACAACACAGTTTTCAACCCGGGCACCTCAGAAAAATTCAACCTTTTTTTTTGTAATGGTTTTGTAGTTTTGGTTTTACAACTAATTACACAGATATAGCTATTTTTTGACGTAATAGCTGGTGGCAGAGTGGCAGCAGAAGGTAAATCTGTGTACCCTGGCGTTGGGAAACACAGACAGACAGCAGCAGCAGCAGGAGGAATGGAGGAGTAATTATGTGTGCAGCTATTGTTTGACGTAATAGCTGGTGGCAGACTGGCAGCAGAAGGTAATTCTGTGTACCCTGGCAGTGGGAAACACAGACAGACAGCAGCAGCAGGAGGAATGGAGGAGTAGTGTGAGTGTGGCAGCAGGCAGGCAGCGTGACATAATAGCCCTGGTACCTAGCGGTGATACCAGGCCGTAAATAAACACAACAGGAGGTCCCAGACAGCGGTCGTGCAGCCCACATTGTGTCCAATACACAACTGGGACAACACAGTTTTCAACCCGGGCACCTCAGAAAAATTAAACCTTTTTTTTTATAGTTTTTTGGTTTTGTTTGTAAAACAAATTACACAGATATATAGCTATTTTTTGACGTAATAGCTGGTGGCAGAGTGGCAGCAGAAGGTAAATCTGTGTACCCTGGCAGTGGGAAACACAGACAGACAGCAGCAGCAGCAGGAGGAATGGAGGAGTAATTATGTGTGCAGCTATTGTTTGACGTAATAGCTGGTGGCAGACTGGCAGCAGAAGGTAATTCTGTGTACCCTGGCAGTGGGAAACACAGACAGACAGCAGCAGCAGGAGGAATGGAGGAGTACTGTGTGAGTGTGGCAGCAGGCAGGCAGTGTGACATAATAGCCCTGGTACCTAGCGGTGATACCAGGCCGTAAATGAACACAACAGGAGGTCCCAGACAGCGGTCGTGCAGCCCACATCGTGTCCAATACACAACTGGGACAACACAGTTTTCAACTCGGGCACCTCAGAAAAATTAAACCTTTTTTTTTTTTTAATGGTTTTTTGGTTTTGTTTGTAAAACAAATTACACAGATATATAGCTATTGTTTGACGTAATAGCTGGTGGCAGAGTGGCAGCAGAAGGTAAATCTGTGTACCCTGGCAGTGGGAAACACAGACAGACAGCAGAAGGGCAGTACACAGCAGCCCACTGTAGGTGTAAAATGTGTGGCTGCAGGCGACGTAATAGTCAAAGTGAACCAGGCTGGCTTAGTGAGCAGGAGCCAGGAGGTGGTAAAGGGTGGTAAGGCACATTAACGATGGTTCTTAGCCAGTTCATGTCCCCCTCTCGCCGACAACAGGGGCCAGGAACTCGCCTTCCACCCACGCCTGGTTCATCTTGAGAAACGTCAGTCTGTCCACAGACTTGTGAGACAGACGTGAGCGTTTCTCGGTGACCACACCACCAGCTGCACTGAAGCAGCGCTCGGACAGCACGCTGGAAGGGGGGCAGGACAGCACTTCCAGGGCGTACTGCACCAGCTCGCTCCAGATCTCCAGGCGCTTGACCCAATACTCCATGGGATCAACAAGGGCATCGCTGTCAAGCCCGCTGTAGGACCCCATGTAGTCAGCCACCATGCGGGTCAGGCGCTGGCTGTGACCGGTGGAGGATGCTGCTGCATGCACCTCCTCTCTAGTCACTGCTGCCGGAGCTTCTACAGTCCTGTAGAGCTCGTGGCTGAGAGACAGCAGGTCTGTGGGGCGCTTGCTGCTGGATGCAGGCACCTGCTGCTGCCTCTGTGCTGGCTGCTGGACAGTGGGGGTGGAAGGCTAGGGGAAGGCTTCCTCCAAGCGCTCAACAAGGGCCTGCTGCAAGCTCCTTATTTGTTGCGCTGGGTCTCCTCCTGCAGGCGGCAGGAACTGGCTCAACTTCCCCTTGAGGCGTGGGTCCAACATCATGCTGATCCAGATGTCCTCCCTCTGCTTCATCTGGATCACCCTGGGGTCCCTGCGCAGGCACGTCAGCATGTGCGCTGCCATTGGGAAGAGGCGGGCCACGTCTGCTGGCACATCGACGGCAGTGCTGCTGTCCTCATCCTCCTCCTCTGCCTCGTCAGCCTCATCCTCTCTCCACCCCCGCACCAACTCAGCTGCACTGTGCTGCTCCCCCTCATCAGCAGCAAGGTCAGGGACCTCCACCAAGTCCTCCTCCTCCTCCCCCTCAGAGGTGGACTGTGCAGCTGCTTGCCGCTCCTGCTGGTCCAAGGCTGCCGCTCCCTGTTCCAGCAAAGCATCGAGGGCCCTGTTCAGCAGACAAACCAGGGGCACCCACTCGCACACCATAGCATGGTCCCTGCTCACCATGTTAGTGGCCTGCAGAAAGGGAGCCAGCACTAAGCACACCTGCTGCATGTGCCTCCAGTCATCATCGGGGACGATGGACGGGATGTTGCTGGTCTTGTCCCTTCTCTGAGCGGCGGAAACAGTGGCCAGGGCAAGGTACTGGTTGACAGCGTGCTTCTGTTCAACCAGACGCTCCAACATCGCCAGGGTGGAGTTCCAGCGAGTCGGAACGTCAAGGATCAGCCGATGGCGTGGCAGATGCAGCTCCTTTTGCACGTCTTCCAGGCTCGCACAGGCTGCAGCCGAGCGCCGGAAGTGACGCACAACGTTCCTTGCCGTTTCCAGCAGTTCGCCCATCCCCTGGTAGGTGCGCAAGAACTTCTGCACCACCAGGTTCAGCACGTGGGCAAGACAGGGGATGTGGGTCAGGTTTCCCATGTCTATTGCGGCAACCAGATTGGCCCCATTGTCGGCCACCACCTCTCCGACTCTGAGGCCTCTGGGGGTCAGCCAAATCCTCTCCTGCTCCTGGAGTTTGGCCAACACATGGGTTGCCGTCAGCTTGGTCTTCCCAAGGCTGACCAAGTGCAGCAGCGCTTGGCAGTGGCGGGCCTTCACGCTGCTGCTGAGGCGGGGGGTTTGGCCAGGTGTGCCGGAGGATGGCAGAGGATCGGAGGAACCTGCTGCAGTTCCCCTGACCCTGCGAGGTGGCACCACCCACTGTGTTGCTGCTGCTGCTGTGCCCGCTGCTGCTCTCCCATCCTCACCCCCTTCCACCAAGCTGACCCAGTGGACAGTGAAGGACAGGTAGCGGCCTGTCCCGAAGCGGCTGCTCCAAAAGTCCATGGTGACGTGGACCCTTTCACCAACCGCGTGCTCCAGCCCTCGCTCCACATTGGCCATCACAAAGCGGTGCAGTGCAGGAATGGCCTTGCGGGCAAAGAAGTGTCTGCTGGGGAGCTGCCAGTCTGGGGCTGCGCAAGCAAGCAGCGCACGAATGTCGCTCCCCTCCTGCACGAGCGTGTACGGCAGGAGTTGGGAGCACATGGCCCGTGCCAGCAAGCCGTTCAGCTGCCGCACGCGACGGCTGCTGGGAGGCAGAGCCCTAACCACCCCCTGGAAGGACTCGCTCAAAAGGCTCTGGCGTGGCCTTTTGCTGGCACGGGAATCAGCAGACACAGCGGAGGAGGCCACTGAGGACTGGCTGCCAGAACAGGCCTCAGTGTCGGCGGCAGGAGTTGCAGAGGGGGGAGGAGCAGTGCGTTTCCGCACTCCTGCTGGTGCTGCTGGAGGAGCAGGAGGACGGGTGGCTGCTGTTGCTGCTGCTGCTGAAGGCTGTGCAGTGATGGGTGTGGTGCCACTGCCAGCACCAGATGCCTTCAGCCTCTGGAACTCCTCATGCTGGTGGAAATGTTTCGCAGCAAGGTGGTTGATGAGCGAGCTGGTGCTGAACTTTAAGGGGTCTGCACCTCTGCTCAACTTCCGCTGACAGTGGTTGCAAGTGGCGTACTTGCTGTAAACTGTGGGCATGGTGAAAAATCGCCAGATTGGTGACAGAAACATCCCCCTACGGCATGGAAGCGCTGCTGCCGCCTGTCTCCCTGTGGTGGTTGGGGGGGGGCTTGGGTGCGGCTGGTGGTGGTACTGGCAGATGCTGCTGCTGCTTCTGCTGAGCCTGAGACACCAGCAGGCTGTGGGACCTGCCTACTGCTGCCAATGCTTGCAATGATGCGCCTCCTTGCAAGGCCCACAAGCGCATCCTCCTCCTCCTCCTCAGAGCTGCTGAGGACGACATCCCCTGGAGGTGGTGGCACCCAGTCTCTGTCTGTCACCGGGTCATCATCATCCTCCCCCTCCTGAAACATGTCCTGCTGGGATGACTCCCCCAAACTCCTCTCCTGATGCATGGATGGGCTGCTTGACTGTCGCCACAGTCTTGCTGTCCAATCCCTCATCCCCCAAAGTGCCCATCAGCATCTCCTCCTCCAAATCGCCAACAACAGCAGACAATACCCTGATGGTGCCTGGGGTAAAAATACTGCTGAGTGACAGGTCGCCAACTTGTGACGGTGAACTGGCCTCCTCCCCAGACCCTGCTGGGCGGCTGCTGCGAACAGGGGTGGTGGTGGTGGTGGTGAGGGTGGAGGCCTCGGATGCAGAGCTGATGGCGGGCTGCTCATCCTCCGTCATGAGTTGCACCACAGTGTCTGCATGCTTTTCCTCAATGGGACGTTTCCGACCCGGCTGGAGGAAAATCGGAGCAGGTGCTACACGCTGCTGCTGCTGTGTCTCTGCAGCGTGAGTTGCAGATGCTCCTGCTGGGCGGCGCCCAAGGCGTCCACGGCCAGTGGCTATGGGAGGAATGTTAGCCACTGACGCTGCTGCTGCGGAACTGTGCATGGTGGCGCGGCCGCGGCCTGCCACAATGCTGCTCCCTCTCCTCCTGATTCCCTTGCTGCCCTTCCCCTTGCCCAAACCGCGCTGGCTGCCACTTCCAGACATCTTCGATGTTTTGGGCGTAAAGACAAAAGTTTTTTAAAAGGGCGGGTTAAAAGTGGGGTACTTTAATGGAGTGGTTGGTGGGTGAGGTGACTGAGTGAGTGTCCCTAGTACAGTAAGTAAGTAGTAACAGTCAGGAAGTACAACTAGAAGTTACAATAATCAATCAGTAATCAGAAGGAAATAGAGTGTGTGTACACTACAGACAGTGAGTGCACGCACGCGCAAACACGCGCAGGAGCTAGCCTATGAACAGTGACTGAGTGAGTGTCCCTAATACAGTAAGTAAGTAGTAACAGTCAGGAAGTACAACTAGCAGTTACAATAATCAGTAGTAATCACAAGTAAATTTAGTGTGTGTACACTACAGACAGTGAGTGCACGCACGCGCAAACACGCGCAGGAGCTAGCCTATGAACAGTGACTGAGTGAGTGTCCCTACTACAGTAAGTAAGTAGTAAGAGTCAGGAAGTACAACTAGAAATTACAATAATCAATCAGTAATCAGAAGGAAATAGAGTGTGTGTAGTGTGTACACACTACACAGACAGTGAGTGCACACACACACGCAGGAGCTCGCCTATGAACAGTGACTGAGTGTCCTAGACTCCTATAGTACAGTAAGAGTAAGTAGTAACAGTAAGTACAACTAATTACAATAATCAATCAGTAATCAGAAGGAAATAGAGTGTGTGTGTACACTACAGTACACAGACAGTGAGTGAGTGCACACACGCAGGAGCTAGTAGCCTATGAACAGTGACTGAGTGCCCTAGACCTAGACTCCTATAGTACAGTAAGAGTAAGTAGTAACAGTAAGTACAACTAATTACAATAATCAATCAGTAATCAGAAGGAAATAGAGTGTGTGTGTACACTACAGTACACAGACAGTGAGTGAGTGCACACACGCAGGAGCTAGTAGCCTATGAACAGTGACTGAGTGTCCTAGACTCCTATAGTACAGTAAGAGTAAGTAGTAACAGTAAGTACAACTAATTACAATAATCAATCAGTAATCAGAAGGAAATAGAGTGTGTGTGTACACTACAGTACACAGACAGTGAGTGAGTGCACACACGCAGGAGCTAGTAGCCTATGAACAGTGACTGAGTGTCCTAGACCTAGACTCCTATAGTACAGTAAGAGTAAGTAGTAACAGTAAGTACAACTAATTACAATAATCAATCAGTAATCAGAAGGAAATAGAGTGTGTGTGTACACTACAGTACACAGACAGTGAGTGAGTGCACACACGCAGGAGCTAGTAGCCTATGAACAGTGACTGAGTGTCCTAGACTCCTATAGTACAGTAAGAGTAAGTAGTAACAGTAAGTACAACTAATTACAATAATCAATCAGTAATCAGAAGGAAATAGAGTGTGTGTGTACACTACAGTACACAGACAGTGAGTGAGTGCACACACGCAGGAGCTAGTAGCCTATGAACAGTGACTGAGTGTCCTAGACTCCTAGTACAGTAAGAGTAAGTAGTAACAGTAAGTACAACTAATTACAATAATCAATCAGTAATCAGAAGGAAATAGAGTGTGTGTGTACAAGACAGTGAGTGCACACACGCAGGAGCTAGTAGCCTTAGCCTTAGCCTATGAACAGTGACAGTGAGTGTCCTAGTACAGTATAACTACAATACTAAATACAGAATCAATCAGTAGTAAAGGACAGCAGAAATACTGGTATAGATGAGAGAAATATACTAACAGAGGACAGGAGAGAACAGCTGCTCACACAGGCAGGCCCTGAGGCCTAAAGCTGTAAGCTTGCCTGCAGCAGCTGTCTCTGTCTATGTAACACAAAAGCTACTAACTAAAATACAATGTCTATCTAACTAACAACAATATAGGTGTGTATAGGAGGTGTATGTGAGCAAAAACGCTAGGTAAATGACCACAATAGAGCTCTTGCTAAGCCAAAGCACAAAGGAGCAACTCTCTCTCTATGCAAGTCTCAGGCAAGGACGGAGAAACCTAACATGGCAGCCGCTATTTATAGGGTAGGGGCTGGCCAGGGTCCCCCTCTGTGATTGGCTGCCGTCAGAGGGCCTGGGAGCCCTCTGATTGGCTCTAAGGACATCAATCTGGGCTATGATGCTATTCGAGCTCGGTACCCGAGCTCGAATAGCGCCGTTTGCTCGAATAGCTCGAATAGTGAATGGGCTATTCGCGTTTACTCGAATAGCCCATTCGAATAGCTGCAGCTATTCGGAGCTCGAATACCGAGCTCGAATAGCTGGAAAAGAGCTCGAATATTCGAGCTACTCGAATATTCGAGCTCTGCTGAGCACCACTAATGACAATGGGCTGACCAGCTCTGTAGCTGACCTGAAGCCCAGTCGATCTGAGGGGAGTGTAGTTGCAACCAGGGCATACCGAGGATTATGGTAGAAGTTGCCATTTGCAGGACAAAGAACTGTAGTTTCTCCTTATGTAGAACCCCTATTTCACACAATAACAAGGGAGTCTGGGAAAGAGGCTGTCTACATTGTAACGGAGAGTCATCTACTGCCGTGATCAGAATCTGACGGTCTAACGGGAGTAAGGGAATCCCCAATTTTTTTACAAAGTCATAATCTATAAAATTGGCTGAAGAACCTGAGTCTACAAATGCCTCTGTGGCCGTGGCCCGACCCTCCCAGGTAATGGAGCAAGGGAGGAGTAAGTGGTTATTATCTAAAGGTAAACCCGGCTCGCCTAGGGTATTACCTCTGACTACACCTAGGTGGCAGCGTTTCCCGAGTTTTTTAGGGCAATTCTGGACAAAGTGACCCTCCTCAGCACAGTATTGACAGAGTCTTTCTGACCTTCTGCGATTCTTCTCCACTTGAGTTAACCTAGACTGACCGATCTGCATCGGTTCGGCCTGAGGTGACGAGGGTGGAGAACAGGCATAGAGAACAGACCTTACAGCATTTGTCTCCCGGGTTTGTCTTTGATAGCGAAGGCGGCGATCAACCCGCACCGCCATTGATATTGACCCTCTGATTCTCAGATCCTGACAGATTGGGCCTCAACTCAAAATAGGATAGCACACGGTTTCTGAAATTCTGAAAGTCAGATCTATGCCCAAAAAACTTTTCGGGTACGGACATACGGAGGTCCGTGACTGAAGGGGATCGCACTGTATCAATAGTCGTTTGAAGTACCTGTACTGTCCCAGACAGTTGATTGATCTGAGTCTGTTGGACATTGATCACCCCGATAAAATTGTTTACCGCGGTGGTCAGGACTTCAACCTGACTATACAGTGCGTCCATAATGTAATGCAGTGTCACCAATAATACAGATGTTATACCTGATCATGCGGTGATCTGCAGAATCACCAATGATGTGTAATGATCCGCTCAGCTGGCTGCACAGGCAGACAGCTGTTTGACCATTCCTTATGTCTGAGAGATGCAGGTCTCTGGAAAAGAGACCTGGCTTCACCTTGCAACTTTCAGAGTTGCTTTGCTGAGGGATTTGCATACATGCAAATTGCCCAGCTGTCTCCTTTGAGGGCTGGTAGTATAAGAGGCTTCTGCTCCCAGAAGGCTTTGCTGGTCATAACAGTTTGTTAAACACACTCCTGGAGTGTCAGCCTTCCCTGTTGGATTGTTATAGTTATCTTAGAGTAATTCTGGGGACTGCACTAAGCAGCTCCTCTAGTGCAGTTAGCATGCTTATCTGTTTTGTCTATGTTGCCTCTCTGGTGTGATTGTCCTGTCGCCAACGGTGGTCAATAGGAAATTGTCCAGTCTGTCTGTGGGTGCTAACCAGAGCAGCGGTTGCTACTGGTAGCCCCTTCTGTTTCATCTGTCTTACTTGGATCGCACTAGCCTCTAGCGGTAGCGGCTGTGGATCCTTCTGATCTTCTTTCTTGGAGTATAGCTGGCGCAGCGGTTGCTACCGGCTATCTCATCTGTCTGTCTTGCTTGGATCGCACTAGCCCCTAGCAGCAGCGGCTGTGGATCTTTCTGATCTGTGATCCTGTCCCTGAACCCGGATCGCACTTGCTCTGGCGGAAAGAGCAGTGGATCTTTCCTATCCTGTCCCTGAACCCAGATCGCACTCGCTCTGGAGGAAAGAGCAGTGGATCCTGCTAAGCTCTGTTGCTTTACTTGGATCGCGCTCGCTCTGGCGGAAAGAGCAGTGGATCTTTCCTATCCTGTTTTCCATCTGTCTGTCAGTCTTATCTGATACGAACGCTTGCTGTAGGCTCGGTGAGGTAACCGTTAAGCAAGCGATCGCGTTCTCTGTTTCGTGTTTGTGTGGCGGTGGTTAGTTAGGCGTGCTTGTCTCTGTTGCGCTTAACGTGCGGAGATCGTGCTGTAAACGCATTCGCTGTTGCGAATGAGTGCGGTGTTCGCGTTTAGTTAGAGTTTGTTTTTTTCCTTATCTTCTCATTATATGATTTGCTGTGCCTTTGCTACTCTCGTGCCCTGTCTTGCTTAAGTCTTGTGTCACCTCTGGCAATCGCCTCTCTCGCGATTGCGTTCCTACTTTGCTTCTGCTGTTGTGTGTGCTCTGTCGCGGGTTGGCGACTAGATTGGTGCACACACATACATTCTGTCCCTGTGCTCATTCTCATTCGCTATCGCTTCTCTTGCGATTGCGTTCTCACTTGGTTTCCTCTGTTGTATGTTCACTGTTGCAGGTTGGCGACGGGATTGGTGGACATACATACATTCCTCCTCTGTGCTTATTCTGTCTTGTGTCACTGTTAGCAATCGCCATCTCTTGCGATTGCCTTCTCATCTGATCTTCATGGTTGTGTGTTCATCATCGCAGGGTGGCGACTAGATTGGTGGACACACATACACACTGTTGCTTTACTCTCTCTCTTTAAGGGCTATCTTGCCTTGCGATTCTTCCCTTCGTACAATTCCTGTCTGGCGTCTGTGGCAGGGCAGAGGATCTGTTCCTCTGCACTCCACAGCTCCATCTGCCGACAGGAATTTCCCTCTACAAGTGCGTTGCCTTTTGCTGGGTTCTCTCAAATGATACGCTTGTGGAGGATTTCCGCAGTGTCAGTGCGCGTCCTGTGCGCTGACCATGGAGAGAATTCCACAATCGTTACATAATGCAAGTATAGCAAGACACAGGACACCCAGGTGTAAGATAAGTGTTTGGTGCAACAGTAAATATAGATAGAGATACCCACTATCCCAGAGGAGCTGGTAGAGGGAGGTATCTCTATAGAACACTGGAATCAGTACTCCAGCAGGCTGAAGACACAGATGAATTAGTGATCGGTTCACCTGAGGAGTGGGTGATGCACAGTAAGACAACGTATACTGATCACTCGTGGAGCGGGTGATTCAGACTGTACTGCAGCAGGTGATCACCTGAGGGGCAGGTGATGAGGACAGTACCATAGTTACTAGTCACCTGAGGAGCAGGTGATTAAGACTGTACTGCAGCTATCAACCTGAGGAGCAGGTGATTAAGACTGTACGGCAGCTATCAACCTGAGGAGCAGGTGATTACTAAACTGAGAATCCCTCACCAGAACTAAGCTCACTGGTGAGGGTAGAAGAGTCAGACAAGCAGGATCGGCAACACACGGACAGATATGGTACAAAGACAGAAGACTGAATCAAAGTGAGGTATAAGCTGAGTCGGCAACAAGATCAGATAGGCATAGGCACAGAATCAGAAGACAGAAGAGTAGTCAAGGCTAGCAGAGGGTCATAACAAATAATACAATTCAATTAGTACTTTAAGCTATCAACAGAATCTGGCTAAGTGTGGATCCCCAGCTCCTGCTGGTTCTAGCACACTTTCGGATCTGACTAAGGTCTGAGTGCTAGCACGTAGCATTTGCAACAGCAGATGAAGAGCAACTGACAGGCAGGTCCTATATATACTCAGAGCGCTCCACAGCGTCGCCCCTGTCACTCAGCCAATCCGGAGCACTACTGGAGTCAGTTGACCGGCTGATCAGCTGACTCCCCTTCTACTTGCATAAAGGTCCTGTCGCCTGGCGCGCGCGTAGCCCTCAGTCTATGTGCAACTGAGGGACCAGGCAAAACTCCAACATGTAACTGTGCAGCGGAGGTCGCCGGCTGAGATGCAGATACGGCTGGCATGCCACTCACCGCCGTGGTGGCCTCTCCGCTATCTATTACATGCAGTCACACAGATGCAGTAAAAGGTATACACTGACTGCTGGTATAATACAATGTGCAGTCACACAAATGCAGTGAAAGGTATATAGTGACTGATATATAAAACAGCGTGCTGTCACACAGATGCAGTGAAAGGTATGCAGTGACTGGTATTATAATACAATGTGCAGTCACACAGGTGCAGTGAAAAGGTATGCACTGACTAGTATAAAAAACAGCGTGCTGTCACACAGATGCAGTAAAAGGTATGCAGTGACTGGTTGTAATGAGCAACGGGGCAGCTGCGGCGAACAGCACCACCGCCGCAGCTGCCTCCGTGCCTCTGCCTGTGCTCCCGGCGTCTAGGACGCCCAGGATGGAATGTTCTTTGTACCAAAGGGTCACCGTCTAGCGCGGGCGCACGCACAGACGGGACCTTTATGCTGGGAGGAGGCACGTCAGCTGACCTGCTGGTCGGCTGACATCAGAGGAGTCTCACGGTGCCCAGGATTGGCTGATTGCAGGGGGCGTGCCAGTGAGGCCTCCTCTGCTTCTTAAGCCTCAGGGCTTCATTCAGTAACTGTCTGCTGTCATGAATACTTTAGTGTTAGTGCTCAGACCTTAGACTAGATCCCAGGTGTTGAAACCAAGGACTTCACACCTAGACTAGGATATTGCTTATTGTTTGATTATCTGTGTATGATTCTGGCTAAACTCTGACCTCGCTTCTGCTCCCTGATTCTGTACTTCTGCCTATCTGACTTGTTGCTGAACCTCTGCCTGTTTACCCGTTATTCTTTGCCTCACGATTCTGTATCGATACTTACCTCTCTGTTGCTGAACTTAGCCTGTCTGACCACTTTGTCCTCACCAGTGGGCCCAGCCTCTGGTGAGGGATTTCTAGTATAGAATCACCTGCTCCTCAGGTGATCATTAGTTGCAGTACTGTTGGTAACCCCTGCCCCTCAGGTGTTCACTAGCCTGCAGTACAGTCTTAATCACCTGCTCCTCAGGTGATCTTTAGTCGCAGTACTGTTGGTAACCCCTGCTCCTCAGGTGATCATTAGCCTGCAGTACAGTCTTAATCACCTGCTCCTCAGGTGATCGTTAGTTACAGTATTGTTTGTATCACCTGCTCCTCAGGTATCCTCTAGGCTGCAGTACCATCTTAATCACCTGCTCCTCAGGTGATCACTAGGCTGTAGTACAGTCTGAATCACCCGCTCCTTGGGAGATTCTATCTCTTCATTATCAGTATCTCTAGCTTGCTGGGGCTTGTATGCTATTATACAGTCAGTGTACTGATTCTCACCAAATTATTTAGTTACAGTCTGTGTATTAGTAGTACCTTACCAGACCCTCTGGTAAGGTCTTGCAAAACTAATAAAGTTACGGTTGCACCAAGCACTACTCTCTAGCAACCTTTTAGCTATACTGGTATTATTGGTGATTCTGCAGATCACCACATAATCAGGTATAGCGTCTGCATTATTGGTGATTCTGCAGATCACCATATAATCAGACATCTGAGTTGCTACACCCAACCATTACACTGGTATTATAATGCATTGTGCAGTCACACAGATGCAGTAAAAAGGTATGCACTGGAGGTGAAAACTAGAGTTTCAAACTTTATAATCCAAGAACAGCTAGCTGGCATCCTTCTTGACAGAAAGGACAAGGTAGATAAAATTTGGAACCCCTGGAAAACCTACCTTGCTATCACAGGTTGTGGTTAAACTTTCTACAGGTCACCTACCACAAAGTCAGTAGCTCTTGGTCCCATGGGTGGTCGTTCCCCCTTCCCCTCCTATCTGTCCACTTCTCCCTTTTCTCTTCATTTCTTTTACTTTTCTTTGTTGTTCTTCTTTAAATGTAATAGGGTCCTCTTCATGAGGAGCCGAGGTTGGGTTTAGGATAAGGAAAGGTTTAATGTTCCTGGCCTGGGCACCCCGGCCACTCTGGGCTGGCGAGTCCAGTAGGTTGAGCTGGAGGGATTGATTTCCCCCAGCTAATAATCAGGTGGCCCAACATGATTTCAGTCTTTGAATTGATTTGTGGTTTCCACATAGAATATTGTTGTTTAAGAGTCATGATATGCTGCTAATTGGAATATGTTATTCCCTATTTTCTACATTGTGTTGTTACATGTTTTTATTGTAAACCTCAATAAAACTGTTTGAAAAGAAAAGAAAAAGGTATGCACTGACTGCTGGTATATAAAACAGTGTGCTGTCACACAGATGCAGTGAAAGGTATGCAGTGACTGTTGGTGGTATAATGCAATGTGCAGTCACACAGGTGCAGTTTAAAGGTATGCACTGAATGTGCTGGGCCTGGCACAGTATAGCAATTAGCAAGGGCCAGCTGCGACAGACAGGGCTGTATATGCAGTGTCAGTGGGCCACACACAAAAAAAAACACATCACAAGAACATTAGCTCTCAAAAGAGCTTTATTTGTGGTGCTTTTCAGCAACAAATATCAGCAAGGAGCAAGCTAACAGACCTCCTAAGTTTCCCTTTCCCTATCTCTCCAATGTCTCTCCCTTCTCTCATTATTATGAGCAGCAGACAGAGTGAGAAAATGGCCGACGCTGCTACCTTTTATGAAGGGGGGGGGGGGTTCCAGGAGGGAGTGCAGCCTTATTGGCTGCCATGTGTCTGCTGACTGTGATGTTGAGGGTCAAAGTTTAGCCCAATGATCTAGTATAGGGGGCGGGTCAAACTCACTATATGTTCGCATTTCGATGCGAACTCGCATTGTTCACGTTCAAACCATCTCTATTCCAGATGTGGTCTTACTAGAGAGTTTAACAGGGGCAATATGCTAGCATCTCGAATTTTTATTTCCCTTTTAATGCATCCCAAACTTTTATTAGCTTTAGCTGTAGTGGCTTGGCATTGAAAACAATGATTTAACTTGTTGTCGATGAGTACTCCTAAGTCCTTCTCCAGGTTTGATGTCCCCATCTGTATCCCGTTTATTTTGTATGGTGCTAGACCATTGGTACGACCAAAATGCATGACTTTACATTTTCCAACATTGAATTTTGTCTGCCATTTATGTGCCCATATAGCCATCCTATCCAGATCCTGTTGCAATATGTCACTATCTTACTGAGAGTTGATGATTCTGCACAATTTTGTATCATCTGCAAAAATAGCAACATTGCTTTCTACTGCATCTACTAGATCATTAATAAATAAATTGAAGCGCACTGGACCCAAAACAGACCCTGTGGGACCCCACTGCTAACAGTCACACATTTTGAGTATGATCCATTGACCACAACTCTCTGTTTTCTGTCCATTAGCCAGTTCCCTATCCATGCATACAGACCTTCCCCAGTCCTTGCATCCTCAACTTTTGAACCAGACTTTTGTGGGGAACAGTGTCGAAGGCCTTTGCAAAGTCCAAGTATATCACATCTACAGCATTCCCAATATCCACATTAGCTTTCACTACCTCATAAAAGCTGAGCATGTTAGTCAAACAGGACCTGTCTTAAGTAAGCTCATGCTGATGCTGATAAATAAGATTATTGTCTACTATGAAGTCATGTATAGTATCTCTTAGTAACCCCTCAAATAGTTTGCATACAACTGATGTTAAACTTACTGGTCTATAATTTTCTGGATCTGATTTTTTGCCCTTTTTAAATAATGGTTAAACGTGGGCTGTACACCAATCTACTGGGACTTTACCAGTTGAAAGAGAGTCAGAAAAGTTAAAATAAAGGAGTTTATCTTAATTCCCTTAGGAGCCGAGGATGCATGCCATCCGGCAAGGTGCCTTGTCTATTTTTAATTTATTTAGTCTTGCCTTCACTTCTTCCTGTTTTAACTACAGGGAGTGCAGAATTATTAGGCAAATTAGTATTTTGACCACATCATCCTCTTTATGCATGTTGTACTCCAAGCTGTATAGGCTCGAAATCCTACTACCAATTAAGCATATTAGGTGATGTGCATCTCTGTAATGAGAAGGGGTGTGGTCTAAAGACATCAACACCCTATATCAGGTGTGCAAAATTATTAGGCAACTTCCTTTCCTTTGGCAAAATGGGTCAAAAGAAGGACTTGACAGGCTCAGAAAAGTCAAAAATAGTGAAATATTTTGCAAAGGGATGCAGCACTCTTAAAATTGCAAAGCTTCTGAAGCGTGATCATCGAACAATCAAGCGTTTCATTCAAAATAGTCAACAGGGTCGCAAGAAGCGTGTGGAAAAACCAAGGCGCAAAATAACTGCCCATGAACTGAGAAAAGTCAAGCGTGCAGCTGCCAAGATGCCACTTGCCACCAGTTTGGCCATATTTCAGAGCTGCAACATCACTGGAGTGTCCAAAAGCACAAGGTGTGCAATACTCAGAGACATGGCCAAGGTAAGAAAGGCTGAAAGATGACCACCACTGAACAAGACACACAAGCTGAAACGTCAAGACTGGGCGAAGAAATATCTCAAGACTGATTTTTCTAAGGTTTTATGGACTGATGAAATGAGAGTGAGTCTTGATGGGCCAGATGGATGGGCCCGTGGCTGGATTGGTAAAGGGCAGAGAGCTCCAGTCCGACTCAGACGCCAGCAAGGTGGAGGAGGAGTACTGGTTTGGGCTGGTATCATCAAAGATGAGCTTGTGGGGCCTTTTCGGGTTGAGGATGGAGTCAAGCTCAACTCCCAGTCCTACTGCCAGTTTCTGGAAGAAACCTTCTTCAAGCAGTGGTACAGGAAGAAGTCTGCATCCTTCAAGAAAAACATGATTTTCATGCAGGACAATGCTCCATCACACGCGTCCAAGTACTCCACAGCGTGGCTGGCAAGAAAGGGTATAACAGAAGAAAAACGAATGACATGGCCTCCTTGTTCACCTGATCTGAACCCCATTGAGAACCTGTGGTCCATCATAAAATGTGAGATTTACAAGGAGGGAAAACAGTACACCTCTCTGAACAGTGTCTGGGAGGCTGTGGTTGCTGCTGCACGCAATGTTGATGGTGAACAGATCAAAACACTGACAGAATCCATGGATGGCAGGCTTTTGAGTGTCCTTGCAAAGAAAGGTGGCTATATTGGTCAGTGATTTGTTTTTGTTTTGTTTTTTAATGTCAGAAATGTATATTTGTGAATGTTGAGATGTTATATTGGTTTCACTGGTAAAAATAAATAATTGAAATGGGTATATATTTGTTTTTTGTTAAGTTGCCTAATAATTATGCACAGTAATAGTCACCTGCACACACAGATATCCCCCTAAAATAGCTAAAACTAAAAACAAACTAAAAACTACTTTCAAAAATATTCAGCTTTGATATTAATGAGTTTTTTGGGTTCATTGAGAACATGGTTGTTGTTCAATAATACAATTATTCCTCAAAAATACCACTTGCCTAATAATTCTGCACTCCCTGTATTTAATATTACAATTGGAAGATTGAGATTTTTCTGAATCTGCAATTTGCAACAGTGATGTTGCTTCATTAACTAACTGTCATTTGCGCATTTAATTGTATAAAATTTTCCTTTCAAATTTTAAAATCGATTTTCTCAGTGTAAGTCACAAATCATTCAGTGACTCACAATGTTTTGTCTGTGTATCACGCTGGGGCGTGAACAGGTAACGTACAGGTATACACAACAAGAGTACAAGGGCGTAAACTGGTTCAGTCAGAACTTTTTTAGAGATATCGAGGTACAGAATCACTAGACTAAATCGTAGTCAATAGTCGAGCCGAGTTATACACGCAAGTCAGATGTCAGTCGTATTGAAAGGATCAGGCAAGGAACGTAGTCAGGGACAGGCCGAATCGGTAACGTAAATCAGATAACAGCGGTACAAAAGGACAAGACTAGAGCAAGGATGAGAGGCAGGCAAAAGGTCGATACACTGATAAATATACAATTAATGTTTTTTCAATATATTACAAAATAAATAACAAAGACTGACTGACTAGAGTACATATATATTGTGCGTCTACACAATATATTAATGTAGCTCAGAGAGCGCTAGCTAGGCCAAGAACCAGCAAACTGATTAGTATCAAGGCCAGTGAGCAACTGAAGTGCTCTGGCCTATATACTCACAAGGTGATTGCTGAGCCCAGCCCCCAGGAGAGGTGTCAGCTGATGACATCACAGCTGACACCTATTATTATTATTATTATTATTATTATTATTATTATTATTATTTAGTATTTATATAGCGCCGACATATTAGGCAGCGCTGTACAGTGTATATATATATATATCTTGTCACTAACTGTCCCTCAAAGAGCTCACAATCTAATCCCTACCATTGCCATATGTCTATATTATGTAGTGTAAGTACTGTAGTCTAGGGCCAATTTAGGGGGAGCCAGTTAACCTACCCGTATGTTTTTGGAATGTGGGAGGAAACCGGAGTGCCCGGTGGAAACCCACGCAGACACGGAGAGAACATACAAACTCTTTGCAGATAGTGCCCTGGCTGGGATTCGAACCAGGGACCCAGCGCTGCAAGGCGAGAGAGCTAACCACTACACCACCGTGCTGCCTCCTCAGCCTGTAAAGGCTGTCCTGTGATGCACACGACCGTTCAGTCGCACTGCGCACGCGTGACTGCCGGGGCTCTCCCGCAGGGATGCCCGAAGAGGTTGACGGTGCGAAAGTCCTCGCACGCGAAGGAGTCCCGCCGGAGATGCCGTGTGAGACATCGCGTGACTCACCGCTGACAGGTACGTTTATTACACTGTGCCATTTCAGCTCCAGCTGCTACTCCACCTCCCATTGTCGGCCCCCCTGGCACTAGTCCAGCTCCTGCCCATCCCGAAGCTAGCTAGCAGCCAGTGTTGCCAACTCATCCCTTTAATTACTGATACATATGAATTATACACGTTTCTTGGCTAGGTAGATGCAGTTACGGCACTGACTATGTTTAAGTAGCCCCAGAACATGTATAACTTAGATGTGTCAGTAATAAAAGGGATGAGTTGGCAACACTGCTAGCAGCCCAGCACACTTTTACTACTGTATTCAGTGGCATAGCAATAGGGGATGCAGAGGTAACGACCGCATCGGGGCCCTTGGGCTAGAGGGGCTCAATGGGGCTCACTCTCAACCTCAGTTAGCTCTTTATTGGTCCTGTGTTTGTAATAATCACTTCTATAGATGCTTTGAATAGTAGTAATCATTAACACACTGCTTCCCATTCCCTTCTTGCACCTCTGACACTGTGGTTGCCCTTGATTGGTTTTGGTGCGCCGTGTCAATTGCTATGTATAGCATGCTTGGGGGTGATAACAGTCTATATCAATTCATACCGAATCCCATATAATCACAGTGCATAAATGATTTCCCATTCAGCACCGGGGTAAACGACACCAGAGAACAGTTTTTCATCTAAGGCGTTTTACTAACTAATACAGAAAATCCATTCACTTATATATCTTTCACAAACAATGTAGGCCTATGGTGTTCATTTCCTCATGTGATGTCAAGTTACAAATACACCATTGTAAGAACATTACTTAGACAATAAACAGACTCTATACAGTTGGTTCCATCATGTGAAACATCACATGTCCTGTATCACTTGGATCGTGCTGTTCGTGCAACCTATAGAAGACAATAATACTCGGCTTATTTCCAAAATAACTGTTTTCCTGTCATGTGCACAAAACCAGAAATTCTCAACCTTTCACAGAATCCATGGATTTCTAATTTTATCATTTATATGCGATATAATCTGTACAGCACTGCGGAAAATAACAGAGCTATACAAATACTAAATATTAATAATGCATTTAGTGAATTTAAAGGTGTATATATCTAGAACAGTCTTTTATCATATATATATATATATATATATATGTATATATATATATATATATATATATATATATATATATGTATATATATATATATATATATATATATATATATACAGTGGTGTGAAACACTATTTGCCCCCTTCCTGATTTCTTATTCTTTTGCATGTTTGTCACACTTAAAGAGGAACTCCAGTGAAAATAATTTAATATAAAAAGGTGCTTAATTTTTACAATAATTATGTATACATGATTTAGTCAGAGTTTGCTCATTGTAAAATCTTTCCTCTCCCAGATTCACATTCTGACATGTATTACATGGTGACATTGTTACTGTGGGCAGATTATGTAGCTGTTCTGGCTTTAACAGAGAGCTATAAACAGCCATTTCCTGTGTGTGTCATTGTTACATTGTGGCAGTTTGCCCAGAGTACCGTACGGTACCAGAGCCTCTTGTGGGAGGGGTTTCAGCACAAAATCAGTCATACAGCGCCCCCTGATGGTCTGTTTGTGAAAATCATTATATTTTTCATGTAAAAGTGGGTATCAGCTACTGATTGGGATAAAGTTCAATTCTTGGTCGGAGTTTCTCTTTAAATGTTTCTGCTCATCAAAAACCGTTAACCATTAGTTAAAGATAACATAATTGAACACAAAATGCAGTTTTAAATGATGGTTTTTATTATTTAGTGAGAAAAAAACCTCAAAACCTACATGGCCCTGTGTGAAAAAGAAATTGCCCCCTGAACCTAATAACTGGTTGGGCCACCCTTAGCAGCAATAACTGCAATTAAGCGTTTGCAATAACTTGCAACGAGTCTTCTACAGCGCTCTGGAGGAAATTTGGCCCACTCATCTTTGCAGAATTGTTGTAATTCAGCATTATTTGAGGGTTTTCTAGCATGAACCACCTTTTTCAGGTCATGCCACAACATCTCAATAGGATTCAGGTCAGGGCTTTGACTAGGCCACTCCAAAGTCTTCATTTTGTTTTTCTTCCGCCATTCAGAGGTGGATTTGCTGGTGTGTTTTGGGTCATTGTCCTGCTGCAGCACGCAAGATCGCTTCAGCTTGAGTTGATGAACAGATGGCCGGACATTCTCCTTCAGGATTTTTTGGTAGACAGTAGAATTCATGGTTCCATCTATCACAGCAAGCCTTCCAGGTCCTGAAGCAGCAAAACAACCCCAGACCATCACACTACCACCACCATATTTTACTGTTGGTATGATGTTCTTTTGCTGAAATGCTGTGTTACTTCTACGACAGATTTAATAGGACACGCACCTTCCAAAAAGTTCAACTTTTGTCTCGGCGGTCCACAAGGTATTTTCCCACAAGTCTTGGCAATCATTGAGATGTTTTTTTAGCAAAATTGAGACGAGCCTTATGTTCTTTTTGCTTAAAAGTGGTTTGCGCCTTGGATATCTGCCATGCAGGCTGTTTTTGCCCAGTCTCTTTCTTATGGTGGAGTTGTGAACACTGACCTTAATTGAGGCAAGTGAGGCCTGCAGTTATTTAGATGTTGTCCTGGGGTCTTTTGTGGCCTCTCGGATGAGTTTTCTCTGCGCTCTTGGGGTAATTTTGGCCGGCCAGCCACTCCTGGGAAGGTTCATCACTGTTCCATGTTTTTGCCATTTGTAGATCATGGCTCTCACTGTGGTTCGCTGGAGTCCCAAAGCTTTAGAAATGGCTTTATAACCTTTACCAGACTGATAGATCTCAATTACAGTACTTTTGTTCTCATTTGTTCCTGAATTTCTTTGGATCTTGGCATGATGTCTAGCTTTTGAGGTGCTTTTGGTCTACTTCTCGGTGTCAGATAGCTCCTATTTAAGTGATTTCTTGATTGAAACAGGTGTGGCAGTAATCAGGCCTGGGGGTGACTACAGAAATTGAACTCAGGTGTGATAAACCACAGTTAAGTTATTTTTTAACAAGGGGGGCAATCACTTTTTCACACAGTGCCATGTAGATTTTGAGGTTTTTTTCTCACTAAATAATGAAAAACATCATTTAAAACTGCATTTTGTGTTCAATTATGTTATCTTTGACTAATAGTTAATGGTTTTTGATGAGCAGAAACATTTAAGTGTGACAAACATGCAAAATAATAAGAAATCAGGAAGGGGGCAAATAGTTTTTCACACCACTGTATATATATATAATATATATATACAGTGGTGTGAAAAACTATATATATATATATATATGTGGATAAGAGTCTAATTCATTGTTACAATCTCTATCTGAATTATGTGGCAGGTATATCACGGTACAGCATGAACCTAGTGAGGGCTGTAATTCCAGTATAGTATTATTCATCACTATCTGGTGGGTGAAACGAATAAACACAATTGTATGCAATTATAATAATATTCATACATCTCAGTAACAAAATTAGTTCCTGAAAATAACAGAGCATCCACCATCCACAGAAACAAAAATGGCCACTGAGAGGTTGATCCTTTTTAGATAGATTTTTCCATTAATTCTAAAGGTATAAATCAATACTGAAAGTTGCTCATAGAACTTAATAAATAAGGGTATTCATCTACTAGAGGTTTCTATTGTCTAAAGTGAGGCATCAAAAACATTTTAAACTAGATTAATACACTATACATACATTAGGTACAGCAACACACTCCAATTAGAAATATTCTTCATCTTCAAGTGAATTCAAATATCAGTTCATCACTTTCGTCCAAGCTCATAAAACAAAACAAAAATTAAAATGGCTCTTATCCGCTGGTATTCAATAATCCGGTTTATTCATGTTCATAGTCTGATGGAAGAGTATTGTCCATCTGGATGATGATATAAGGTAATGGAAACAGCCCACCCTCATAATAAACACAAATATTCTTCTGTCAAGCTCTTGAAGAAACAGTGGGAGTCAAGAGCCTGACGTGCAACCAGCGTGTTCACACTCAGTCTTGTGGGCAGCATTATTGTGGCTTGGGCACTGACTAGGAATCAAACTTGTGACAAAAGCTTCAGGTGAAATACTTGAAACCACTCCAGACTGTAGAAAGCAGGGAAAGGTGAACTCAGTTCTCACCCCAGATGATGGCTCGGGAGAGACCTCACATCACAGCTGTGAAAGGCGGAGTTCCTTCCAAAGGATGACACAGAATAAAGGCAAGATGCGGCCATTACCACCACAGGAGCAGACCAGGGCATGTAGGTTCATCCTTAAAGCAAAGAATCATCCTTCTAGGGCTGTAGTAACCCAGCAGAATGGAATCAAAGTAGACAATATCCAAGTGTGTAGGTAAGCAAGTGACATCATAGATGAATCTTCAAGTGGACAGGTCTAGCAACAACAACACTTGTGCAGGCAAATTAGTAATTGATATATAAGACAAGAGTTCAAAGTTCATCAAATTATATGAGCCAAAGAGGTAGAACAAAACTCTCAAAAGGGTATAGAATGTCTATCAAAAAAAAAAATTAGAGCTTGGATGGTGTGTGCTTATTGCAAAAACCTAAATACCACATGTGTAGTTCTTCAGCTACATATATGAATGAGTCATGTGACTTGGCCATATGACTCTGACGCCATATCGCTCGCCTCCGTGGATGGAGGCGGCGGTTAAAAGCGATGATGCGCCGTTCGCTCACTATGGCTGTTTGCAGCTGGGAACCCTCTCCTTTTTCTGATTGGTGAGTGACATTTTGAAATGTGCAGTGATAATTGATCCCTTGAGGACAGTCAAGTCTCCCATCAGGTTCTCCATTGTTTGCTTCTTATGATTGGTCACAGGTCCGCTTTGGGGGTGTGTTTTGTACTACATATGTATGTGTTTTACACAGTGTGTTTGTATGATCACTTAGCAACTTGACAAAGGCCAGGGGAGGCCGAAACAGCAGTCTGTTGTTGCAATCATGTCTGCACTAATAAAACTTTAAAGAGCTATAAGTACTTGGGGCTCGATTCACAAAGCGGTGCAAACAGAAATCTCGCGCGCACCGGACTTTGCGCGCGATCACGCGCGCACAGCGCTATGCTCGCGCGCAGATATGTAGCAGCCGCGCGGAAAGCGTTGTTATCGCGCACAAAACGCGGTAGGCGCGTACTGCCATATGCTTCACGCGGAAAGCGGAATTTCACGCGAAGTACGGCTCAGCGCGCGATGAATAGAGCTAACAACTAACTGATAATCTGTGCATGCTTGCGAAGGCCTTCGCGCGCAAAGCGTTCGCGCGCAAAGCACTATGCGCAGTGCTAATTAGGTCCAATTATTTCTCTTGCTGAATCCAATTGAGCTAATTACTGTGTGGATTAAAGGATTTGTTTGAGGGTGTTGTTTTGTGGGTAGACATGGAGCCAGGTAGGAGTCAGGAGGTCCGTCGTAGTGCACGTGTCCATGCAGCTGCGCAGTCACCCACAACTGGGTATCGGCGCAGTGGTCGATTACAGAGTCGAGAATCCGGCCATGAGTATGGTGGTAGCCGCAGCCGCAGCCGCAGCCGCAGCCCCCATTATCACCGGAGTCCCAGGCACAGTCCCAGAGGAGGCAGACAACGCCACCGCACCGATAGTCCCCGTCCTGGGACGTCCTCTAGTCAAAGGGCCTCGCAGCAGGCATCAGCTGCAGAAGAAGCCCGTAAAAGGGGGGTGCGGTTTTCTGAGGCTGAGAACCTGGTTCTTTGTGAGGAGGTGGGATTGTATTTTCCCCAGTTATATGGGAGCCTGTCGAGAAAGACAGATGTGGCCTCACGAACCAGAATGTGGCGCAGGATTTCACGCAGTGTGAGCGACGTAGATCAACGGCCTCGGACTGAACAGCAGTGTCGCAAACGCTTTGCTGACATCAAATTGCGTTTGCGCAAGAAGTTGAGCAAGCATCGGCAGTACGCGTAAGTGTTTAAATTGTAGTTTGTACGAAAATGAATGTTCTGACAAAATGCATGTTCAAAACAATACAAATGTGCAACTGTTTTTTTTTTTTTTTTTTTGTTGGTGTTTTTTTGTTTTTTAGGGTAATTGTTGGATAAATTGGGATTTTGGGCTATGTTTTTTTAAACTTTTTTGAATGTGCTTCCTGTTTTATTTAAAGTATTGTAGACATGCATTACCTGGACTGGTGTCCTGCTTCTATGGTTAAAAAATTAACATACCCTCAAAAGAAACCTGTATGATCGTGCTGGCTCAATAGGGGGTGCCGAGGTAGCATGTGCATTTGGCCACTTGGCCTACAGGTGTCCTGTTGTAGCCACCATCATCCGCACTAGTACATTTTTATTTTTCTTATGCTGAACAGTTAGGCTGCAGTAGTGTGTGAATCGCACACTGCTAATCCATAATCAGTATGTGTCCTGGATTGTCAGTCACAACATGTGTTTGAAAGTTTCATCCAATAACCACTATGAAACATGCAGGAGACACGATTAGCAGGCTAGTGAAGCAAATGTATTTGTTTGCATCTGTGAAAAAACGTTAATGCAATTGTTTTTGAGAAAATTTTATTTTTGAGTTGTCATTTGTTTAATTGTTGTATCCCTTTATTATTGTAGTCTTGGTACAGGTGGTGGCCCAGCACGCTCTGTTGAATTTACGGATTATGAGCGAGTAGTGGAGCCTTTGTTGCCGACTGAGGCCCTGCATGGCATCAGGGGGGGCTATGATGCACAGTTGCCAAGCTCCGAAAGTTCCGAAGATGGTAATTGATTATTATGTTGTCTGTTTCCGGGAGTAGTTTAGTGCACAGGAAGTGTACTATTGTTACATTGATAATGTTCTAACTGACACTCTTGTAGGTAATGTTGTGTCTGTGGTTTCTGGGGATGCTGAAGTCAGTGACATCGGCCATGCGATATTAGAGGAAACTGATGCAGGCGACACTACTGGTGAGTTTGATGTGTTGTTGAACGAGATGGAAATGGAAAGGTCTTAAGGCAGATGTGCTGCATACATTTTTGGTCACCCTTTTTAACTATGACACTTTTGTCTAGGTGATGTTGCGGATGTGGGAACTGATGCTGCAGTGACTGACATCTCACTATCTGGGGCCCAATCTGATGCAGACTACACTACTGGTGAGTTTGATGTGTTGTTGAACGAGATGGAAATGGAAAGGTCTTAAGGCAGATATGCTGCATACATTTTTGGTCACCCTTTTTAAAGGGGAACTGAAGTAAGAGGTATATGGAGGCTGTCATGTTTATTTCCTTTTAATCAATACCAGTTGCATGGCAGCCCTGCTGGTCTATTTCTCTGCAGTAGTATCTGAATAACACCAGAAACAAGCATGCAGCTAGTCTTGTCAGATCTGACTTTAAAGTCTGAACCACTGAAACACCTGATCTGCTGTATGCATGGTTCAGGAGCTATGGCTAATAGTATTAGAGGCAGAGGATCAGCAGGGCTGCCAGGCAACTGGTATTGCTTAAAAGGAAAAAACCTTAACAGCCTCCATATACCTCTCTCTTCAGTTCCCCTTTAACTATGACACTTTTGTCTAGGTGATGTTGCGGATGTGGGAACTGATGCTGCAGTGACTGACATCTCACTATCTGGGGCCCAATCTGATGCAGACTACACTACTGGTGAGTTTGATGTGCTATTGAAAATATGTAAGGCTACTTGCTTGTAGACTGGGATATGCTGGACACCTTTGTTGATATTTTTTTTTGGTTTTCAATGACAATTGTCTGTAGGTGATGTGTCTGCTGTTGATGCTGTAGTGGGTGAGGAAATAGGAGGGGTTCCGATGGCAACACATGTTTTGGAAACTACTGGTGAGTTTTATTTGTCCCAGGAAATCATGTAAAGAAAGGGACATTAAGAGTAATATTGTGGATAGCATATTTTGTTTTTTGAAACACTAAACAGTTTGAATAGGTGGGCTGGCGAGATTTGTGTGGATAATGTGGTTGCAGTCAATTGCATGCACTTAATATACACATAAACGTGCAAGATGTGACTAATGAATGTCATGTTATGGCTGCTTATCGAGGGGGTGATGTTGAAGGGCCATCAAAACTGTTTGTTTTTTGGATTGTTGAACTTTCCCATGGCTGAGTAGCATCATATGTCTTGTCAACAGACTACAAAACAAACATATAATGCGTTTTTGCTTTTGGCCCACCAACCTAGAATCTACATCCAGCACGTGTTGATACTGTTCTGAGTGGATATGGAATCAACGTTGGCGCCACTGAACTGTCCCCACATCATTGTGTGCACCGGAGAGGGGAGATTACGCTATCATGACACCTACCATCTCCCCTCAGTGATTAACACACATCGCGTATGGGTGCTGAGCAATACAATCGACATCAGATTGTAGTGTGATGCCAGTGACAGGTGTGCACATAGGGGGTAAAAGCAGAGGATCCACGCACATCCCTGCTGGCCCAGCGCAGACTGGTGGTTTCCACCGGTCCGGCCACCCTCCCCCCCCCTCTGTCTGACATCATGGCTGGTTCTGGCCTTGATGACGTCATTAGGGGCAAACCCAAGCGGATTGGCCTTTGAAGGCTAGATGCTGGTTGGAGAAGAGGTGGCTACTGTGGTTCATCGCTGGAGGCTGGAAGGTGAGTGATGGCCAGGCCAGGGCCGACCCATAGGCTGGAGAGGCTCCCTACAGCCTCAGGGCGCAGTGTAGGAGGGGTCGCTGAATTAATTAATCTGTCATTCCAAATTGTGTTTGAAGCAGAAATAAATAATAAAAGGGGATACATACCAGTGACTGCAAGCCAGATAATGAGATATTAAGGTGTTGGGGAGGTTGTGGGCCCTGTGGCGTCTCTTAGTCTAATAGCAATCAGTGGGTGATGTCTGGGGTGGCAGGGATGGAGGGCTGCACTTTGGTGTCTCAGGCTTGGGTGCTGGAGGACCTTGTCCTGCCTCTGGTGATGGGTGTTTCCGTAAAGAGGGGACATTGGTCTAAAGGGGTGGGACACATAGGGCAGCACAGCACAGAGGGGATCCAGCTGCCTGCCCCCCCCCCAAATGGGCCCCCCCCCCACACTTGAAAAATGGCTGGGCCCAAAGGAAGGGGGTGGGGGAGTATGTGGCTGGTGAGGAATTAACTCAAAAACCAATAGGTTGTGCCCTTAGCTGTGCAAACCCACAACATTGCAATGACCAAAGGATCAAGGATGTTGTGGCTTCACACAGCCAAGGGCACAACCCAATGTTATTTTTGTTATAATCTGTGTCCCATGGCGCTCTTAGGGCCCTTTTCCACTAGCAGTGACTAGCGTTCACGCTGAACGGGAGCGATTGCTGAGTGGCTAAAGTGCAGGCTACTTCCGCCAATTGCCTTCACAATGTAGCTATGCTGTACTGCATACCCAAATAGGTTGAAATTGTGCTCCGCCGCCAAATTGGTTTTGAGGGACAAAAAACATCCGGGAGTGGCAAGAACCAACCGCAATTCCAATGTTTATCAAAGCATAGCGATTGGAAAATGGCTAGTGGTTTGCGATTCTTCTATTCATGTAGCGCAAAGGCACTAGTGGAAAAGGGCCCTTTGTGCAGGGCACAAAGTTACATCCAACAATGGTACTATATGTTCCATTCGGGAGCTGTGGGGCCTCTTTGGATGGACATTGTTGTCAATCGCCTTTTGGCGTGTGGTTATCTGTACTGCGCAGCCCACTTGCGTGTTCGCAGTGGAGCTGACGGATGGAGATGTTTTTTGTCCCTTTTTGCATGCAGATAATTGGTACTGTGGGTGCACTTGAGCATGCTTGATACATATAGAAATTGGTGGTGGTGTGGGAGGATAGTGTCAGCTGCCGTGGGATGGAGGGGAGGGGGGGGGGGGGTGGGTGGGGGGGGCTCAATAGGCTGTGGATGTTTCCTACAGGTGACGTAAGTACACCCCATGGTAAGTTTCGGAATACAGCTGTAATGTAACCACCATGTACCCTATCATTTTGTTTGATGGTGTTTGGTTAAGGTGGCCATACCCTATTTTGTACCTCATTTTTGACAAACAGATAATCCCTCTCTGAGACATTTGGATCTGAGAGGGATCGTATGGCTGCCTTTACAGCAAAAACTTTCACCGGATTTCTGCCTGAAACCGTTCCCAATCTGTGCTGCTGCTGTGGCTGCCGGGCCCGCATGTATTACCTGCTCCAGTTGGCGCCACTTCCCAGTCTCTGCTGTGTTTTCCGTGTCCCCTCTGGTCTCCGGCATGCTTCTCTGCTTCTTGCCCGGCAGGAAGTGTAAACCTTACATGGCCCTCTACTGATTACAGTTGCTCTCGGCCAGGAAGAAGTGCAGCATGCTGGAGACGAGATCCCAGAGGGAGCAGCGTTGACCGGGGGCAGTGGGGCTGGTGGAGCAGGTAATGTATTTTGCCTCAATTGCGTCAGGCAGTGTAATGCCGCTAGTGGTCTATCCCTTCCTGTGGGTGATTGATGTAATTTTGCCACACGCCGCCATCCACCTGAACTATCTATTTTGGGTCAAAATCAATGTACATTTTTCGTGTAGCCTGAAGGATGTGACAACAGATTAGATGAGTGATCGATTCTGCAGTTGATCTGCAGGCAAAAGGGCTAGTGTATGGGCAGCTGAACAAAATATATCATGTTACCCCTCCTAAATTTTTTAAAGTGATTGTATTTGTTTAGGTTGTGATTGTTGTTTAACCCTTTCTGGACCAGCACCCTCTGCCCCGGTAAGGACCATAGGGTGGTGGTCCACCAAGCTTCTGCTTCCCGATAAATCGCCAAAAGTTAACATTGCTCCCGCCGGACACGCCACTCTGTCCCCGCTGCAGGCAGCTCTCTCTGCCGTCGCTATGATGGCAGAGCGCTGTGCGCCGGGTGGGAGGCCCTTTCATTGGCTCATGACCCTGTCATTCCATGTAAGGCAATGGGAACGGCTTATAGTAATGACAGGGCAAGGAGCCAATGAAAAGGGCTCCTGCCCAGCTCAGTGGTCTGCTGTCATATAGGCGGCAGGCCATCACATTGTGGCGGGGGCACAGCGGACCAAGCAACGTGGACGGGCGAGGGCGTGCGGTGAATGGTACGTAGTTTATGTTCGGTCACGAACACCCCATTCCCTGGCCGCCGTAGATTGAAACTTGCTTGGTCCCCAGGTAGTTAAGAGGCCTACGCCATCATTTAGTAGTGTGAGATAGCAAGCTAATACACACATCTGTAACGTCCATCCTAATCAATATGTCATGTAGTGAGTTTGTTAAAAAGACACTTTAAACATGTCAGATGTAATTGTTTCTGAATGGTACAAATAATTGTATTGTGTACATGCTGCTTACATACAGCCCCATGTACATGTCAATATTAATGGATGTTGAAATTGTTCATTACACTATGTTGAATGTTATTAAAGGGACTCCGAGCAGTGTATAAACAATTGAAACATGCATACCATTTATAACCTCTTTTGCCTCTTTACAACCATGTCTAAAACGCTGCACTACACCTTTTGTACTTTATGATGTTTTCATCAATGATGGCGTTTGTGGTGAGTTTCCAAGCAAACCTTGTGAAAGTTACAAGGGCTAGGGTGGCGCTTTACATAGGTTTGTGAAGCCTATAAAGAGCTTAGAAATAGTATGCATTTGTCCATTGTATGCATTTGTTACGACTTTGTGCGCTGCTGAGTCCCTTGAAATACAACAACATGTCCTATACGTAGTTTGTTGTAGATTGATGACAAATGTGGCATGGAATAAAATTGATTCATGATGGTACATGTTTGACTACATTGAAGGCTTGATAGATGTGAGCACAATTAGTTAATGCATTTGGATACTATTGATAGCTCTTCATAAAAGTCTCACACTGTGCAGAAATGTTTTGAATTACAACCGAGGCCAGACGTGTTTTTTTTCTAATTTTTTTTTTTGCTTTTCCTTTCTATTAATAGGTGACATTCAGTCGGAAGATGTGGTGCTGCTGCTGGAGCCGATACCTCTGGAAGAAAGCTTTGTTGGTGAGTGTATAAATGAGTAGGGTGCAGCTTGTTGTGCCCTGCAAAGATGTAGCTAAAATCTTTTTATATTGCCTTCCTAGCTGAAGATACACCACTTAAACTAGATTATGATCTAGATCAGGACATTGAAGGGCATGATTTTCACCTGCACCTCTCTTCCGACTCCAATGACACCATTAAAATTCCCTCACCAGGTTCGGAGCAAGAAATTGCTGCTGCCGACTCACCACAGTCACGTGAAAGTGCTGCTGCAACAACAGGGTCACTGGAAAGTGCACATGGATCGCCAGCTTCACGGGCAGAAAGTACAGGAGCAACAACACCACCACACGGAGGTTCCCGGCCATATTCACGGGCCAGTTATAATGCTGACCAGTGGCACTCGAGACAATTTCTGCAGGCCCAAAATGAATATCGAGGCCTCATGGAGAACCAGCTGAGGCTAATTCATAATGATTTGGGCAACATCAATGCCACTAGTCAGGAGCTGGGGGTCACGTTACAGCAGGTGGCCACTGTGGGTGCGGCCCAAAAACAGTTATTGGCCCAACTGGTTGACAGGCAAGACCGCCAAAATGTTGTTTTAGGCCGAATGGCACGAGTAGGCGAAAACCTTAATATAATTTTAGGGCGTTTGGCTGATGGCGTAGACCGCCACAATGTTACACATGCCAGAATGGCAGATGCGATAGAAAATAACAATGAATTGCTGCGGCAAATATTAAATAAATGAACTTTGTTGCTAACATTACAGTTTCGACTTAGTATTTAATGGACCTTGTTATGAATGGTAATGAGACGTTAGAACATCTTAATGTGCTTTGTTTGAGCTAAGCTTAAGGCCCCGACACACACTACGGAATGATGGCTCTGTTGGTGGCTGGGGTTTTAGGCAACACTAGTGCGTGTGTAGGCACCTTTCCATACCTAATTTGTTGACCAAACATTTCTGACATTGGCCTCAATTTACTAAGCTTAACTCCTGTCTTTACTAACTCTTCTGAGCTGATTTACAGTTTACACAATTATATGACCATGCTGATAACTGTAAAACACCTCTGAAGAGTTATTAAAGACAGGAGTTAAGCTTAGTGAATGGAGGCCATTGTGATGTATGCACAACAAGCAAATGATTCACATTCAGTAACCCAAACATTCCACTGCAAGCATGTGTAAAGTATATGGTTTTTAACACAGTGGCTATGGTAATATAATGATGGCTGAGTATTAACTTATAATTCGGGATGGTGGTGCTTAGTACAGTTAATGGGGAAACATGTGCAGTTTGATCACCTGATCCATTTGTCACATTCACATTCCCTGGTCCTGAGCATGTGGTCAACCAGGAAGTATTCACAGTCAAAGATAAGGTTACAACTCGGTCTCATGCTCCAAATTTTCACATGCTTCTCCTAGCCTCATCCATCCAGACTTGTAATGCATCAACCAATTTGGGTCATTCTTATTTTGACAATGCCAATAAAGTGTGTTAAAATACATTTGACACACTACCAAAAGCATCTCCTGAAGGGCGAGCAACATTGCATGTTTTCCAGGAAACAACAAACATTGCCAGTTGACTTCTCTTGACTGTGCACAGGTAATTGCATATGTATGTGCAATGTAAAGGCACATGCACTGTTCTTTCTTCGGGACATGTTGGTTCCACAGTGCGTTTAGGGATGTTATAGTGATAATTATAGCTATAACGTCACCCAATTTACCTCGTAATGTTTTGCCAATCCAAACAAGTTGCTACAAGTAAAATGTTATCTACAAAGAAAGTCATGAGTGCAAGTTTTAGTGTATAATATTTTTATCAAAAATATAAATATAAAAATCCTTAAAGGGGAAGTCTAGTAACAAAAAAAAAGGGTCCAAAACCACAGAACCCAAACATCACACAACATAACGGTTTGGCCACCATTAAGGGTAAAATGGCCGGACATTTTTCCTCTGCAGATTCACCCTAACTTGAGTCCGATGAGGACTGGATGGCATTCTGCAGGGCTGAAGTCACCTGGGCAAGTTGGCGGCAAATCCCAGCCAATTCAGCACGCCCTTAAAAAAAGAAACACAAATTTACATTAACCAATGTTCCAACACCACAAATATGCATGTCAAGGTTTGGACAGTATTAAGAAGGAGAAAACCTACTGTTGCGGTGTCTTTGCCGCTGAGCAGCTTGTGGTTGCTGGGCAACCTGTTGCTGAGGCTCTTCGGCCTCCAGAGCTGGTGGCCCATCATCCCCATCAGGTTGGTTTGAGGGACCTGGCTCATTGGAGGGACCTGCTGCCTCACCCACATCCAGTGGAGGTGGTTGGTCCGGAGCTTCGTCCGAGTCATTCGGTGCCCTCCCGCGGCGTCGACGGGGTGGCATTTGTGCATCTATAGAGACAGACATACAAACATGTCTTGAAAGTCCATGCAACATTAAAGGTACTCAATTGGGTTGTCCTAATGGCTACCAGGCTGTATCTAGCAAAGAGTCAGCGCTGCAGCATTTTACGATGTGTTTCCCCACCCCAATTGTGGCTCTCCAAGCAGCTGTGCGGCAGCAATGCCCAGCTATTAGTCATGAATTCCTGTTGCCGCCGTCTAACATCATTAAGGGGGCATATACCACTGGTACTTAGGTGGTTAACTGACTTGTGGTGAACAGCACTTTCACACAACACAAGTGTTAGATGAGTTTGATTGGGCAATAAGTCCATGTAAAATTACATTTGACATAACACCATTATCTACCAAATGTCAAGGTGAGCAGTCAATTTCAAGTTGGCTTCACATGTAACTTAAATGTATGTAGTGTAAGGGCAAATAATAGAATGGAGAAAGTAGTCATTTCCATTCTATTATTTTGAAAATCTTAGATTGCCATTATAATACTTAAATCATCTGTGGGGCACATTAATATAATTTGAACCCATCAATGAAACCGGGCCAATAACTTTATCAACGTTCGTTTTGTATGAGAATGGAAATGGATGTATGGGAAGTAATGTGTTGCTGCAAACAAAACAAGTAATGGGTTGAGAATCAGGCTGCAGGAAACACACCTGTAGTACTGATGTATGACCAATCAGCACACATACACTTCCTGCTATATCTGTAGTGCAATGTAACATCCAAATTGAAAAATTAAGTTGCCTACAAGGCAGTAACGTATCTGCTTGGCCCATCGTCAATAATCACCATTATTTACACAACACCACAGGAAATTCGGTTTGTGGGTCACTTTAAAGTGAATGTGTACCATGATAAAAATAAAGTACTATACTCACCTATGGAGATGTAAGGGTCGGTGGAAATCAGCCTTCACTCTCCTTAAAGAGAATCTGTATTGTTAAAATCACACAAAAGTAAACATACCAGTGCGTTAGGGGACATCTCCTATTACCCTCTGTCACAATTTCGCCGCTCCCCGCCGCATTAAAAGTGGTTAAAAACAGTTTTAAAAAGTTTGTTTATAAACAAACAAAATGGCCACCAAAACAGGAAGTAGGTTGATGTACTGTATGTCCACACATAGAAAATACATCCATACACAAGCAGGCTGTATACAGCCTTCCTTTTTAATCTCAAGAGATCATTTGTGTGTTTCTTTCCCCCTGTTCTCATGCACTGAAGTTTCAGGCTGCTTGTTTCTTCCTGCAAACAGCTTTGCCTTTGTCTGTAATTCCTCAGTATGTGAAAGCCCAGCCAGCTCAGAGGACGATGTATCCTGCTTGTAAAAGATAAGAGAGAAGAGAGAAGCTGCTCTAATCCTAAATAACACACAGGCAGTGTGCATAGAGGGGCATGGAAGGGTGAGTTCATAGCAGAACCACAACACTGAAGAACTTGGCAGCCTTCCAGACACAGGCTGACAAGTCTGACAAGAGAGAGATACATTGATTTATTACAGAGACTGTGATAGTATAAAGTGCTGCAGTAAGCCAGAACACATTACAATAGCTTTTTGAACTTGTAGGATGATAAAAAACAGGATGCAATTTTTGTTACGGAGTCCCTTTAAGTCAGTATGTTACTTTATTTTTTGACAACGGCCGCCATTCCCTTGAATGCCTCTCTCTCTATATCTATCCATTCAAGGGAATGGCGGCCGTTGTTAAAATAAAAAGTAACATACTGACTTAAGGAGAGTGAAGGCTGATTTGGACTGACCCTTCCGTCTCCATAGGTGAGTATAGTACTTTATTTTTATCATGGTACCCATTCACTTTAAAGTGACCCACAAACTATCTATATATATATTGTTCCAGACCAGTAGTTACACAAGCACCATAAAAACAGAGTTAAGGCACCCCTGCTACATGCATTGTGGTTCCTTAGACCCAAACCAATTGCTTGCCTTAACACACCAGGCAGCGCAAGCACAACAATACCAAAAGGACATGTACATTAAAAGTTTCTTCTATTCAACAGCCTCTACGTCAGTGATGGCTAACCTTGCCACTCCAGCTGTGACAAAACTACAAATCCCATCATGCCTCTGCCTCCCCGAGTTATGCTTAGAGGTGTCAGAGTATTGCAGTGGCTCATGGGACTTGTAGTTCCACCACAGCTGGAGTGCCAAGGTTAGCCATCACTGCTCTAGGTTAAGAACCAAAATAGTTTTTATACATTACATACCAGGCACATGCTCACGTTGCACTTCTCGGAGGAAGCTCCGCTCTCTCCTCTTCATGTCCGACCACCTCCGCTGGATCTGGGTGATGCTGTGGGTGCCCCTGAAGTGCTGCCTCAGTTCACCCCGCAGGTCCTCCATGATTCGGTGCTTCTCAAACAGGTCCGTCTGCCGATCATAATCGGTGCGGAGTAAGGTCTGTAAGAAGACAAAACATTACTAACAAAGTAACATTTCAGTTGCAGGAAGACCATGTGACGTGATAAGATAGAGTTGTGCATATACAGTGGGTAGAGCACAAATAACTATGCTGTGTTGCTTTGGTTTAATTCTGTGTATCTAACAGTTAAATATGTGGCTTTGGAATTGCTTAACTCAGTACTGACAGTGTGAGCATACTCAAGACATTTGTAGCTCTCTGTTGGTTTGAGAATCCATTTTGGGTTTTGAAAGTGTTTTAAAAGTCAATTCTTAACAGTGAGGCACACACTCTACTCCCTGTGAGAGTCATCCACTTCCACAAATATGCAGCTCTTTCAAGCAGAGAGACAAACATTAACACAGCCCACTTCTTTGTATGCTAGCCACTGTACATACACATGTCTATCTCGTCATGTCACTTTGGTGATCCTTTACCTTGCCAACAGAAAACAATCTAAATGTGATTGTCAAACATTTTCTTCAATCAATATAACCCTGTCCTTTGTCGAAAACTGCTAAAGTTCAGGAAACTTACACACAATCGCTATGACATCTTCACCACAAACAACAAATGAATCAGCTCATTGAGGAATCTTTCTCACTGTACGCTTGCCAGTGGTGCAGTGAGCTACATAAGGAGTTATGTGGCCTGGGGCAGCTGAGCAATTAAGAACAACCACAGCTAATAGCTAACAACTGTTACTGGGTAAATCAGACTTCACTAAGATAACAAAAGACATCAGTAAACGGAGGGTATCGTGATCTGTAGGCACAGTATTATGCTGGGTACACAATGATATTTAGTGCTCAATGTACTGTCAGATCGATTATGCCCAACATGTCCAGTTTGCTTTGCAAACATTTTCCCTGCATATTCTGAACAATTTCCGTGCACTTTAATAGGAAATCAATCGTTAAATAGTTTGAAAACCATCTAAAAGCAAAGCAAACATGTTGTAAAAAATGGATCTGACAGTAAATCGACCAGAAAATCTCAGTGTGTAGCCAGCATTAGTATGATCAAGCTACTAGACCCAAACCTCATTACAAACACAGGACAACAAGCAAGATGAGCGTTGTGGTGGTGGGTCACTAGGTGACTCAATTGCCAAAGTGTCCTCTTTCCACTACATGCAGATTGGATGCATCAAAAAGGACTCCAATGAATGGCTACGGCTCTTTTGCCAGTAATCACAAATTGTATGACGCAGATTTGGCCATAGGCATTCATGTGAGTCACTTTTCAGCATCCCAATCTGTGTGTAGTGGAAACAGGCCCTTAGTGGCGTCAAGACCTTCTCACATACACATACATTCCTATCAGGGATCAACAGGGGGCTGCATGTTTAACCGATAAAGCGTTACACAAATAAACAACACCTTAGTGTTTTCCAAATGACATTTTACACATGCGTTAAATTATCAAACGTTTGATAAAGTGTTTGCAAAACGTTTGACAATGCTCCATGAATTGAGGCCCTTGTCAACATGTAGTCAAAGTCATAATGTGAAACATTACTACAAGTAGTTTTTGAATGGAAAAACCAGTAATTAGACATTGTCAACAATTCACTTTGAAAAAAACCACAGTTCTTCAAACATTATGTACCCTGCACTGGCCCTTTAAGAAATGACAATCACATTGTGGAAGTAAGCTTCTATGGCTGACCAACAACACTTTTTCATCACAATCACATGACACAATCAACCAATACATCAATAATGGTGCCACATTTAACATAGTACTGGAAATCAAACTGTCATCCAAATGACAAGTGTACACAGTCAGTATCCTACATCAGGTCTATGGACGTAAACATTACAAAATACAACAGTCTGTGATCGCAGGTTGAAACAGCACCCTTTAGATACAGTCTTCAACAATATACAACTACATACAGACATACATAATACATACATAAAGGCATGACAACAGACACATGTTATACACAGCCACTAAATATTTATACTTACAGTGGCCAAATACACTCTCTCCCGCTTGGTGAATTTCTGCACCATGTTGGCTGCTGTCTGGCTCCAATTCAACACAGAAGATGGGTCACTTCCTGCCACTTCCTGTCACTTCAGTATGCAAACTGCGCCCTAACGCGCGCAGCGCGCACCACACAACGTACACGGGCGTCTTTGCGTCATGTGCGCATGTCGACTGACGCCATGCGCGCAAAGCGCGCATGTTACTGTGCGACATGTGCGCATTCTACTCTGCGCCATACGCGCCTACAACTCTGCGCAATACGCACGGTCTACTGTGCGCATCCTACACTGCGCCATGCGCGCATACATACAAGTTTGACAATGGTGCCCCCCAAGCACTCTAGACATAACAATTGTTATGGCGCACCAAACTGTGACAATGGCAACTACTGTGTCAGAGATGCAAGAAGGGAATGGGGAACAGTTTGTTAATGATTACCACGATTCAAAGTAGCTATAGAAGTGATTATTATGATCACAGGACCAATAGAGAGCTAATACTGTAGTTGAGGGAGGGCTCTTTGGGGCCACTGTGGCCCAAAGGGCCCGATGCGGTCGCTACCTCTGCACCCCCTATTGGTACGCCCCTGATTAACTGACATTAACTGTGTGTACATCATAGCACATTGTTGAATCTTTCAGTGCACAGTTGGACATGTGCAATGGGCTGGACAGTCCAAATGCCATTATTTGGACATTATTTGTCTGAAAAGACACGTGTAGTCCACAATATACATGGACAACAGCATTGCAAGGCTATGTCCCCATAATATTAATAGACCAAATATTTACTCTACGCTGCATTTTAAAAAAGGGGAGCAAAAAGGAAAAAAAAAATTCATTCAAAAAAATCATCAATGACCCTTGCCCGCACTACATTGCCAGCTTCATCTGGCTCCTCCACATCATCCAACTCATCCGATTGCACAGATAAGGGTGTGTGTGGAAGTCTGTAGCCAGGGAGGTTTTGTTTAATGCAAATGTTATGCAACACACAGCAGGCCACTATAATGTCAATGACCTTCTGCGGCTTGTATAACAATGCACCTCCACTGTGGTCGAGGCAGCGGAAACGAGTTTTTAAGTGCCCAAAACAGCGCTCTATAACAGAACGGGTACGAACATGTGCTCTGTTATAGGCCTCTTCCGCATTATTGCTTGGATGGCCAAGAGGTGTCAGAAGCCATGGCAGGCAAGGATATCCTGCATCACCTTCAATGAAAAAAAAAAAAAACACAATAAATAGACACACACACACACACACACACACACACACACACACACACACACACACACACCTAATTAGACATAAAACCATAAACTTACCAAGCAACCAGCCGCCATCACGATAAAACGCATGAAAAAAATTAAAAAGGCCAGATTGACGTAAAATATGGGCATCATGACACGAACCAGGGAATTTTGCGACAACAGAGAAAACTTCCATGTCAGGGCCACACACTACTTGGACATTCAATGAATGGCCCAACTTCCGGTTCCGATACATGTATTCATCTGCACTTGGAGGAACAAGTGCAACATGGGTGCAGTCAATGGCCCCGATGACATTGGGCATTTGGGCAAGATGGTAAAATGCCACTTTGACTGCATCCCATTGGGCACGGGAACTCGGAAAGCGGATAAACTGTCTGCTTATCCTCCGCATGCCCATCAGGAACTGGGAGAGAACCCTGCTCATGGTGGACTGGGAGACCCCACAGGCAAAGCCACCCAGCCTTTGAAAGCTCCCATTGGCCAGGAACTGCAGGCAGGCAAACAACTTAGTTTGCCCACTCACAGCATGACTTCGAGATGTTAATGGCCTGAGATAGGTCTCCAAATGAGCATACAGCTCATCAAAGGCTGCCCTGTTCAGCCTTGTCAGCCTCAGCAGTTCTCTGTCTGTAAGCAACGCCACATCAGTGCGTTCCGGTATGAGACGTGGAATGTGTCTCCTGCGCTGATTATAGCGGCATATGCGGGCAACAGTCCGAGCCTCATTCCAACAAACAGCAAAAGGCTCCATCTGTCAATGAAATTTCAAAGGAAATAACAATAACAACATGTTAAAACATAAGATGACACAGTTAACACAAAAAAAAAAAAAAAAAAAAAAAAAAATTCCACATATTCATGTTCAAATCTACATAACTATTGGCAACACCTTTATCAACTATTGGCATATGGATTGGGGGCAGGGCAGGCACTACCATAGAGGCAAAGGACCCAGTTGCCCCAGGGCCCCTGAGCCTGTAGGGGCACCAGTGGCTAAAAGAGGTTACAAATGCACACAAAAAAAAGGAAAAAAAAAAAAAATTTGGTTTTTACAGATTCAATTACACAACAATCCAAAATAAAAAATTTTTTTAACAAAACCCGGCCAGGGTAACGGTTCATAGCAAATCCACCTTAAAATGCTAAAAACTATGCTTTTGCAAGATATATTAATGAGAACAATGGCAATAAGATGAAGAAACTGTTTTTTTTAAATACCTTATCATTTGGGCTAACATAGATTTGAAAGTTTGCTTGAAACTGACAAACAAACTTGTACAATCTATGTTAGCCAAAACATTCCGGGGTTCAGGGGTATCTGTTGGGGAACAAACAAAAGCCACAACATCAAACAGCACTTACTTGCTCTATCGCAATCACAAACCTTTCTGAATAACCTCCTCACAAGGCAAGCTTATAAAGGGAAAAAACACCAGTTAATTGACAGCTACTTTAGTACATTAACATCATTATCACAAACACATGGTGAATTGATGGCGCACGCGCAGCACGTAGTGTTCTACGCGCGAAATAAGGTACGCGCGTAAAGTCATCGCAGAGTTCCATTCTATTATTGACAAGTTCACATCGCGTGATTTGTATTGAGTACGCGCGAGCCGACGCCTGATCACGCGGAAACAGTGTCATCACGCGATGCGGAGCATGTACGCGCGAAGCTAATTTCATTGCGCGCGTAAACCTTTACGCGCAACACTTTGCGCGCGAACCTTCATTTATCACGCCTAAACTGTGTTTAGGCGTGATAAGGGCAAATTCACCAGCGTGCAAACACTTTGCACCGCTTTGTGAATCGAGCCCTTGGTGTTGTACCGGTCCTTTGTGGGAGACTAGTTACTGTGACCCCCAAGTACCGGGGTGAGGACCTTGGCACACCAGCATTCTTCACTTGAGCCTTGGTGGTGCTCCTGGACACTTGAGGAATACTATAATTGAGGTTTGAAAAAAAAGATGTTGCTTTGATGTTAAATTGACAAACTGTATGGGGTCCATTGACTTTGCTTGGATGATGCCAGGCACTATACATGTAAGCTTTTTCTCTCTGATCTCTGTTTTTTTTTCATTTTTTTGTGCCATGACTCTTATTTATTACTTTATTAACATTTTGATCAGAAGTGGCGGTTTTCAAGCCCATATGGTCGGGCTGAAGTAGCTCAATGACAGAACAACAGTGACTGTCCAGCTGATCGAATTTGGTCTGTCCACAATGAAACAATTACCTTATTATCTTAGGTCAGGTGTGCCCCCCACCACACTCATATAGCCGGTCATTGCTTCATTGTGATACACAAGCCCCTTCACCGCGGCAAGGCAACGATCATGAAGGAGAATTGACACTTGTACATGCTGTCACGTATGAGCAGTCACCCTCCAATTCCTGTTCCCTTTGCTGCAGATTTGTCATTCAGCCTCGACCCTGAGGGAATCCTGAAGGCAGTCAGCACTGTAGGCAAAGTAGCCTTTTGGATTGGTTGGCGAGTCCACACACAGTCCAACTTCGATTGTATATACAATCGTTAAAATCTGGGATCTCATATACAGTAGAGGCCAGGTCACTGCCACCAATCCGCAATAAAGCGTACGGATGCGCCAAGTCTAACTCTAGATAAATCCTGTAGGAAAAAGGGTTAATACACAACTCTTCCCCCACCAGAGGGCGGAGTTGTAAAAAGAGCTGGTGGGGTGTGCCTTCTCCCGCCTTTTGCCATGACAAGCAGAAAGAATATACAATTGGGAATGGTCATAATTCGGCACCGGCCAACCATAACCCATAAGAACATTCAATACAAAAAGAACCGGCTCATTGATGAGCCGGTTACTATAGCTTAGAATGCGTCCTGTGCAGGACGTATAGCTGCTGGCTCCTGCTGTCTCTCTCCACCTGGCTGCACCTGTCACCCTCACCTAGGCTGGCACCCAGTGCACCCATGGGTGCACCGGGTGCCAGGCTAGGTGAGGGTGACAGGTGAGGAGGCGGGGAGGACAGCTGGAGCCGGTGCTATGCGTCCGCAGGACGCATTCTATGGTATAGTGTATAGCTAATTGCCGTGGGAGATCTTCAGTCAAGGTAATTGAAGATCGCAAGATTGGAGGATACTGTATTTGTTGGATCATTACCGAGGATATTATTGTCATGGGAATTTTTTTTAAAGGTACAGGTAAGTATTTCTGGTTAATTAAAGGACTTTTTTCATTGTTGTGTTTTTATTTCATTTAACCCTTTGTGGAAATGGGTAAGGGGTACTTTGTACCCCTATACTCATTTCTCTTGGGAGGGGGGTGGGCATCTGGGGTCCCCTTCTTAAAGGGGACTCCCAGATGCCACCCAGAACCCCCCCAGGGAGTCGTTGCCAACCACCTCCTCCTGGGGCACCAGAGGTGGGGAAGAGCCCCTTGTCCATGGATTGGACAAGAGCTCCGGGGGGGAGGGGAAGGCTTGGCCGCCCCTCCACCCCGGAGCCCCCCCATACCATGGACCATGCAGGCTGGGATAGATCAGGGTGCGAAGCCCCAGTCGGCCGGGGCTCCACATTCTGGCTATCCCAGCCGGCATGGGGGACAAGGGGTTACAAAGGCTTGGGAGGGGGGACCCCACGCCATTTTTTTTTTTCAGATTTCCCACACTCAGACAGAACATTCCCCAAAATTAAAAATGTTTAATTTTTTTTTTAAATATTGATACCCACTATCTTTTTAACATATCTTGCAAATTTGGTGTTGCTAGGATGTAAGGGCCCTTTGCTATTGACTGCTAAAGTCGGTGGGTGATAAAACAACCAGAGTTGCCATTGTCTTCCTATTTCACGGGGGCGTGGCTGGCTGCAGAGGCTGATGGCTGTCTGATCCCACAGCTCTCTGCCTAAACACCTTATTAGCGACTCCTAGCACCCTGAAGAACCCCACTTTTTACTCTGAAAGATGGCTGATCGATCAGAGAGCGACTGGGAGTGGAGAAGAGTGAAATCCGGACGAAATTACACCTCTCCAGTCCCCAGAAAGCTCAGTGACTTTTATGAAGAAGATATCCAAGATGGCCGCCGTCATCCACAACACAGGGAGAAGGAGAAGGCCTCTCTGCATACTCCTCCACCGCTGGCTCAAAGAAACAGGTATGCTCCCCTCACCCCCTACCGCAGACAGCAAAAGGGTGACTTAGATGAGGACAGTGAGGAGGACCAACCAGCTAAAAAAGCGAGAGAGCGCAGCCCACTGAAGCCGCTTACCGCTAAATACGCATTGGAGGGCCGCCATGCGGATTTTAATGCGTACCGCCACGCGGACACTCATGCTGACAATGCGTACCGCAATGCGGAAAATCATGATGGCAGTGCGTATAGGCATGCGGAAAATCATGCGGAATATCCCTTAGACAGCACAGTGGAAGGTGGATCACACCCTCAGATGGTACATCCTTCTCAAGCCAAGATCAACACTGCCACTGATCCCCTAATGTCCTTCCCTGCAACTGACCAGCCCATCTCCCAAAAGTTCTTCAAGGAATTCATGCTGTTATTTAAATCAACACTGGAGAACAATGCATTAGAAATGAGAGGAGAGATGAGAACACTGGTTGGCCACTTTACTCAATTCGCTGGTGAGACTGACCGGAGGATATCTAAACTGGAGAATCGAATCGCTGAGATGACCATTGCCCATAATGAGCTGGTAGACTCCCACCGTGGACTCCTTTCTGAAAATAAGTGGATGAAGGAAAAAATCACAGACAGTGAGGACAGAAATAGAAGAAACAATCTAAAAATTAGAGGTGTTCCGGAGACGGTGGTGACCGATGATCTGAAAGACTATGTGAAGAACTTACTTAAAACCACCTTTCTGAATCTCACCGACAGTGAGCTTACAGTGGATAGGGCTCACAGGCTTTCAAAGCCCAGTCATATTGCCAAGCACCTGCCTCGAGACGTGATTACAAGGATCCACTTTTTTCATGTAAAAGAAATGCTACTATCTTCTACCAGGGAAGGCAAAACATTGCCAAACCCATATCAAGGCTTGTCTCTTTATCAGGATTAGTGTTGGGCGAACACCTAGATGTTCGGGTTCGCGAACGTTCGCCGAACATCGCCGCGATGTTCCGGTGTTCGCGCCGAACTCCGAACATAATGGAAGTCAATGGGGACCCGAACTTTTGTGCTTTGTAAAGCTTCCTTACATGCTACATACCCCAAATTAGCAGGGTATGTGCACCTTGGGAGTGGGTACAAGAGGAAAAAAAATATTTGAAAAAGAGCTTATAGTTTTTGAGAAAATTGATTGTAAAGTTTCAAAGGAAAAACTGTCTTTTAAATGTGGAAAATGTCATGTTTCTTTGCACAGGTAACATGCTTTTTTTCGCCATGCAGTCATAAATGTAATACAGAGAAGAGGTTCCAGGAAAAGGGACCGGTAACGCTAACCCAGCACCAGCAGCAGCACACGTGATGGAACAGGAGGAGGCGCAGGAGGAGAAGGCCACGCTTTGTGAGACACAACAACCCAGGCCTTGCATGAGGACAAGAAGCGTGCGGATAGCATGCTTTGTACCGCCATGCAGTCATAAATGTAATAAAGATAAGTGGTTCAATAAACAGGGACCACGAGGCAACGCTAACCCAGCAGCAGCAGACGTGATGGAACAGGAGGAGGCGCAGGAGGAGAAGGCCACGCTTTGTGAGACACAACAACCCAGGCCTTGCATGAGGTACCGCCATGCAGTCATAAATGTAATAAAGATAAGTGGTTCAATAAACAGGGACCACGCGGCAACGCTAACCCAGCAGCAGCAGACGTGATGGAACAGGAGGAGGCACAGGAGGAGAAGGCCACGCTTTGTGAGACACAACAACCCAGGCCTTGCATGAGGACAAGAAGCGTGCGGATAGCATGCTTTGTACCACCATGCAGTCATAAATGTAATAAAGATAAGAGGTTCCATAAACAGGGACCGGCAACGCTAACCCAGCAGCAGCAGCAGCACGTGATGGAACAGGAGCAGGCGCAGGAGGAGAAGGCCATGCTTTTTGAGACACAACAACCCAGGTATGAGGACAAAAAGCGTGCGGATAGCATGCTTTGTACCGCCATGCAGTCATAAATGTAATAAAGATAAGTGGTTCAATAAACAGGGACCACGCGGCAACGCTAACCCAGCAGCAGCAGACGTGATGGAACAGGAGGAGGCGCAGGAGGAGAAGGCCACGCTTTTTGAGACACAGCAACCCAGGCCTTGCATGAGGACAAAAAGCGTGCGGATATAGCAGCAATGCTTTTTGCCGCCATGCAGTCATAAATGTAATACAGATGAGAGGTTCAATAAACAGGGACCGGAAACGCTACACCATCCCAGATGTTCATTGGTCATGTTACTTGGTTGGGGTCCTGGAGTGTTGCGTAGTCATTTCCAATCCAGGATTGATTCATTTTAATTTGAGTCAGACGGTCTGCATTTTCTGTGGAGAGGCGGATACGCCGATCTGTGACGATGCCTCCGGCAGCACTGAAACAGCGTTCCGACATAACGCTGGCTGCCGGGCAAGCCAGCACCTCTATTGCGTACATTGCCAGTTCGTGCCAGGTGTCTAGCTTCGATACCCAATAGTTGAAGGGTGCAGATGGATTGTTCGACACAGCTACGCCATCTGACATGTAGTCCTTGACCAACTTCTCCAGGCGATCGGTGTTGGAGGTGGATCTGCACGCTTGCTGTTCAGTGGGCTGCTGCTGCATGGGTGTCAGAAAATTTTCCCACTCCAAGGACACTGCCGATACCATTCCCTTTTGGGCACTAGCTGCGGCTTGCGTTGTTTGCTGCCCTCCTGGTCGTTCTGGGTTTGCGGAAGTCAGTCTGTCGGCGTACAACTGGCTAGAGGAGGGGGAGGATGTCAATCTCCTCTCTAAAGTCTCCACAAGGGCCTGCTGGTATTCTTCCATTTTGACCTGTCTGACTCTTTCTTCAAGCAGTTTTGGAACATTGTGTTTGTACCGTGGATCCAGAAGGGTATAAACCCAGTAATTGGTGTTGTCCAGAATGCGCAAAATGCGTGGGTCACGTTCAATGCAGTCTAGCATGAATTGAGCCATGTGTGCCAGAGTCCTACCAGAATCCTCATCATCCTCTTGTGAGCGTTGTGATAGTTGTTGTGATGCATCATAGTCGTCACCTTCCTCCTGGTCTGCTTCTGCTGACCATTCGCGCTGAATTGTGGAAGTCCAATGTGCACCGCTCTGGCCCTCGTCAGTGGTGGCATGAAATTCCTGCTCCAACTCCAGCTGTTCCTCCTCCTCTTCTTCGTCATAGCTGCTGGGGCCAGCGTTCCCTGAGGCGGATGGCCTGATGTTGGTACCATCACGCTGATCGTTTTCTCCTTCAGATTCCCCCAATTGCATCATGACAGCTGTTTCCTTGATTTTCAACATTGACCTCTTCAGTAAACACAGCAGTGGTATGGTAATGCTGACTGAAGAGTTGTCACTGCTCACAAGCAACGTGGATTGCTCAAAATTTTGGAGGACTTGGCAGAGGTCCAACATGTTGGCCCAATCGGATCCACAGAAGCTTGGCAGCTGTCCGGATGCGCCTCGGTACTGCGCCATCATGTACTGGACCACTGCACTCTTCTGCTCACAAAAGCGGGCTAGCATGTGCAGCGTAGAATTCCAGCGCGTAGGGACATCACACAGCAAGCGATGGTGGGGGAGATTGAAGCGCTCCTGCATCTTGGTGAGTGCCCCCGAAGCAGTACTGGAATTTCTACAATGTTTGGCCACTTGACGCACCTTCAACAGAAGATCGGCCACGCCTGGGTATGTCCTCAGGAACCGCTGAACTACTAGGTTCATCACGTGCGCCAGGCAAGGGATGTGTGTCAGCTTAGCCAACCTTAAAGCGCGAATGAGATTACTCCCATTATCACACACAACCATGCCCGGTTTCAGGTCCAGCGGTGCCAGCCACAAATCCGTCTGTTCCTTTATTCCCTTCCAAATTTCCTCCCCTGTGTGCTGCTTATCCCCAAGGCAGATCAGCTTCAGCAACGCTCGCTGACGCATGCCAACAGCTGTGCTGCACTGCTTCCATGATCCTACTGCTGCTGGGTTAGCGTTTCCGGATGAGGTACAGCTTTGAGATGCGTTGGAGGAGAAGGAGTCAGAGAGGTAGGTGCTGCTGTTGTTATCCAGTGGGAGGGACAGCGGTGCAGCTGTTTGCGGCGTGGGCAACACCCGCGCCGTAGCAGGTGAGGAATCGCTGCCAGGCTCCACAAGGTTCACCCAGTGCGCGGTAAGGGAGATGTATCGACCCTGGCTGAACACACTCGTCCAGGTGTCAGTGGTGAGGTGAACCTTGCAGGCAACGGCATTCTTCAAGCTTCGGGTTATTTTGCTGACCACGTGCTCATGCAACTCAGGCACTGCAGAGCGCGCAAAGTGGTAGCGGCTGGGAACCACGTAACGTGGGATGGCCACTGACATCATGCCCTTGAAGCTGTTTGTCTCCACCACTCGATATGGCAGCATTTCGCAGGCCAGAAGCTTGGCTATGCTGGCTGTTACTGCCACGGCCCGGGGGTCATTTGCTGGCAATTTCCTCTTGCGCTCAAACATCTCCGACACAGACAACTGAACCGTAGCGCTGCACACGGAAGGGCTGTTGGTTGTTGTGTTTGATGAACACTGGGAGACCTCAAGAGCACTACTCCGGAAAGTGACAGTGTCAGCGTCGTCTGATGTTTGTGAATGTTGTGAACCACGCAATGGCTGGGCTACTGCTGCTGCTGAGGCGGGTCTGGTGGTGAGTCTGGTGAACCCAAGGGAGGCAGTGTTGCTGGTACCCTGTCCTGCCGCGTTTGCCCACAGAGTGGGATGTTTGGATAGCATGTGGCGGCTCATGCTGGTGGTGGAGAGGTTGTTAATACTTTTCCCCCTGCTCAGGCGGGTCTTGCACACCTTGCAAATCGCCATGGTAACATCCTCAGTGCAGTCTTCAAAGAAAGCCCAGACTTTGGAGCACCTGCCTTGCTGGCGATTTCTGTTTGCTCCTCTTTTGCCTCTCACTTGAACTTCCACGCTTGTGGTGCCTGAAATTGCGCGCCGCCTACCTTGTGGCACAAGGCGAACTCGTGCAGCAGTGGGTTCTTCAACAGACTCATCTGTGCTGCTGCTACGACGGCGATGTTCTCGTTCACAAACAAAATCTGGGTCTATGTCCACATTGTCCATACCCTCCTCTTCCATCTCCTCAAACTCGTCATATGTCATTGTGGGGGGCCGCCGCCGTGGAGTAGAGCTCCCCAGAACAACCTCTGCGCAGCTCACTCCAACGTCGTCTTCCAGATCTTGTCGGCCAACCTCCTGCAATTGCAACCCCTCCTGCCCAACTTGCTCTGGGATTTGGGGTTCCGAGTCCTCCTCGGACTCGCCTTGTATTTCAGTGCGCGGTGCATTTCCCACAGTTAATGGTTGTGAATCCGGGCACAACATTTCTGGCTGTTCCTCCATTGACCTTTGAAAGGTGGAAGTTTGTTGGGCTGGGAATAGCTCCTGCGAATACCCCATTGTGTCCTGAGGTAATTCATCGGACTGGTTATCTGGCAGTTGTGTGCGTGGTGTCGCTGCCGGTTGTGTCAGCTTTGAGCCCACTGGCTCCTTGTAACTGGCTGAGGACTCGGACCTCGTGCGTGATGTACTGGTGCTGCTTAACCCACTGCTGGACGCTTGAGAGGTCATCCAAGTAATTATCTGGTCCTGTTCTTTTGGATTTGTGAGGGTTGTTGTCCTGGACAACATGGGCGGTATTGAGTGGGTTTTCTTGGGTGCTCCCCTGTGGCCTGTACGTGAACCGTCAGGGGAAACACCTCTTCCCTTGCCCCTCCCTCTTTCACCGGATTTCTTCCTCATTTCACTTATCCTTACAGTACACGCTGACTGGCAGCAGTACAGTGGCAGTACAGAAATGCTATACAGTACCACTATTCCCAGCAGCGACACAGAGCACAATGCTATACAGTGGCGGGTGAGCGGTGTACCACTATTCCCAGCAGCGACACAGAGCACAATGCTATACAGTGGCGGGTGAGCGGTGTACCACTATTCCCAGCAGCGACACAGAGCACAATGCTATACAGTGGCGGGTGAGCGGTGTACCACTATTCCCAGCAGCGACACAGAGCACAATGCTATACAGTGGCGGGTGAGCGGTGTACCACTATTACCAGCAGCGACACAGAGCACAATGCTATACAGTGGCGGGTGAGCGGTGTACTACTATTCCCAGCAGCGACACAGAGCACAATGCTATACAGTGGCGGGTGAGCGGTGTACCACTATTCCCAGCAGCGACACAGAGCACAATGCTATACAGTGGCGGGTGAGCGGTGTACCACTATTCCCAGCAGCGACACAGAGCACAATGCTATACAGTGGCGGGTGAGCGGTGTACCACTATTCCCAGCAGCGACACAGAGCACAATGCTATACAGTGGCGGGTGAGCGGTGTACCACTATTCCCAGAAGACACAGAGTGACAGTAAACAGAATGCTATATAGTGTGGCTGAGCGAGCGGTTTACTACTATTCCCAGCAGACACAGAACAGTAAACAGAATGCTATATAGTGTGGCTGAGCGAGGTACACAGAGTGGCAGTAAACAGAATGCTATATAGTGTGGCTGAGCGACCGGTGTACTACTATTCCCAGCAGACACAGAACAGTAAACAGAATGCTATATAGTGTGGCTGAGCGAGGTACACAGAGTGGCAGTAAACAGAATGCTATATAGTGTGGCTGAGCGAGCGGTGTACTACTATTCCCAGCAGACACAGAACAGTAAACAGAATGCTATATAGTGTGGCTGAGCGGTGTACCACTATTTCCAGCAGCGACACACAGCACAATGCTATACAGTGGCGGGTGAGCGGTGGACCACTATTCCCAGCAGCGACACAGAGCACAATGCTATACAGTGGCGGGTGAGCGGTGTACTACTATTCCCAGAAGACACAGAGTGGCAGTAAACAGAATGCTATATAGTGTGGCTGAGCGAGGTACACAGAGTGGCAGTAAACAGAATGCTATATAGTGTGGCTGAGCGGTGTACCACTATTCCCAGCAGCGACACAGAGCACAATGCTATACAGTGGCGGGTGAGCGGTGTACCACTATTCCCAGCAGCGACACAGAGCACAATGCTATACAGTGGCGGGTGAGCGGTGTACCACTATTCCCAGCAGCGACACAGAGCACAATGCTATACAGTGGCGGGTGAGCGGTGTACTACTATTCCCAGCAGACACAGAGTGGCAGTAAACAGAATGCTATATAGTGTGGCTGAGCGAGGTACACAGAGTGGCAGTAAACAGAATGCTATTTAGTGTGGCTGAGCGAGCGGTGTACTACTATTCCCAGCTGACACAGAACAGTAAACAGAATGCTATATAGTGTGGCTGAGCGAGGTACACAGAGTGGCAGTAAACAGAATGCTATATAGTGTGGCTGAGCGAGCGGTGTACTACTATTCCCAGCAGACACAGAACAGTAAACAGAATGCTATATAGTGTGGCTGAGCGAGGTACACAGAGTGGCAGTAAACAGAATGCTATATAGTGTGGCTGAGCGAGCGGTGTACTACTATTCCCAGCAGACACAGAACAGTAAACAGAATGCTATATAGTGTGGCTGAGCGGTGTACCACTATTCCCAGCAGCGACACAGAGCACAATGCTATACAGTGGCGGGTGAGCGGTGGACCACTATTCCCAGCAGACACAGAACAGTAAACAGAATGCTATATAGTGTGGCTGAGCGGTGTACCACTATTCCCAGCAGCGACACAGAGCACAATGCTATACAGTGGCGGGTGAGCGGTGTACCACTATTCCCAGCAGCAACACAGAGCACAATGCTATGCAGTGGCGGGTGAGCGGTGTACCACTATTCCCAGCAGCGACACAGAGCACAATGCTATACAGTGGCGGGTGAGCGGTGTACCACTATTCCCAGAAGACACAGAGTGGCAGTAAACAGAATGCTATATAGTGTGGCTGAGCGAGCGGTGTACTACTATTCCCAGCAGACACAGAACAGTAAACAGAATGCTATATAGTGTGGCTGAGTGAGGTACACAGAGTGGCAGTAAACAGAATGCTATATAGTGTGGCTGAGCGAGCGGTGTACTACTATTCCCAGCAGACACGGAACAGTAAACAGAATGCTATATAGTGTGGCTGAGCAGTGTACCACTATTCCCAGCAGTGACACACAGCACAATGCTATACAGTGGCGGGTGAGCGGTGGACCACTATTCCCAGCAGCGACACAGAGCACAATGCTATACAGTGGCGGGTGAGCGGTGTACTACTATTCCCAGAAGACACAGAGTGGCAGTAAACAGAATGCTATATAGCGTGGCTGAGCGAGGTACACAGAGTGGCAGTAAACAGAATGCTATATAGTGTGGCTGAGCGAGCGGTGTACTACTATTCCCAGCAGACACAGAACAGTAAACAGAATGCTATATAGTGTGGCTGAGCGGTGTACCACTATTCCCAGCAGCGACACAGAGCACAATGCTATACAGTGGCGGGTGAGCGGTGTACCACTATTCCCAGCAGCGACACAGAGCACAATGCTATACAGTGGCGGGTGAGCGGTGTACCACTATTCCCAGCAGCGACACAGAGCACAATGCTATACAGTGGCGGGTGAGCGGTGTACCACTATTTCCAGCAGCGACACAGAGCAGAATGCTATACAGTGGCGGGTGAGCGGTGTACCACTATTCCCAGAAGACACAGAGTGGCAGTAAACAGAATGCTATATAGTGTGGCTGAGCGAGCGGTGTACTACTATTCCCAGCAGACACAGAACAGTAAACAGAATGCTATATAGTGTGGCTGAGCGAGGTCCACAGAGTGGCAGTAAACAGAATGCTGAGCGAGCGGTTTACTACTATTCCCAGCAGCGACACAATGACTGGGGGGACCCTGGCTAGCGTGGCTGGAGCGCGAACTACCCTGCCTGCCTACCCAAAGCTAAACCCACAGACAAATGGCGGAAATATGACGTGGTTTGGGTATTTATTTACCCGAACCACGTGACAGTTCGGCCAATCAGAGCGCGTTCGGGTTCGAACCACGTGACCCGTTCGGCCAATCACAGCGCTAGCCGAACGTTCGGGGAACGTTCGGCCATGCGCTCTTAGTTCGGCCATGCGGCCGAACGGTTTGGCCGAACACCAACAGGTGTTCGGCCGAACTCGAACATCACCCGAACAGGGTGATGTTCTGCAGAACCCGAACAGTGGCGAACACTGTTCGCCCAACACTAATCAGGATCTATCTCAACTTACTCTCGAAAACAGACGGGGCTTCTCCCAAGTCACTTCCACCTTACGATACAAAAAGATACCATATGCCTGGGGCTTTCCTACAAAGCTGATCATCAGCGACCACGGGACCCAATACATTGCTAAAAGTCCTGATGAAGCAAAAGACCTGCTCTATAAATGGAATATCCCTCTATATGTTCCTAGAGACCCCAAAAAAGAGAAACCCTTGTACCAGGTCTCCCTATCTAAGCAACTGGCCTCTCCCAGACATCAAGCTATGGACACCACCCGTCCACCTGAACGTGAAGCGGAGACCGGAGATGTGGAGGCTTCTTCAGAAACCTAATCTGATAGGTGTTTAGCCACAGACTTTTTTCCCCCCACAGGACTTTCCCTTCAGGTCTTTATTTCCTAAAAGAGGATAGTCGATTCCGAGCCCACTGTGGTGGGCGCAGGCCATTTAGGCCCTCTGGAACACTTGAGGTCTAAATGAATCTGGATTTACTGTTTTTGTTTTTGTTCCTGCCATTGTTTCCTTGGTTTTTTCTTCGTTCCTGGAAAAAACTGGACACTTTGATGGCACTTCTTCTCCTTTTTACGGTTTACTACAGAATTTTGCAATTACTTGTGTTGTTTTTGTCAATAGTATTATTCTTGTGGTTGCTGTCATGTATAATGTCCCTTAGGATCCTATTTTCCTTGTTTTCGCTATACTTAACCCTCTCTTCCCTCAACAGGTTAATTCAGCTCACAGATCGACTGGAGAACAGCTTTATTTTTATACTTCTGGTCACTACTGTATTGTGGTATTATTTACTTGAATGCAACTTACTAACTGAATATGGCTTTAGACTATAAACTGGTATCACTGAACGTAAGGGGTTTAAATTCTTATAGAAAGAGATTTTTTTTTGCAGAAATTGATAAAAGAAACCAAAGCAGATATAATATGCCTTCAGGAGACTCACCTGAACAACCTAAGCGCTAAAAAATTAAAAATCCACCAATTTTCTAATATCTTTCATTCCAACCTCCCTAACAAAAAGAGAAGAGGCGTTTGTATCGCTATAAGGGACACCCTGGGGTTTATTGTTGAAGACACTTTTGCCAGTACCGATGGCAGAATGATATCAGTCTCAGGGTCGATCAATTCACAAAAATTTACCTTTGTGAGCAATTATGCCCCCAATTCACATCAAATTCACTTTCTGAACAAAAAATTTACCAAATTATCCAAAATTACCAAAGGCTCTGAATTTATTACAGGCGACCTAAACTCGGTAATGGACCCACAATTAGATAGCTCTTCCAATCTCAGGCGAATTCCTTCCATACTTCAGCCAACTCTGATTAAAGCAGAGTTATTTGATGTTTGGCGTTGTCTGCACCCAAAAGAAAAACATTTTACTTTTTATTCCCCTGTTCATAAAACCTTTACAAGGATAGACTACTGTCTCACTGATAAATTCTCCCTCCCATTAATTTCTGATATATCTATTGGCCCCAGGACATGGTCTGACCATTCCCCTCTATTAATAAAGATACATCCACAAAATCCAACACCTCGACCTAACCTTTGGAAACTTAATAAATATATCTTACAATCAGAACACACATCCCCCCTTATCAAAGAAGAACTATTAGAATTCTTCAAGATTAATGATACCCCAGAAGTCTCAAAAACAACCCTTTGAAACTCACACAAGGCCTTCATAAGAGGTGTATTTATAAAACACAGTGCCATCCACAATAGGAAAATTAGGGAAAAAACTAATTCTCTACTTTCTAAAATTAAAACCTTAAAAATTGACATATATACCAAAAACAAAACTTCTTTAATTCGATACTTAGAGGAAGCCAGACAAGAATTGGCAGATCTTATGATACTCCAATATGATAAATGGCAAAAACGCCTGAAGCAAAATTGGTACTATGAGAATAACAGAGCTGGCAGAAGTATGGCTTTAAGAATAAAAGGGAAGAGAATTCACCAGAGAATTGTCAAAATCACTCACCCTCATACTAAAACAGAGGTCCATCACCCTCAAGACATAGCAGACGCATTGGCCTCTTATTATGAGGATCTGTATAATTTAGAGAAAAATCCAGAGAATCCTGTCCCAAACAGTATAGATATAGACCAATACTTAAAAAATATTGATCTTCCTTCTCTCTCAGACTTTGAGAAAAAATTCATAGGAGTCCCCTTTAGACAACAGGAGGTAGAGGCAGCAATCGGTTCTCTTAAAAATGACAAATCACCTGGTGTGGATGGTTTTACTAACGAGTACTTTAAAAAAATTTGTAAGTATTTTGGTGAAACCACTCACAGACTTCTTTAACAAAGTTGCAATTAAAGGTACGTTTCCTGAAGAATCATTGGCTGCCCTGATAACAACAATTCCGAAGGAGGGAAAGGACCCAGCTGATCCGGGGAAATATAGGCCTATATCCCTATTAAACACCGATATTAAGATCTATGCAAGAATAATTGCAAATAGACTCTCCCCCTTGATGCCTCAACCAATTCACCCAGATCAGGTGGGTTTTATTAAAAACAGATCCACTAGTGATGGGACTCGTAAAGCTCTAGCTCTTTTACACGAACTGAAACTTCGACAAACGCCTACATTGTTAATGTCACTCGATGCCGAAAAGGCGTTTGACAGAGTAAATTGGCTTTATCTAGACAAAGTGTTAAGAAAATTTGGTATGCCTGCTTTTATACAGAAGGCGATTTTATCTCTATACACACATCCCTCAGCCAGATTTTTAACCTCAGGCTCTTTGTCACCTACATTTCATATTAAGAACGGTACTAGACAGGGTTGCCCACTCTCCCCTTTGATATTTAATCTTTCATTAGAGCCATTGGCCCAGAAAATAAGAAATAATCCTTCTATCCATGGCATTCAATCTGGTGATATTACTACAAAACTCGGATTGTATGCGGATGAAATCCTCTTGTATCTTCAAAAGCCTCTTATATCTTTACCTCATGTGATTGATGAACTGAAGAGTTTTTCTAAAATCTCCTTTTATAAATTAAACGAAAAAAAGACAATCATCCTCCCATGCAATGTCCCTCAAAAAATGATTAGAAAGAAAGTTAGTCAATTTACCTGGAACTCCAAAAATGTAAAATATTTAGGTATTCTTCTCATACCCACTATAGCACAACTATATAGAGAAAACTATAATCCCTGGATAAATAATCTTAAAGAAAAACTAGACTCCCTTGCAAAATTAGAATTCTCCTGGTCAGGAAGAACAGCCGCTTTTAAAATGATGATCCTACCCCAGCTATTATACCTTTTTAGAAACTTACCAATTAGAGTCCCCCAAAAATGTTTCATTGCCCTTCAAAAATTGATATATAATTTCGTCCTTATGAATAAAAAATCCCGTTTCTCCAATAAAATACTAACCTCACATATATCCAATTTAGGCTTAGGTGTACCAAACGTAGAATTATTTATAAAGCCACAATTTTAGACCACTCCAGATCAGTCTGGACCAATGTCATCTCTAAGTAATGGTTATTAATAGAAGAACAACAACTTCCATACAAGTCCTTCAAGTTATTCATTGAGTCCAGACTGGCCTGGAAGGTCAACCAAAACATCAAGAACCCTATAACCGCCAACACACTTAGGATTTGGAAGGAACTAATCAAATTATCAAAAACAGATGTATTGGTAGTGTCTCCACCTACTCCAATAATTGCATTATAGACTGTCATTAAAAACATAGACATAGAAACCTGGATAGAAAAAGGACTAGAGAAAATAGAAGACTTGTTGACAGACGATGGGGTAAAATCCTTTGACGACCTAGTTTCCGCTTATGGTCTTCCAGTATCAGACAAACCATTATTCACTAAAATACATAGATTTTTGGCTAAACATCCACTAAATTCGATCACTATTCCTTCCCACATTTATAAAATTCTAAAAACAGAGTACTCCCACATGAAGGGTATAGCCAATTTCTATAGAACTCTTCTAGATAAAAAAGAAATGGCTCCAAAATGGCAACTAACCCAATGGCAGGAGTTATTTCAATTAGATATCAATATAGAAAATTGGGAACTGGCAGTTAGATCAATGAAAAAGTCATCACACTGCATCAATCATCATGAGGGATTACTCAAATGTATCTGGAAATGGTACATGTCTCCAGAAAGAATTTCAAGATTTGACAAAAACGCTTCTCCCTTGTGCTGGAGAGGATGTAATCAAATAGGTGACATTGCACAAATTTTTTGGAACTGTCCGAAACTAAAGGGGCTTTGGAGAGGTACAGAGAGATTTCTCAAACAATTACCAATGGCTCTAGATCACTTACCCCCAGAAATGATATTATTTCATCTTGGCACGTTAGATTTGCCCCCCCCCCCAAGAAAGATTACTAATAAATCATATATTAATAGTAATTAGAAATATAATCGCCTGCAACTGGAAATCTTCTTACACACCTTCAATTAAAGAGGTTTTGAGACAAACAGAATCTAACCTATTAGCTGAAAAAGTTTGGGCTATCAAAAGTGGCACTTTAAAGTCGTTCATGAGAAAAGCTGATTTATGGCCTACTGTCTACAAAGATTCTAAACTGCTAGAGTTGTGATGCTTCTTATTATATTATACTATACTATCTCATCACTCTTAATATCTTGTCATATTTATGCACACTTAGATTAACATTGATGTCTGTGAGCACCTCCCCTCAAATACGTTCAGTTTAACTCATTACAGTTTAATTCACTCTAGTTTAACCCTACACAAAATACTCTAGTGACCTATGCGAGTCAATTTGGCTCAGCTACAAGTCGAGATTTTAGACCAAGATAAAAGGAAAAACAGACATGAGACATTACATTGAAAATAGGACAGATCTAGGACAGCTTATTGTACTGCTTGTTTGTTTGTTTAGTTTAGTTTTGTCTAGCTATTCAGATTATCTTCTTAAATAAATAGTCATACAAAGTTATATTATTGTTGCTACATATTAGACACACTTCGGAGATACCTACACTACATTCACTTCAGGTGCTATTTTCTTGATCCGTGTGATACTGGTTTTTAATTGCAAGTGTGGTTGTTGTGAAGCTTTCCCCACCATCTGGGATCTCTGTAGGGTGGTCTTAATCCCCCATTTCCCAGATGCCAGGGAATTATATGGACTTGCTAACTGGACTAAACCATGCACACATTGACACTATAGAACAGTACCTTATACCTTTGATATCTCTCCGAAACCAAGCATTACTATGGTTCAGTAATGCTAGTTTATAGCTTATACACAGCAAAATAAAAATTTTGGAAACATAACTACCACTCAGATCCATTATATGATTACACTGTGGAGGGGTTTGTCTCTTTGTTAAGAATTCTTTTACAGCTGTCCTCAACGATGAGATGGAGGAAGATTGCGAAGATGTGGAGTCCGTTTGGGTAAATATTCATGGTGGAAATAAAAGTTGCCAATTGCTTATTGGGGTATGCTACAGACCACCTCTTATTAATGAAGCTGCAGAACTGCGATTACTACAGCAGATTGAAAAAGCTGCAAGTAAAAACGAGGTCATAATTATGGGCGACTTCAACTTTCCAGACATTGACTGGGGTATTGAGGCTACCCATTCTGGTAAAAGCAGCAGATTTCTGGCAGCACTACAGGACAATTACTTGACTCAAATGGTAACGGAACCAACTAGGGGGAATGCGTTACTGGATCTGATCATTTCTAATAGACCAGATAATGTATCAAATGTGCAGGTTCAAGAACATTTGGGAAATAGTGATCACAACATGATAACGTTTGATCTGGTGACTGATAGGCCACGGGGCAGCGGGACCACTAAAACTATGAATTTTAGAAAAGCAAAGTTCAATCAAATTAGGCAGGCACTAAGTTTGGTGAACTGGGATAATGTACTACAAGGGGACGACACTGAAGGGAAATGGCAAGCTTTTAAACATATTCTCAATCAATATTGTAGTATGTATATCCCATATGGAAACAAAATGTCTAGGAATAAAAAAAGGCCTCTATGGATGAATAGAAAGGTTAGGGATAAAATAAAGAGGAAAAAGAATGCCTATAAGGTCCTAAAACAGGAGGGGACTGAGGCTGCACTAAGCAATTATAAGGAGTGCAATAAAAATTGTAAAAAAGAAATTAGGCTGGCAAAGATCGAAGCTGAAAATCAAATCGCTAGGGATATCAAATCTAACCCAAAAAAGTTTTACAAGTACATCAACTCTAAAAAAAGAAAGGTTGACTGTATAGGAATCCTAAAGGATGAGGGTGGGAACTCAATGGTGGATGATCAAGGTAAGGCAGAGTTATTAAATGCTTTCTTTGCTTCTGTCTTCACAAAGGAAAAAGCACTGTTGCAAATTACAGAGGCAGAAGAGTCTCAATCTTCTAACTGTAATATTAAATACTTAACGCAGGAAGAAGTAAAGGCAAGACTAAATAAATTAAAAATAGTCAAGGCACCTGGCCCGGATGGCATGCATCCTCGGGTCCTAAGAGAATTAAGTTCAGTTATAGCTAAGCCCCTTTATCTTATCTTTTGTGACTCTCTTGCAACTAGCAGAGTCCCAGTGGATTGGCGTACAGCCCACGTTTTCCCATTATTTAAGAAGGGCAAAAAATCTGATCCAGGAAATTATAGACCTGTAAGCTTAACATCAGTTGTATGCAAACTATTTGAGGGGTTACTAAGAGATACTATACATGACTTCATAGTAGAAAATAATCTTATTTCTCAGCATCAACATGGGTTTACTAAAGACAGGTCCTGTTTGACTAACATGCTCAGCTTTTATGAGGTAGTGAATGCTAATATGGATATTGGGAATGCTGTAGATGTGATATACTTGGACTTTGCAAAGGCCTTCGACACTGTTCCCCACAGAAGTCTGGTGCAAAAGTTGAGGATGCAAGGACTGGGGAAGAGTTTGTGTGCATGGATAGGGAACTGGCTAATGGACAGAAAACAAAGAGTTGTGGTCAATGGATCGTACTCAAAATGGGAGACTGTTAGCAGTGGGGTCCCACAGGGGTCTGTACTGGGTCCAGTGCTCTTCAATTTATTTATTAATGACCTAGTAGATGCAGTAGTGAGCAATGTTGCTATTTTTGCAGATGATACAAAATTGTGCAGAATCATCAACTCTCAGGAAGATAGTGTCATATTGCAACAGGATCTGGATAGGATGGCTATATGGGCACATACATGGCAGATGAAATTCAATGTTGACAAATGTAAAGTCATGCATTTTGGTCGTACCAATGGTCTAGCACCATACAAAATAAATGGGATACAGTTGGGAACATCAAACTTGGAGAAGGACTTAGGAGTACTCATCGACAACAAGTTAAATAATCATACTCAGTGCCAAGCCGCTGCAGCTAAAGCAAACAAAATTTTGGGATGCATTAAAAGGGAAATAAAAACTCGAGATGCTAGCATAATATTGCCCCTGTTTAACTCTCTAGTAAGGCCACATCTGGAATATGGAATTCAGTTCTGGGCACCACATTACAAAAAAGATATTGCAGTTTTAGAGCAGGTGCAGAGACGAGCTACAAAATTGATACGTGGGATGGAAGGTCTCGCTTACCAAGAAAGGTTAGATAAACTGGGTTTATTTAGTCTAGAGAAAAGACGCCTTAGAGGAGATCTAATTAACATGTATAAATACATTAGAGGGCAATATAATAGCATGGCGGATGAGCTTTTTGTCCCTAGGCCTTCTCAAAGGACTTAGAGGACATGAGCTGCGCATGGAGGAAAAACGTTTTAGCCATTTATTTAGGAAAGGGTTCTTTACAGTAAGAGTGGTTAAGATGTGGAATGCATTGCCACAGGAAGTCGTTATGGCAAACTCTATACCTGCATTTAAAGGGGGCTTAGATGCTTTCCTTGCGTTGAAAGACATCCATGGCTACAATTACTAGGTTATGCCTAATGATGTTGATCCAGGGATTTTATCTGATTGCCATCTGGAGTCAGGAAGGAATTTTTCCCATTTGGGGCTAATTGGACCATGCCTGGTGGGGTTTTTTTCGCCTTCCTCTGGATCAACAGGGGTATGTGGGGGACGGGCTGGAGTTGTACTTTGTACTGGTTGAACTCGATGGACGTATGTCTTTTTTCAACCAAAATAACTATGTAACTATGTAACTATATCTGTAACAATAATTCACTACAATTTTCTGATTGATGTTGCTTAATAGTTTGTACTCATACCTCATAATATGTATCCTGCTTATTGTGTAGCTTATATTTGATGTTGTCGAAATGTAAATGTTTGACTGTTTCCCCTGAGGCCCTCATCATCACCCTAGGGGACTTCAACAGCGCAAACCTGCGACAGGAACTGCCCCACTTCCAGCAGCACATCACCTGTCCCACCAGGAACCACAACACCCTGGACAAATGCTACACGGCCCTCAGAAACGCCTACAAGGCCTCTCGAGGCGCTCCCCTAGGGAACTCAGACCACTGCGTGATCCACCTCATCCCCACTTACAGAAGGCAGCTTGAGTCGACGAAGCCCATCACTAGAACTGTTAAAAAGTGGTCCGAGGATGCAAAACTGAGGCTGCAGGCATGTCTGGAATGCACCGACTGGCCGACCCTAAAGGCACCCACCTTGGAGGAATGGTCCGAAAACATCCTCTCCTACGTCCGCTTCTGCGAGGATGCATGCATCCCAACCAAAACCTTCAAAGTCTTCCCAAACGATAAGCCCTGGTTCAACAGCAACCTACGACGTCTCCGCAAGATCAAGGAGGAGGCACACAAGTCGGGCACCCCAGAAGAGTACAGGGAAGCCAGGAATACCCTGAACAGAGAACTGAAAGCAGCAAAAAGGACCTACTCTAATAAGGTAGGACTCAGCCTACAGTCCAACAACTCGCGGGAAGTCTGGAAGGGTCTCAAGGCGGCAACGAACTTCAAACCCCCCCTTCACCAAGCAGCTTCCAGCTCACAACTGGCGGAGGAACTCAACGAGTTCTACTGTAGGTTTGATCTCCAATCCAAGCAGCCTGTGGCCCCAGCATCCCAGTCAGCCCCAGACTTCACGGCATCCGCGACAGAGGATGCCCAGGGCCCCCCAGGGGCCAGTGGAATCCCCGCTCTGACCGCAGTACAGGAAGAGGATGTGCTACGACACCTCCGCAGACTCAATCCCAGGAAAGCCTCGGGCCCGGACGGGGTGTCCTCACTCTGCTTGAGAACCTGCGCAATCCAACTAGCTCCCATCCTCACCTCCCTCTACAACAGATCCTTATCAGAAGGAAAGGTTCCCTCCTGCTTCAAAAGGTCCACAATCATCCCAGTCCCCAAAAAACCAGGGAACACAGAACTCAACAATTTCAGACCCGTGGCCCTGACCCCCATCACCATGAAAGTATTCGAGAGGCTAGTGCTGGCCCAACTGAAGCACTCCACCAGCTCCCTTCTCGAACCACTCCAGTTTGCCTACAGGGAAAACCGATCAGTTGACGATGCCATCAATGTCAGCCTGGCATATATCTCGGAACACCTCGACAGCCCAGGGGCCTATGCTAGAGTCCTTTTCCTGGACTTCAGCTCGGCTTTTAACACCATCTGTCCGAACATTCTGATCAACAACCTTGCGCATCTGGGGGCAGATTCCCTCCTCTGCAGGTGGGTTAAGGACTTTCTCTCCAACAGAACTCAACGGGTCAAGCTTGGTAGTCGCATCTCCAGCGAAAGAACCACCAACGTCGGTGCTCCGCAGGGCTGCGTGCTGTCCCCTCTCCTGTTCTCTCTGTACACGAACAACTGCACCTCGGCCTCAGACTCCGTCAAAGTTATCAAATTCGCAGATGATACCACGCTTATCGGCCTCATCGACAGAAACGGGGAGGACAATTACCGAAACGAAGTTGCGAGGATCTGTAACTGGTGCAAGGCCAACAATCTTGTTCTCAATGCGGCAAAGACTGTGGAACTTATCGTGGACTTCCGGAAACTCTCTCCGGCCCCCCTTCCTGTGTACATAGATGGGTCCGAGGTCTCCAGAGTCCAAAGTGTTCGGTTCCTAGGCTCAACCCTATCAAGCGACCTCAAATGGGAGCAGAACACCACCAGAACTCAAAAGAAAGCCCAACAGCGGCTTTTCTTCCTACGCCAACTGAGAAAATTCGGAATGTCACGGGATCTGCTCACCAGCTTTTACTCCGCGACCATCGAATCCATCCTCTGCTGCTCCATCACCGTCTGGTACGCAGGAGCAACCGCCAAAGACAAGTATAAACTCCACAGAGTGATAAAAACAGCAGAAAAGATCATTGGCGCCCAACTGCCCTCGCTAGATCTCCTCTACTCCACGAGAATGAAGACAAGAGCCTCCAAAATCTTACTCGACCCCTCCCACCCGGGCAGACGATACTTTGAGACCCTCCCACTGGGACGCCGTCTCAGATCCATCCCCGCCAAGACCACTAGGCGCATGAACACCTTCTTCCCCCAAGCAGTTCTCTTGCTGAACTCACTGAACTCAAAACTCCCCCCCCCCCCCCCCCCCGGCCTGCACTCCGGGGAAATTCTAGCCCCAGGCACCCCCTCCTCTCAGCCGCAAACTCTGACTGAATGGACTCCCACAGCAGCAATCCCTGTCCCCCCACCCCCCCAGGACTCTAACTGAAACTAAGATGCTTTAAATGTATGTATGTCCTGCCTGCCTTCGCTACGTTTGCAATCATGTGTTGTTGTATGTCTTGCTATATGTCCCTGATTTACTCTTGCCATGTGAACCACAAGCAATTCCGGGTACACCACTTGGTGTACTTGGCGATAATAAAGATGATTCTGATTCTGATTCTGATTCTGATTCTGTTTCTTTTTGAAAATTCTTGAATAAAAAATATTGAAACCGGCTTCCTATTTCACTTTCCAAAATCTCACATTTTTTCAAAGGACGATGGCTCAGCAGTGGCAAATTTTCTAGCATTGTAGGGACTCTTAGGGGGCTCAGGACTGGTGAGTTTCGGGCCCCTAACCCAAAGAGATCATAGCCTAGGGTCACAAAAACCTGTTTATTTTGGCAATGGTACTGGTGACGAACATAAATCGCAGCCATGGCCGTTAGCAAAGTCTGAATCTCATGACATGTCGCATGCAGGTAGAAGGCGTATTGTTGTACTTCCACTCCAATTTTGGGTTCCCTACACCTTTGCAAACCAGAGTTACGGGGGTGCAAAAGTGCTAAAATCCCCCATAGGCTTTCATTGGGGCCTAGGTTTTGAGGGTACAAAAGCGCAGGTTTCTGGCAAATGGTAAGGTAAGGGCCCAAAACTCACCAGCCCTGAACCCCCTTAAACTCCTTACAAAGCCTGAAAATGTGGGGCTGCTCAGCCATACCTTCTTAAAGGGGACTCCCAGATGCTACCATGAACCCCCCCAGGGAGTCGCCGCCCCTTGTCCATTGATTGGAGAGGGGCTCCGGGGGGAGGGGAAGGCTTGGCCGCCCCTCCCCCCCTGGAGCCCCCCCATACCATGGACCATGCGAAGCCCCAGTCGGCCGGGGCTCCGCATTCTGGCTATCCCAGCCTGCATGGGAGACAAGGGGTTACCGAGGCTCGGGAGGGGGGACTCCACGCTATTTTTTTTTCAGATTTCCCACATTCCCCAAAAATAAAATGTTTGGTTTTTTTTAAATATTGTTTCCCACTATCTTTTTAACATATCCTGCAAATTTGGTGTTGCTAGGATGTAAGGTGCCTTTGCTATTAACTACTGGGAAATATTTCTCACGATCTGTCATTGACCGGCATTTAAATGTATCGTTTTTTTCTTTGAACTTTTAAAATCGATTTTCTCAAAAAGTATAAAGTCTTTTTGAAAAAAAAATTTCCCCTTGCTCCCACTTTTCTTCTTAACATAACCTGCAAATTTGGTGATTCTGACATTTAAGGGGGCTTTGCTTAACCCTTAAAGTCGGTGGGTTTTGGGCAACGGTAGCTGAATCCGAATTCGTGATGACGGGTTTAACCTCCCTGGCGATACAAAAAAATCACCAGGGAGGCGGCGCAGCACTTTTAATTTTTTTTTTTAATCATGTAGCTAGCCTAGCGCTAGCTACATGATAGCCGCTATGCAGCGGCATCCACCCACCCCTTCCGATCGCCTCCGGCGATCAGAGCAAACAGGAAATCCCATTCAGAACGGGATTTCCTGTTTGGCTTCCCCGTCGCCATGGCGACGATCGGGATGACGTCATCTATGTCATCCATGTCATGGCGTCTGGAGGAGTCCTGATCCACCCCTTAGCGCAGCCTGGCGGTGATTGGCCAGGCTGCGCACGGGGTCTCGTGGGGGGGGGCCCTCTAATGTGGTGGGTAGCAGCGAATCGGCTCAGAGCGGCGGCAATTGGCTTGTAAACACAGCTAGCAAAGTGCTAGTTGCGTGTAACAAAGCAAACCGCGTGGAAATCGGCCCACCAGGGGCTGAGAAATCCTCCGCGGCTGCTTACCCCGAGCTCAGCACGGGATTATCGCCCAGGAGGTTAACACCCGTGATCACAGCTGAATTCGAGAGTAAAAATCGGATACAATCGAATTCGAATTTGTGATCAGTATCGATCTTAGAATTCGACTTCTGGATTCATAAAAAAAACTACCCGTGATCGGGTAAATTTGAATTCGAGATCACTGGCGAGCACCACTGGTTATTACTGTTCAATGGGGTGGATCTGTGGTCTGTTTAGGTCGGGCAGTCATTGTCACTGTCATGATAACATAGGGATCTGTTCCTGGAACCGTGACCCCGAGTACATATATGCCAGTGTCTGTCACCTCAGGTTTCTGTATTATTATCCAAATTTCCTTTCCCACTTTTTGTATTTTTATTCTGTCATATAGCTTTATGTCTTTGGGATCTAACTTTGTACTAGATGTCTCCCACCCAGATGGATCAGTAGTCTTCCACACATCTATCCAACCCAGTATAGGTAGTTTTAGGTAGTTTTCCTCTTGCTCCCAAATAAAAAATTGTAATTAGTTCCATACCTATCTACAAATATTTCAGTGGGTTTTAACCTAAACACTACATTATCCATTCCAGGTGAGATGGTTGCATTTAGGTCAATCACCCCTGTCCCATATCCGGGGTTGGTATATCTGGACATCCTCTGTTTGATTGTTCTGACCTGTCTAGTTAAGGTCTGTTCTTGTACATTAAATTGTGACTGAATTTTCATGTAGTTCATCCCCACCCCCCATCCACCAGAAACAAACCAATGCAAACATGGCTGCTGTCATTACTATCCAAAATACTCATCCTTCTATGGTGTTAGACCAACCTGGTTCAAGAAAGGTGATTCTCCTAGGTGGTGGTTTCAGCCTTTCAGGTGCCTGTCCCATCGGGCTCCCCTATTTCCCTGTCTGTCATTGCTTGTCCCTACCTACAGGGGCAGGTTCAATCCGGCTACTGTTGTTGGAGGGAAATGACTGACTTTTACCTCCAACGCTAAGCACTTTCTTGACCAGGGCTCAAGCAAATGTTCCTGTCACCCTGGGCCTTAGAATTCCACCAGTTGTTCCTGTCTCCGCCCTGACTAACTGAAGCTTTATATAAGTGTCCGTGACAGGATGTGGCTCCGGACCTTCAATTAATTCAGTTATGGTAGGCTCATATGTGCTTTCTTACAATGACTTAAAGACAAGGGGGTCGTTATGAAGTATTGGCCCATACTTCAGCATGACCCAAGTTTTGGAATGCTATTCACTGAGCCACCTTTATTCTCCTACAAGAAAGGTAAAACAATACGTGACAGGGTGAGCAGGGTTGATCTGTCAACCAGGAAACAATGTATTGGTGATCTGACAGGGAAAAGGGGTACTTTTCCCTGTTTGGAGTGCAATTGCTGCCATGCAATTATAAAAGGCGCTTATGTTGAACATCCATACTCTGGTGTCAGAATAAAGATTAACTCAATGTATACATGCAACAGCATGTTTGTTGTTTATGCCTTGAAATGCCCTTGTGGGATGTTCTATGTGGGTAAAACCACCAGAATAGTAAAATCTAGGATTCAGGAGCATAAGGGTGACATTCGTGGTTATAAGCCAGGAGAAAAAAGCTGTGACACCCCAGTAGCCCGACATTTTTTTGAATGCGGACATAGGGTGTCACAGTTAAGATGGCTAGTTTTGGACCACGTACCACCGCTGCAGATTCTCCTACAGAAGGAGGCCCGGTGGATGAGAAAGTTGGAGTCCATCAACCCCAAGGGGATGAATGAAATGTTCAGCTTGAAATGTTTTTTATGATGCTGTATTATGTGTTACTGACTTAATTTCTCTCTCTCTCTCTCCAATCCCCAGGTATTAATGGGACACACACCATCGTGATTGGTTGGGGGTGTCGGTTGGAGGGTGGTAAGATGGATCTGTGGTCCAAATATTTGCAACAGAAGTTTTTCGCAATATTGTCTGTATTAGATTTACCTAAGATGTAGTAATTTGATTTGTTAATCAGGTTTACCGAGGTAGACGGATATAGTAATGCCTCTGATCAGTGCCCTAAGGGGTTAACAAGACTTTGGACTGTGTGATGTCAGTGATCAGCTGACTTGTCAGCTGACAAGATGGAGGTGGTCCAATTTAGGGTGTGGTGGTTAGAAGTATGTATTTATTCACTGTGTGCCATTCAATGTATGTACACCTGATGAAGGGGATATGCCCCGAAACATGTCGTGTATTACTGGGATTTGATAAAACGCAAGTTTGAAGCCAATTGAGTGCCTCCTTCGTATTTACTACATTGAACCGTGTGTGGAGTGGTGACCCACAGAGGGATTGTGCACCGGCAACATAGCCCTGACTAGGCCTATTCCACAGGGACTCGCTGCAGTTTGCTTGTTAATGACTTAAAGACACCCAGGTTGATCTTTCAGCTATTCTGACAACTGTAGGGGTACTGACAAGTACTTGGTAGGGACCCTCCCACCTTGGGGAAAACCACTGCTTCCTCTTGATTACCTTATTCCAAATCCAATCTCCTAGGGCTAGTTCATCCCCCTTGTATTGTCTTTCCTGTGGGTATTGGGCCTGGGTAACGTGTTCGGTGCTTGCGGGTGTGCCTCAGATAATCTGCCAGTTCCCACTCCTCTGGGGGCTGTTCCTGTGTACCAAAATCAGGAAATCTGTATTCACAAACAATATCTCATAAGGTGATAGTTTCTTTTCACCTGGTGTTATTCCTCTGTCTAATTTAGCTACCATCCCTCCTGTTGACACATGTAAAAACCCATATGTCACAATTACAAATAATCTGAACAAAATACAGAATATACAGAATCTTGTACCCACCACCCATAAATCAGGCTTCGTCTGTAAAGTTCCTTCCCCCACCCACTTATCGATCTCTTGCTGGGGAAGTTGGTATTGGGAATTTATTAAGTCAGTGGAATGTAGAGTGTTATGTAAGGTGTGTCTTAAACTGCATGTCAGTAGAGGGAGCTGTAGTTGTAGCTGTTTTATCTGCCTGGTTGTTGCCACGGGTATCAGGGGAATCACCACACTTGCATGCTGCACACTTACAAATAGCCAGTTGCTTGGGAGCCTGGATAGCTTCTATAGATTATAGAAGCAACTCTTTGTGACGGACAGGCTTCCCTGCTGCTGTTACCTTACCCTGCTGGTGCCACTAAGCCGCAAATGTATGCACGAGGGGGAAAGCATACTGACTGTCAGTAGGGACAGTGAGGGATTGAACCCTGTGCAGCAGACAGGCTAAGGGAAAAGTCATGAAATCTACAGCTTGAGCAGTTGACGCAGAAAGGAGCTTATCAGTTCTACGATGTCCGACAGTATCACTACTGCATGACCAACTAAGTTTTCTCCATTATCTCCTCTGTATACAGAACCGTCCACGAAGACCACTTTACTCCCCTGTAGGGGGGGGGGGGGGGGGTCACTCTGTAGGTCTGGACAGAGAAGAAAACCACGGTGGCATCCTCAAAACTGTTATGTGAGGACAGATCATCAGCTAGCAAAGATAACAAAGTTGCAAGGTTCTGGGTGGTGCAGTGATGTGTGGTTGTCCAAGCAAACTGGCTGTGCAGCATAGGTGGCTGGTAGGCATTAACTGTACCATCTCTTCCTATGACAGCAGTGCATAGACTGTATGAGGCACATTTACAGTGGGTTGCAAAAGTATTCGGCCCCCTTGAAGTTTTCCACTTGTTGTCACATTACTGCCACAAACATGCATCAATTTTATTGGAATTCCACGTTAAAGACCAATACAAGGTAGTGTACATGTGAGAAGTGGATCGAAAATCATACATCATTCCAAACATTTTTTACAAATAAATAACTGCAAAGTGGGGTGTGCGTAATTATTCGGCCCTCTGAGTCAATACTTTGTAGAACCACCTTTTGCTGCAATTACAGCTGCCAGTCTTTTAGGGTATGTCTCTACCAGCTTTGCACATCTAGAGACTGAAATCCTTGCCCATTCTTCTTTGCAAAACAGCTCCAGCTCAGTCAGATTAGATGGACAGCGTTTGTGAACAGCAGTTTTCAGATCTTGCCACAGATTCTCGATTGGATTTAGATCTGGACTTTGACTGGGCCATTCTAACACATAGATATGTTTTGTTTTAAACCATTCCATTGTTGCCCTGGCTTTATGTTCAGGGTCATTGTCCTGCTGGAAGGTGAACCTCTGCCCCAGTCTCAAGTCTTTTGCAGTCTCCAAGAGGTTTTCTTCCAAGTTTGCCCTGTATTTGGCTCCATCCATCTTCCCATCAACTCTGCTGCAGAAATGCACCCCCCCCCCCCCCCCGAGCATGATGCTGCCACCACCATATTTGACAGTGGGGATGGTGTGTTCAGAGTGATGTGCAGTGTTCATTTTCTGCCACACATAGCGTTTTGTATTTTGGCCAAAAAGTTCCATTTTGGTCTCATCTGACCAAAAGCACCTTCTTCCACATGGTTGCTGTGTCCCCCACATGGCTTGTGGCAAACTGCAAACGGGACTTCTTATGCTTTCTGTTAACAATGCCTTTCTTCTTGCCACTTTTCCATAAAGGCCAACTTTATACAGTGCATGACTAATAGTTGTCCTATGGACAGAGTCTCCCACCTGAGCTGTAGATCTCTGCAGCTCGTCCAGAGTCACCATGAGCCTCTTGACTGCATTTCTGATCAGCACTCTCCTTGGTCGGCCTGTAAGTTTAGGTGGATGGCCTTTTCTTGGTAGGTTTACAGTTGTGCCATACTCCTTCCATTTCTGAATTATCGCTTGAACAGTGCTCCGTGGGATGTTCAAGGCTTTGGAAATCTTTTTGTAGCCTAAGCCTGCTTTAAATTTCTCAATAACTTGATCCCTGACCTGTCTTGTGTGTTCTTTGGACTTCACGGTGTTGTTACTCCCAATATTCTCTTAGACCACCTCTGAGGCCGTCACAGAGCAGCTGTATTTGTACTGACATTAGATTACACACAGGCGCACTTTATTTACGTCATTAGCACTCATCAGGCAATGTCTATAGGCAACTGACTGCACTTAAATCAAAGGCGGCCAAATAATTATGCACACACCACTTTGCAGAAATGTATTTGTAAAAAATGTTTGGAATCATGTATGATTTTCGTTCCACTTCTCACGTGTACACCACTTTGTGTTGGTCTTTCATGTGGAATTCCAATAAAATTGATTCAGGTTTGTGGCAGTAATATGACAAAATGTGGAAACTTCAAGGGGGCCGAATACTTTTGCAACCCACTGTAGTAAGCAGCTAGCATAATACCTGCGGCAGAGTCTACAACTTTAGAGGTAGATATAACTGTTTGTACACAGTGTGGCAATAAGTTGATGATGGCATGGGAAGGAAAGGGGAGGGGGCGGAGTGGTAGGCTTCATCTTGTCACTCCACTTTTGGCAGAAAACCACAGTCATGCATCCTCTCTGCAGTCCGTCATTAGATGGGATGGTTTGGTGTGTTAAAATACACCATCAATATTATTCCACTCTACTTTTTCTAACATACCCATTAACTATAAATGTTTGGCATTATGTAGAGGCCGTGTGAAAATTAAACAGTCAATGATCCATACTCTACAGCAATCAATTGTACCTAGAAAAGTCATCATATCCGTCTTTGTAACTGGTGGTGGCATTGGGTATAGCAGCTACTCTTGTTATTAAATGTCTCGCTTCCTGGCGTTACCCAAATAATTATAAAATAAACATCTTATTATGTAGCATGCATACCCCAAATTATTCTTTCTGTCTGCATACACAAAATCCATTACATTTACTTGGTGTACATTACACACTGGGACCTGTAGTCCACATCTCTCCTTGCCCCACCTTAGGAAGGTGGGCGTGGACTACACACTGCTAAACCCTTACATTCTTACAATGCATTATGCCAGTCAGACTTCTATAGATCTTTAAAGACATTTTCATACAAGTTAGAACAACAAAACTTCAAAAAAAATTGCACTTCTGTCTGTGATTTCCACAGCTGGCATACATCATTCTCCCGAATTCTCTCCACTGCACAAACAACATATGTAACATTCTTTAGAATTCAGAAAAACACCATAACAAACACAAATCAACATCACTAACATACATAAACAGACAAGCATACAGCAATGAAAATCTCTTTCGACCAGTCCATTAAATCTCCAAACTTCAGTCAAAACATCAGACAAACAGATTTACTCTACTCTCTGAGCTGCATCATCACTTCTTACACCTACAATCTGCTCAGACAGTTTCCTTGAATCATTCAGCCAAAGAACCGTTTAAAATGAATCAGTCATGAGTCAAAAAGTCAGGACTTGGAAACAACTGCTGTAGTCTGACTCCTGAGTGAGCTGGGAGGGGCTCCATCTCCCTTGATTCACAAAAAGAACCGGTTCAAATGAACTAGCTGCTCATGAACCAAACAACACCACTTTTCCATTAACTACAATATTTTTACACAGTGCTTATTTCTTTTGCACATAATATATTCAACCTTCATAGCCTTAATCTTGGCTGAAACTTGACCCATTCTCAACCTGCCCCGTTCACACACTTTTTTAGAGACTTACAATGTCCCGTGGATCCCCTCCTAGAAAATATAGTGCCTGCACTAAGATCGAATACTTCCTGCTGAGGCACTGTGCCTGCACTAAGATCAAATACTTCCTGCTGAGGCATCTCGGGGGCTGCAGCTGAAACCTGACAATACTCAGTGTGATGAACCTCTGCATGGGGGTACTCCTTCTAAGGTACAGACACAATGCCTGATTTAGTTCCACTCCGATGTTACTGCCTGTTATGCGGCTGTATTCTGTCACAAGGGACTTACAACTCCGCTGAGGCACCAGGTAGCTTAGGAACTAGACCACGGATTGTTAAATGCAAAGCAACCTAACACCACATCAAAACGTATGCTCTATTTTTGCGCAGCCCTGTGTATGAGAAGGTGCAGAAATAAAAGTAGTACTTACAATTAAGGAGTTTTCAGAACACCTGAAGCCGGAGGAAACCTAACCGGTCGACTCCACCACACCTTGGGCCGAAGAGAGTTCCGTGGTTCGCAAGGAAAACCATATGCCGAGGACCCAAAACCTGGCTCTGCGTCTGGCCTCCTGTTTGAAGAGAACTTTGCTCTGGAGGCCTTTTACCAGGCCTCGTGGATGTTGCCGGTCTTCAGATGCTCGTTCAGTCAGGGCCCTGACAATAGGTTTTCCGGTTCGAAGGACCAAGATGTGAAAGTAAAAATAAACTCACTCGCAGATTCTCTTCTTGTTAATGCCAAGGTACAGTGCAATCTTCATTTATACTTGATCAAGGGCATTCCCGCGCTAGTTTACAAAGGCAGAGTTCTGAACTCAACCTCTCCAGCGCAGAAACGAAAAGTTATTTTTCCCTACAGTCTGTTTTAAACCCTTCTTAACATATTCCTCCCTTTAGGCGGTCTCCTTCTGTCAGTCCAATCATCACTAGCAGGTGGCAGCTTCCATCTCCTGACTGGGTGGACCTACTGTGTCTTTCAGGATGACCTCAGAAGAATTCCTTGTAGGATAAGTTTTGTGTTTCGTTTTCTCTCAGGCTGTGTCTGACTTTAGTTTCTGGTTTCCACTTCTCCTGTATGACCTCAGAGGTAGCCAGCCCTGGACACAGTCATCTGGTTCAAACCACCCTTTCAATTGACTCCTATTTCTCCTCTGGAAGGTCACTATAACAGAATAAAGAAAACTTGGCACAGTAACTGAGCTCTATATTCATATTCATTTGGTTATATCATGATAATTCTTAAAACAATACAGTCATCATATTCTTAAAGCATCACTCTAGCACACTAGTTTGATTATATCAGATCAATAATTTCAGCAGCATAGGAATATAAAAGGTATACACACAATTAATTATAAAACCTTCATCGATTCTTTCCACACCCAACACAGGCTAATGGATTTAAAGGGGTACTCCAGATCATATATTGTGTGCGCATTTTCATGTGCTTGCCGCAATGGCGTTCACAAAATCATGACACACGCCTTTTGTTTTGTTGTTGCAGCCGCAGTGCAGCCAGAAAAATTAGGCAGGCATGTACACGCGCCAGAAAAAAATATGATTGTTTTTGTTAGCGGCCACTGCTAGCAGCGGCCTTAAAAATTCAGGAATCCACCTGGAGTCCTGGACCCTGTTGGTGGTGGTGGAGTAGGCAGTCAAGCGGCCTGCAGGGAGAGATGCTGTATTTTGACCGACTTAGTCTTGGGGCAGGCAGTCACACGGCATGCAGGCAGAGATGTTGTGTGTGGGGACCAACTTAGTCTTCGGGCGGGCAGTAGCCCTCTGGGATGCATGCCTCATTCATTTTGATAAAGGTGAGGTACTGAACACTTTTTTGACTTAGGCGACTTCTCTTCTCACTTACAATGCCTCCAGCTGCGCTGAAGGTCCTTTCTGACAGGATGCTTAAGGCAGGACAAGCCAGAAGTTGGATGGCAAATTGTGAAAGCTCTGGCCACAGGTCAAGCCTGCGCACCCAGTAGTCCAGGGGTTTATCGCTGCTCAGAGTGTCTACATCTGCAGTTAAGGCCAGGTAGTCGGCTACCTGCCGTTCAAGGCATTAGTGGAGGGTGGATCCGGAAGGGCTAAGGTTAGGCGTTGGACTAAAGAATGTCCGCATGTCCGACATCATCATGAGATCGCTAGAACATCCTGTCTTTGCCTGCGTGGACATGGGAGGAGGAGGAGGAGGAGGAAGATTACTGGCAGTGACACCTTTATTCCACGGGAAAGGTGAGCAGCACAAGCCCCCTGCGATGCCTGCTGCGGTTGTTTTTCCGCCTCCTCCTCAAGAAAAATACCTTCATCATCTGACTCCTCTTCCACAGATGACTCCTCCTCCTCCCTCATCTGTGCTGTCACAGGTGATCATGACAAATCTTGTTGATGGTTCCCACAACTCTTCCTCCTCTTTCTGTTCACGCTCGTCCACAGCTTGATCCACTACTCTACGCATGGCACGCTCCAGGAAGAAAGCATATGGGATCAAGTCGCTGATGGCGCCTTCACTGCGACTCACCAGGTTTGTCACCTCCTCAAACGGACGCATGAGCCTGCAGGCATTACGCATGAGTGTCCAATACCTCGTCAAGAAAATCCCAGCTGACCTAGCACCGAAGCTATACAGGTACTCGTTAAAGGCTTTATGCTGTTGTAGCAGGTGGTCAAACATGAGGAGCATTGAATTCCAGTGAGTCGGGCTATTGCAAATCAAGTGCCTCACCGGCAAGCTGTTTCTCTGCTGAATATTGGCCAAGCACGCCATGGCCGTGTAGGAACGCCTGAAATGCCCACACACCTTCCTGGACTGCTTCAGGACCTCCTGTAAGCCTGGGTACTTACACACAAATCTTTGTATTATTAGATTCAGCAAATGTGCCATGCAGGGTACATGTGCCAACTTTCCCAAACTCAAAGCCGAAATGAGATTGCTGCCGTTGTCACACACCACGTTGCCGACCTCCAGTTGGTGCAGGGTCAGCCACTGATCCACCTGTTTCTTCAGAGCAGCCAGGAGAGCTGCTCCAGTGTGACTCTCGGCTTTGAGGCAAGACATGTCCAAGATGACGTGACACCGTTGTACCTGGCATGCAGCATAGGCCCTGGGGAGCTGGGGGGTGTAGCTTGAGAGGAGATCACAGCACCAGTAGAGTAGCACTGTCACTCAGCCAAGGAGGAGGAGGATGACAGCAAAGAGGATGCAGCAGAAGGAGTAGGAGGAGAAAGAGAGGAGGTGGCAGCAGGCCTCCCTGCAAGCAGTTGAGGTGTCACAACTAGGTCCTGTAACAATCTTACCTTCCAGTGGCAGGTCCCGTGGCATCGCTGGTGGGGTCCGGGCAAGTGGCGAAATCTCTGCACTGGCATCTTCCGGCAGCGTCCCCAGCGGTGGTGAATTTGAGAGCACGCGTGCGCAGTAGGCCCAAGTGGAAGCGCGCGAGATCAGATAGGCCTTATAGGCTAAGGAGGCGGGTTTGAAGTGATGTCACCAGGTGACATCACCATGCAGGAGGTGCTGTCAATTCTGGGAGTGGTTTTCTGGATCTATCAATGGTGTATTTAAGGCCAGAGTATTCAGTCGCTCACTGGCCTTGATACTAATCAGTTCGCTGGTTCTTGGCCTAGCTAGTGAGGAATTAAGAGCTACACTTCATATATTGCGCTTCAGCGCGATATATATGTACTCTAGTCAGTCAGTCTTATTATTTTGTAGTATTATACATTTGTAATATTATCATATTGGAATATATATATATATTGTAACCTCTCATATTGTATATTATTCTGTGTACCGACCCTTGCCTGCCTCTGGACCTCGCTCTTGTCTAGTCCTTCTGTACCACTGCCATCTGATTTACGTGTTTGACTCGACCTGTCCCTGACTCCGCTACCGTTTGATCCTTCCAATACGACTGACATCTGACTCATGTGTATGACCCTTCCTGTTAATTGACTACGATATTGCCTAGCAACCTTGTACTACTATCTATGCTCTTGTGATCGATCACACCTGTCTCACTACTACCTGTGTATTGCTCTAGTACGCTAGACCTCATCACGTATCAGCGTGATATTATCAAGGCCCCCAAAAATAAATCATGGAGGAGTTGCGAGACCAAATTTTGACACTTGCAGGTGCTGTCAATCACCTCACTGAGCAAGTTGCCACTCAGCAAACACAGTTGACTGAGCTGTCTAACACACTCGCTCAGATAAATATTGCTGCTAATGTCAATAATCAGCAGACTCCTCCACCGGCTCCTATTCCACCTATCATAGAGCCTAAAATTCCGTTACCCGAGAAATTTACGGGTTCACGATCTGATTTTAGTAATTTTTGTAATCGCTGTATGTCATACGTTGAGGTCAGGTCTAGATCTTCTGGAACTGAATCCCAGAAGATTACTCTGATTAAGACCTTACTGCAGGGTGATTCCTAAACCTGGGCTTATGGGTTGAGTCATGATGATGTAGCTCTCACCTCTGTTGAAAGTTTTTTTGATGCCATGGCAACTATATATGCTGTTCCCGATATTTCAGCCACAGCTACTCATAAATTGCGAGACCTACGCCAGGGTAGGCATACTGTTGAGGAGTATGCGGCTGAGTTTAGGAGATGGTCTGTTTCCGTTAAATGGGGTGGAGCAGCACTCTTAGACCAATTTCTTTTCGGCTTAGCCGACTCTGTGAATGATGTTATAGTAAGCCATCCTGAGCCTAGGAATCTAGAAGATGCTATCTCCCTGGCCATAAAGGTTGACAGACGGATTAGACACAGAGGTCAGGGTAAAGTCTATTCCGCCTCAGGGAACCTCAGGTCAGGTAGCTCTTCTACTAGTGAAGAACCTATGCAACTGGGCGTCTCCAGACTTTCACCTGCGGAGAAGCTCAGGAGAAGGTAGGAGGGGCTTTGTACGTATTGTGGTGAAAAGGGTCATTTTGCTCAAACCTGTTCTGCAAAGAAGGCTCTGGAAAACTCCAGCGCCTAGGTGAAGTTGGGGAACTTGACTTGGGTGAGCCAGATAGAAGATAAAAATAATTTTGTTACCAATTACTATACATTGGGGCGATAAGTCGTTTCAATCTGAAGCCTTTATTGATTCTGGTGCGGCAGGTAACTTTATTGATATTACTTTTGCAGCCAACCTGGGTATTCCTGCCATTCCTTTGCAGAACAAGCTTTACGTTACAGCTTTTGATAATACTCCCTAGCAGACCAAGCAACCCATTTCCATTACCTATGAGGTTTCATTACAGGTTGGGGAAATCTGGCTCTTGGAACCACCGGATCCCTCTGCTGGAGATCGCTGGCATGGCAGGCCTGCTCTGGTCTCTGCTATAAACACCTGACAGGAACAGATTTGCAAGTCCAATGTGGAATTGAGCTGAGACAGCGCCAGGCACATTAGGAGGATCTGTAAGGTCAACTCATAGACGTATATGTGAGTGAGGATTTATCAGATCTATAGGTCAGAAGGATTTGGGAGAGTTGTTAGACAAGAGAGGACAACACTCAGAGATCTGGAGCAGCAGAAAGCGGATTGCCAGTGAGGCTGCGGGGTGGCCAATACCCCAAATGCGATTACGGGCCCAGGTAGCCGCAGGATCTGGTGAGTCTCCCCCTGAAGGGGGGTCTGCTTATCTTATATTTATATTTTGTCATGTGAAGTACAAGCATCTCAGAGAACTGTTTCCATTCGAATTTGAACTTTGATTGATGGTGCACACATCCAGGAATAGCGCTTCTAACGGCCAAAATCGTTGAATTTATTTAAGATTGGACTGTGGTTGATGCTTGGTGGGGTGGAGCTCACCCTTAATAGACTGACTTTGTTATCTTGCAATCATATACGAGCGCAGTATTGTGGTGCCATAACTAGGTTTATAGGCTTTGCCAATTACTATCGCAGGTTTATTACGAATTTTTCTTCTTTGGTTGCCCCTCTAACTGATTTAACTAAAAAGGATGCAGACTCTGTCAATTGGTCCTCGCAGGCCTACAAGGCTTTTTCTGACCTTAAAACAGCCTTCTTCTCTGCTCCTATCCTCACCCACCCTGATGTAAACTTACCTTTTATTGTTGAGGTGGATGCTTCTGAGTTGGGGGTGGGAGCGATTCTCTCGCACTTTTCCGGCCGTCCTGAATGGTTGCATCCCTGTGCCTTTTTCTCCAAAAAGTTCTCTCCAGCAAAACGCAATTATATGACATTGGTAACCGAGAACTGCTGGTGGTTAAGATGGCTTTCGAGGAGTGGAGGCACTGGTTGGAGGGTGCAATTCATCTGATTACAGTTTACACAGATCACAAAAATCTGGAATACATTGAGGGGGCTAAAAGACTTAATCCCAGGCAGGCACGATGGGCACTGTTCTTTTCCCGATTCAATTTTGTGATCACGTACAAACCTGGGTCCAAGAATGTAAAGGCTGATGCCTTATCCAGAACCTTTGAACCTGAATCATCCCAGGTTGTATCTCCTAAAAAGATTGTGCCCACACATTGTATTCAGGCTGCTACCCACACTCAAGATTTTCCCGATTTGTATGATTCACTTCAGTCTTTTCACCAAGACAGCCCTCCTGGAAAGCCTCCTAATGTCGATTATGTACCCTTGCACCTACGTCTCCAAATACTTCAGGTATTTCATGAGTCTAAATTGGCAGGGCACCCTTGGGAAGCCAAAACCTTGGAACTCCTGTCCCGACATGTGTGGTGGCCTTCTATTAACAAGGACTGCAAAGCATTTGTGGCAGCCTGTGCCACTTGTGCAAGAAATAAGGTGTCTCAGGCTGCCCCTCAAGGTCACCTTATGCCATTACCCATTCCATCGAGACCTTGGTCTCATCTTTCTATGGATTTTATGGTGGACTTGCCCTCCTCTGGGGGTAAAATGGTAATTTGGGTCATTATTGCAAATTTCAGTAAGATGGCACACTTCGTACCTCTCCCTGGTCTGCCCTCAGCTCAGGAACTGGCTAAATTGTTCATAACATACGTATTCCGTCTGCATGGAATTCCTGAGAATATAGTGTCAGACGGGGGGGTCCAGTTTGTTTCACGCTTCTGGTGTGCTTTCAGCAGTTTCTTTGGTATCAAACTGTCCTTTTCTTCCAGGTTTCAAACGGAAACCAACGGTCAAACAGAGAGAACTAATCAATCATTAGAACAGTATCTCCGTTGTTTTGTGTCAGATTGTCAGGAGTCTTTTGCGGTGCGTTACACAGTGAATTTGGTCTGTCAGTGTGACACAGTACGCTAATTACACTACCTGATTGATGTATACAAACACAAGATGTTTTAAAGGACTTTATGCCTCCAATTTAGCAATGCAATGTGATTTCTGCCCTTAAAACCCTGCTCTGCGTCAAATCCGTAATTTCCCCCCTGACTTTTGGCATGTATCCCACTCAGCCATGCCCCCCTCCAGGTGTTAGACACCTTGAGACATCTTTTCCATCACTTTTGTGGTGAGAAACAGTGTTTGTAGTTTTGAAAGTTCGCCTACCCATTGAAGTCTATTGCGGTTAGCATGGTTCGCGCGAACGCAAACTTTTGCAGAAGTTCACTTTGAGGTTCGCGAACCTAAAATCGGAGGTTCGTGAACCTAAAATCGGAGGTTCGCGAACCTAAAATTGGAGGTTCAAGCTATCTCTAAAGAACAACTGCCATCTTCTGAAAAGGAAGACAATATGTATGAAGATACTAACCAAGAAAATCAAATAGAGGATCCCAAACAAATACATGCACATAAAAATAAAATAAAAATTATTCAAAGAGCAAGGAAGTTTACTCCTGCTGAAAATGAAATGCTTTGTGCCTTAGTCTGCCCCAAATATGATTTTCTAATTACAAGAAGGAAACAAGTCAAGAAGATAGAAGAGAAGCAAAGAGTATGGGCAGACATTGCCAAGAAGGTATATTTTGTTTTTATTTAGGTTAATTTTATTTCTTACATTTTTATTTTTGAAAAAAATTATAGGAAAAATGTATATTTGTAGGAATAGCTGACATAAAGTTGGCATCAGAGCTGTGGAGTCGTTACCAATATTATCTAACTCCTACTCCTTAAAGAGACTCCATAGCAAAAATTGCATCCTGTTTTTTATCATCCTACAAGTTCCAAAAGCTATTCTAATGTGTTCTGGCTTACTGCAGCACGTTCTACTATCACCATCTCTGTAATAAATCAACTTATCTCTCTCTTGTCAGACTTGTCAGCCTGTGTCTGGAAGGCTGCCAAGTTCTTCAGTGTTGTGGTTCTGTGATGCATCTCCCCCCTCCTGGCCCCTCTCTGCACACTGCTGTGTGTTATTTAGATTAGTGCAGCTTCTCTCTACTCTATTATCTTTTACAAGCTGGATAAATCCTCCTCTGAGCTGTCTGGGCTTTCACATACTGAGGAATTACATACAGGCAGAGCTGTCTGCACTCTGCAGGAAGAAACAGCCTGACACTTCAGTGGAAGATAGCTGCAGGGGGAAAGAAACACACAAATGATCTCTTGAGATTCAAAAGGAAGGGTGTATACAGCCTGCTTGTGTATGGATGTATTTTCTATGTGTGGACATACTGTACATCAACCTACTTCCTGTTTTGGTGGCCATTTTGTTTATTTATAAACAAACTTTTTAAAACTGTTTTTAACCACTTTTAATGCGGCGAGGAGCAGCGAAATTGTGACAGAGGGTTATAGGAGATGTCCCCTAACGCACTCATATGTTTTTCTTTTGTGCGATTTTAACAATACAGATTCTCTTTAAAGAGACTCTGTAACATTAAAAAGATCCCCTGGAGGGTACTCACCTCGGGTGGGGGAAGCCTCCGGATCCTAATGAGGCTTCCCACGCCGTCCTCTGTCCCACGGGGGTCTCGCCGCAGCCCTCCGAACAGCCGGCGACTGTGCCGACTGTCAGTTCAATATTTACCTTTGCTGGCTCCAGCAGGGGCGCTGTGGCGACTTTCGGCATGGAAATAGACGGAAATACCCGATCTCCGTCGGGTCCGCTCTACTGCGCAGGCGCCGGAAACTTGCGCCTGCGCAGTAGAGCAGACCCAACGGCGATCGGGTATTTTCGCCTACTTCGGCGCCGACAGCCGTCAGAGCGCCTGCGCAGGAGCCAGGAAGGTAAATATTGCGTCACGGCTGTACGGAGGGCTACAGCGAGACCCCCGAGGGACGCAGGACGGCGTGGGAAGCCTCATTAGGATCCTGAGGCTTCCCCCACCCGAAGTGAGTACCCCCCAGGGGCCGTTTTGTCGTTACAGTTCCTCTTTAAGCCCCATACACACGCTCAACAGCAGTCTTTTATACAGCACAATTGTCAAACAGCATTTGTTGTGAAAACTGTTGAAACAACTGAAAAAAGTTGCTTGCTCTTGTTCAAACAGCTGTTAAGACTGATAAGAAGTCAATCAAACTTTTGTATTGACTTCTTATCAGTCTTATCAGCTGCTTGAACAATAGCAAGCAACTTCTTTCAGTTGTTTCAACAGTTTTCACAACAAATACTGTTTGACAATTGTGCTGTATAAAAGACTGCTGTTGAGCGTGTGTATGGGGCTTAAGGCTCCCCCTAATTTGTTTTGATCCCCCCCCCCAAAAAAAAGATGATTGAATTTGATTAGAATCAGACTCCACAGCCCTATGTGATATTAGAACTGGTTGATAAATACATTTGTACACATGCAAACAGCCGGTTGTAAACCATGGCGTCATGTGTACTTAATATAATAATTACCAATGTTAAACTCAACAAAGAAATGTTTATATTTAGGTTATATGATGCTTGCAAATCATTAAACACAGCTGGTCATTAACTTCCATATGTTTTCTTAGATCAGCTGTAGCGCTCAGTGTAGGTCTGTTTCCTCGATTGAGGGAATTTGAGGAATCGTTATCTTCAGTAGTGTTTTACTACTACTTTTAACTGGCATCCACCTAATTTTGATAGATATGACTATTCTAACAGAAAAAAATGATGTGATTATGATTTATCTTGAACTTTGCCTATATATTTGTATCATAGTTGACTATTTGATACGAAGTAGAACTAGACCTGCGCTGCCTTAATACTCTGATAGGTCTTGGATAAAGGGTGCAGGTAGAGGCCTGCGCGGGTCCACTTTTTCATACCCGCACCCGACCCGCACCTGTGACCCGCTACCAGCTTTTGGTGAATTTGATATCCGCAACCCGACCCGCACCCGAAGAACCGCTACCCGCACCCGACCCGCAGGCCCGCTACCCGACCCGCTTTTTAAAATTTTCTTCTAAAGTTCACATTTGCATAGTTGTCCCCAGTGTAGCCAGCATAGTTGTCCCCAGTGTAGCCAGCATAGTTGTCCCCAGTGTAGCCAGCATAGTTTTCCCCAGTGTAGCCAGCATAGTTGTCCCCCAGCGTAGCCAACATAGTTGTCCCCCAGCGTAGCCAGCATAGTTGTCCCCCAGCGTAGCCAGCATAGTTGTCCCCCAGCGTAGCCAGCATAGTTGTCCCCCAGTGTAGCCAGCATAGTTGTCCCCCAGTGTAGCCAGTGTAGCATTGCTTCCCTGATTGCTCTTAGTTCTCTGTAGTTTGAAGATTGGTCTCTTACTTACTATTTTACTAGTTGTCCCCCAGCGTAGCCAGCATAGTTGTCCCCCAGTGTAGCCAGCATAGTTGTCCCCCAGCGTAGCCAGCATAGTTGTCCCCCAGCGTAGCCAGCATAGTTGTCCCCCAGTGTAGCCAGCATAGTTGTCCCCCAGTGTAGCCAGCATAGTTGTCCCCCAGTGTAGCCAGCATAGTTCTCTCCAGTGTAGCTAGCATATTTGTCCTCCAGTGTAGCCAGCATAGTTGTCCCCCAGTGTAGCCAGCATAGTTGTCCCCCAGTGTAGCTAGCATAGTTGTCCCCCGGTGTAGCTAGCATAGTTGTCCCCCAGTGTAGCTAGCATAGTTGTCCCCCAGTGTTCCTAGCATAGTTGTCCCCCAGTGTAGCTAGCATAGTTGTCCCCCAGTGTAGCTAGCATAGTTGTCCCCCAGTGTAGCATAGTTGTCCCCCAGTGTAGCTAGCATAGTTGCCCCCCAGTGTAGCATTGCTTCCCTGATTGCTCTTAGTTCTCTGTAGTTTGAAGATTGGTCTGTTTGACCATAGACCCTGAAACATTCTTCCTTCCAGATGAGCTCCCCATCCCAGAAGACTTGCATCTGTGGTGACTAGCTTTTGCACTGGGATGGTCCATAGTCTGCCCTCCCTGAGAATCTTGTCTGACAGCCACCATTCTAAGGACTTCAGGACTGTCTCTGGACATCTTAATAACCTTTCTAGATCTTCCTGACTCTTGTTCCAATTTTCATTTTCCATCAACCAGAATTGAATCTCCCTTGTATGCATCAGTGCCCACTGGATAGCTGGAGATGTTGAGGTTAGAAATCCTATTACCTTCATGATTTCTCTTATTGTCAGAAACGGATCCCTTATGCATTCCTCTATCATATTCTTTAATTTTGATACCTTCTCCTCTGTTAGATAAAGTCTGTCTGTTTCTGAGTCTATTAATATTCCTAGGAACTGTCTCTAGGGTTGGAGGGCGCTTATGTAGGTATAGACGTATCTTATCTTGCCCTGCTGCAAACTGGTAAGATAGGGGGACCCACTCACCCTATACCAAACAATATATCAAAATCAAAGCAAGAACCAGTCGCGCTGGGTCTATTACATAATATAACAATTTTCCAGTAATAAATGATCAATGTCATTCAATCTGATAAAAACACTTTACTATTTATTCAAGATATATATATTGTATAGTCTAACATATGGCAATCAAATGTCACATGAATTAGAACCATTAAAATAGAATTTGTATAATGCAATAATTGTAACACATATGTACATATTCCTTGCAAGCTCCGTGTACCACATTCACATATACACACTCACACAGACCTTCCAATGTGCATAAAATTAATGGTTATGGAAAAATATGAAAAAATGAATAAAAAATCTATATAAAAATGTTGCTTTTGAGAAAATAAATTTCCTCTAAGGTTGATTCGTCAAAGAAGCTTCCTTTTGGTAGTAAAATATATTAATGTGTACCAGTTCATAAAATTCAATCCAACAAAGCGTGCAATCTGTAACTTCCGCGATCCAGTATTATGGGAATATAATAGTATATTAGTGTGGGAGTATACTCACATCCCAACGCGTACAGTCAGTAGTTGTCACAATCAAATGATATGGGGGAATGTACTCACGCCCCTGATGTCCAATGTCTTAGGTCAGAGCTCCGGCCGGCAGCTCATTGACTCGAATCCGCTTGCGGGCTGTGTCCTCGATCTATCCACTGATCGGGTACAATGCTTCCGGGTCGCGGCTGATTCACTTCCGGTGACGTCCGGTGAAGAGGGACCTGGAGGGAACCTGCTTGAACAATAGCAAGCAACTTCTTTCAGTTGTTTCAACAGTTTTCACAACAAATACTGTTTGACAATTGTGCTGTATAAAAGACTGCTGTTGAGCGTGTGTATGGGGCTTAAGGCTCCCCCTAATTTGTTTTGATCCCCCCCCCCCAAAAAAAAAGATTATTGAATTTGATTAGAATCAGACTCCACAGCCCTATGTGATATTAGAACTGGTTGATAAATACATTTGTACACATGCAAACAGCCGGTTGTAAACCATGGCGTCATGTGTACTTAATATAATAATTACCAATGTTAAACTCAACAAAGAAATGTTTATATTTAGGTTATATGATGCTTGCAAATCATTAAACACAGCTGGTCATTAACTTCCATATGTTTTCTTAGATCAGCTGTAGCGCTCAGTGTAGGTCTGTTTCCTCGATTGAGGGAATTTGAGGAATCGTTATCTTCAGTAGTGTTTTACTACTACTTTTAACTGGCACCCACCTAATTTTGATAGATATGACTATTCTAACAGAAAAAAATGATGTGATTATGATTTATCTTGAACTTTGCCTATATATTTGTATCATAGTTGACTATTTGATACGAAGTAGAACTAGACCTGCGCTGCCTTAATACTCTGATAGGTCTTGGATAAAGGGTGCAGGTAGAGGCCTGCGCGGGTCCACTTTTTCATACCCGCACCCGACCCGCACCTGTGACCCGCTACCCGCGACCAGCTTTTGGTGAATTTGATATCCGCAACCCGGCCCGCACCCGAAGAACCGCTACCCGCACCCGACCCGCTTTTTAAAATTTTCTTCTAAAGTTCACGTTTGCATAGTTGTCCCCAGTGTAGCCAGCATAGTTGTCCCCAGTGTAGCCAGCATAGTTGTCCCCAGTGTAGCCAGCATAGTTTTCCCCAGTGTAGCCAGCATAGTTGTCCCCCAGCGTAGCCAACATAGTTGTCCCCCAGCGTAGCCAGCATAGTTGTCCCACAGCGTAGCCAGCATAGTTGTCCCCCAGCGTAGCCAGCATAGTTGTCCCCCAGCGTAGTCAGCATAGTTGTCCCCCAGCGTAGCCAGCATAGTTGTCCCCCAGTGTAGCCAGCATAGTTGTCCCCCAGTGTAGCCAGTGTAGCATTGCTTCCCTGATTGCTCTTAGTTATCTGTAGTTTGAAGATTGGTCTCTTACTTACTATCATACTAGTTGTCCCCCAGCGTAGCCAGCATAGTTGTCCCCCAGTGTAGCCAGCATAGTTGTCCCCCAGCGTAGCCAGCATAGTTGTCCCCCAGTGTAGCCAGCATAGTTGTCCCCCAGTGTAGCCAGCATAGTTGTCCCCCAGTGTAGCCAGCATAGTTCTCTCCAGTGTAGCCAGCATATTTGTCCTCCAGTGTAGCCAGCATAGTTGTCCCCCAGTGTAGCCAGCATAGTTTTCCCCCAGTGTACCTAGCATAGTTGTCCCCCGGTGTAGCTAGCATAGTTGTCCCCCAGTGTAGCTAGCATAGTTGTCCCCCAGTGTTCCTAGCATAGTTGTCCCCCAGTGTAGCTAGCATAGTTGTCCCCCAGTGTAGCTAGCATAGTTGTCCCCCAGTGTAGCATAGTTGTCCCCCAGTGTAGCTAGCATAGTTGCCCCCCAGTGCAGCATTGCTTCCCTGATTGCTCTTAGTTCTCTGTAGTTTGAAGATTGGTCTCTTTGACCATAGACCCTGAAACATTCTTCCTTCCAGATGAGCTCCCCATCCCAGAAGACTTGCATCTGTGGTGACTAGCTTTTGCACTGGAATGGTCCATAGTCTGCCCTCCCTGAGAATCTTGTCTGACAGCCACCATTCTAAGGACTTCAGGACTGTCTCTGGACATCTTAATAACCTTTCTAGATCTTCCTGACTCTTGTTCCAATTTTCATTTTCCATCAACCAGAATTGAATCTCCCTTGTATGCATCAGTGCCCACTGGATAGCTGGAGATGTTGAGGTTAGAAATCCTATTACCTTCATGATTTCTCTTATTGTCAGAAACGGATCCCTTATGCATTCCTCTATCATATTCTTTAATTTTGATACCTTCTCCTCTGTTAGATAAAGTCTGTCTGTTTCTGAGTCTATTAATATTCCTAGGAACTGTCTCTAGGGTTGGAGGGCGCTTATGTAGGCATAGACGTATCTTATCTTGCCCTGCTGCAAACTGGTAAGATAGGGGGACCCACTCACCCTATACCAAACAATATATCAAAATCAAAGCAAGAACCAGTCGCGCTGGGTCTATTACATAATATAACAATTTTCCAGTAATAAATGATCAATGTCATTCAATCTGATAAAAACACTTTACTATTTATTCAAGATATATATATTGTATAGTCTAACATATGGCAATCAAATGTCACATGAATTAGAACCATTAAAATAGAATTTGTATAATGCAATAATTGTAACACATACGTATATATTCCTTGCAAGCTCCGTGTACCACATTCACATATACACACTCACACAGACCTTCCAATGTGCATAAAATTAATGGTTATGGAAAAATATGAAAAAATGAATAAAAAATCTATATAAAAATGTTGCTTTTGAGAAAATAAATTTCCTCTAAGGTTGATTCGTCAAAGAAGCTTCCTTTTGGTAGTAAAATATATTAATGTGTACCAGTTCATAAAATTCAATCCAAAAAAGCGTGCAATCTGTAACTTCCGCGATCCAGTATTATGGGAATATAATAGTATATTAGTGTGGGAGTATACTCACATCCCAACGCGTACAGTCAGTAGTTGTCACAATCAAATGATATGGGGGAATGTACTCACGCCTCTGATGTCCAATGTCTTAGGTCAGAGCTCCGGCCGGCAGCTCAGTGACTCGAATCCGCTTGCGGGCTGTGTCCTCGATCTATCCACTGATCGGGTACAATGCTTCCGGGTCGCGGCTGATTCACTTCCGGTGACGTCCGGTGAAGAGGGACCTGGAGGGAACCTGGTCCTCTGGCGCAGATCTACAGACGGCACCCTATTTATCAGGCAATCCAGCACCGGACGTCACCGGAAGTGAATCAGCCGCGACCCGGAAGCATTGTACCCGATCAGTGGCTAGATCGCGACAACTACTGACTGTACGCATTGGGATGTATACTCCCACACTAACATACTATTATATTCCCATAATACTGGATTGCGGAAGTTACAGATTGCACGCTTTTTTGGATTGAAGTTTATGAACTGGTACACATTAATATATTTTACTACCAAAAGGAAGCCTCTTTGACGAATCAACCTTAGAGGAAATTTATTTTCTCAAAAGCAACATTTTTATATAGATTTTTATTCATTTTTTCATATTTTTCCATAACCATTAATTTTATGCACATTGGAAGGTCTGTGTGAGTGTGTATATGTGAATGTGGTACACGGAGCTTGCAAGGAATATATACATATGTGTTACAATTATTGCATTATACAAATTGCTCTATTTTAATTGTTCTAATTCATGTGACATTTGATTGCCATATTTTAGACTATACAATATATATATCTTGAATAAATAGTAAAGTATTTTTATCAGATTGAATGACACTGATCATTTATTAGTGGAAAATTGTTATATTATGTAATAGACCCAGCGCGACTGGTTCTTGCTTTGATTCCTAGGAACCGTATCGTTGAAGTTGGTTGAAGGATTGACTTGTCCCAATTTATGATCCATCCCAGATCCTGCAGCTGTTTTAGAACCCTTGCTGTGTTCCCTTCTGCTTTTTGTTGGGATTCTGCTACCACCAGCAGATCGTCGAGATAAGGAATCACCATGATTCCCTGGGTGTGAAATTCCTTTATCACTTCTCCTATCACCTTCAAAAATATGCGTGGAGCCGATGAAATTCCAAAGGATAGTACACTGAACTGGAAGTGTTTGATCGACTTCTTTTTCTTTACCGCAAATTTGAGATATTTCTGGGAAGACTCTCTTATTGGGATGTGCCAATAAGCATCTCTTAAATCTATGTTTGTTATCCAACATCCAGGGGTTAACACGTTTCTCACAGAGAATATCGATTCCATCCTGAATCTTAGATTGGATACAAAGTGGTTTAAAGGTTTGAGATTTAGAATTAACCTGAACTTCCCCATTGGTTTTTTGACCAAAAATATTGTCGAGTAAAATCCCCTGTGAATTTGTTTTTGAGGAACTACCACCTTTTCCTCCACCATAGCAGAAATAATCTCTTCCATGGCCTGCTTTTTTACCCTGTCTCTTGGAAGTGGAGTGGTGATGAATCTGTTTCTCGGAAGGGACTGAAATTGTATCCTGTACCCCTGACCTATCAGATTCAGGATGAAATCGTTTTTGCTTATCTTTGTCCTTTGGGAATAAAATCCCGTTAGACGACACCCAACCTTTTTTCTGGCGTCACTTTTTATCTTAAGATTCTGTGTTTCGAAAAAGAAAGTTCTTTTTCACTCCCTCTTTATTGATAGCCCAAGGCTTTCTTCTTTGTTGGGTCTGAGGTTTATCTTTATTTTCTTGTCTGTTTCTTCTAAAGAATCTCTTATTCTGAGTACACTTCTTTTTCTTTGGGAAACCTTTCTTCCTATTAGAAGTTCTTTCTAATATCTCATCAAGCTGAGCTCCAAAAAGTAATTCCCCATCAAATGGTATATTACATACTCTTGCCTTTAAAGCTTAACTGCCATCCCAATTCTTTATCCATAAATGACGTCTAGCAGTATTGATTAAGGCTGTTGTCCTTGCATTTACTCTTATGTTTTCTGCTGCTGCATCTGTAATATAGTCTGTTGCTTTAGAAACCACATCCAATGATTCTAATATCTCTTTTTTGGATGCTCCTCTCTCCACATTCTCTTCCACTTTCTTTACCCATAATGCTAACACTCTTGCCACACAAGTTGTAGCCACAGCTGGTCTAAAATTTGCACCAGCTGATGACCATGCTTTCTCTGCAGATAAAGCTTCTTTAAATTATTTAATTGTATCAGCCATTTTTTGCTTCATTGCTGACCTAATCTCTTCCTGCAATCCCCCTGACGGTTCCTGAATAAGTTTAGAAAGACAGGGTTGACAAAACTGTCTATTATATGAATGGGCAAGTTTTGTATCACAGAGTGAGCACCAACTTCTTGGCCTTGAAGGGTCAGTAGACTCTCCGCTCTAAAAAACAAACATACACAAAAAACAAAGTCACCAGTCTGCATTAATACTTTGAAGAACACCCAGGTGAATGTGAATGTGAATGTGATGCAAACAGGTTCCCATAACCAGAATAGTTTGCAATATAACTGACACAGCTAGCTAACAGACTAAGCCTGAGCAACACTGTATGTAAAGAAGTAATATGAAGCCTCCATGCATATACACAAACAGGGGCGGCGCCAGGGGGGTGCTTGGGGGTGCTCGAGCACCCCCTAGAATTGTCCAAGCACCCCCAAAGCACCCCCTGGAGTGAACTGACTTCAGGCGTCTAAAAGACGCCAAGTCAGTTCACACAGCGGCAGCACGGAGCAGCAGGCAGGGCTACGGTAATATGGCCGCCCGGAGCCCTGTTCTGCAGACTTCGAGTCTGCAGTGCATGGCTTCGGGCGGCCATTTTCCCGTAGCCCTGCTCTCTGCATGCAGGCAGGAAGTCTCGTCGTGACGTCGGGAAGGAAGAGGATCGTGGGCGCGCGGGCGCTGCGCGCCACAAGGAGGTCGGAACAGGAGGTCGGGAAAGAAGGTCGGGAAAGAAGGTCTTCTGGCTGTAGGTGAGTAAATGGGTTTTTCTTTTCTTTTTCAGGTGATGCTGATTGTGCATATTGGGGCCATATCTGCTACGGATTGTGCATATTGGGGTCATATCTGCTACGGATTGTGCATATTGGGGTCATATCTGCTACGGATTGTGCATATTGGGGTCATGTCTGCTACGGATTGTGCATATAGGGGTCATATCTGCTACGGATTGTGCATATTGAGGTCATTTCTGCTACGGATTGTGCATAATGGGGTCATATCTGCTACCGATTGTGCATATTGGGACCATATCTGCTACGGATTGTGCATATTGGGACCATATCTGCTACCGATTGTGCATATTGGGAACCATATCTGCTACCGATTGTGCATATTGGGGCCATATCTGATAACGATTGTGCATATTGGGGCCATATCTGATAACGATTGTGCATATTGGGACCATATCTGCTACCGATTGTGCATATTGGGACCATATCTGCTACCGATTGTGCATATTGGGACCATATCTGCTACCGATTGTGCATATTGGGACCATATCTGCTACCGATTGTGCATATTGGGACCATATCTGCTACTGATTGTGCATATTGGGACCATATCTGCTACCGATTGTGCATATTGGGACCATATCTGCTACCGATTGTGTATATTGGGACCATATCTGCTACCGATTGTGCTTATTGGGACCATATCTGCTACCGATTGTGCATATTGGAGCCATATCTGATAACGATTGTGCATATTGGAGCCATATCTGATAACGATTGTGCATATTGGGGTCATTGGACGTGTTTTTTGTTAAAATCTGCTCACATTACGTGTATTTTCTTGAGAAAACCTGCACAATTATGTGAATTTTCTGGGAAAAGGGTCACCAAAACTTGGGCCCTCTGTCTTTGCGTTGCACTTTTAAAGGGAACCCGAGGTGAGAATAATATTGAGGCTGCCATATTTATCTCCTTTTAAGTAATACCAGCTGCCTGGCTGCCGTGTTGGTCCTCTGCCTCTAATTCTTTCAACCATAGACCCTGAACAAGCATGCAGCAGGTCAGGGGTTTCTGACAATATTGTCAGAACTGACAAGATTAGCTGCATGCTTGTTTCTGGTGTAATTCAGTTCACTACTACAGCCAAATAGATCAGCAGGGCTGCCAGGCAACTAGAATTGTTTAAAAGGAAATAAATATGGCAGCCACCATATCACTCTCACCCTGGGTTCACTTTAAATTACAGTTAGCCCCGCCCTCATCCGGTCATGACCACACCCATTTTTTCGCCGCGTCGCAGGTCGTCAGCTCCCCCAGAATTTGGTCCAGCACCTGCATAGCACCCCCTAAAAAAAATTCCTGGAGCCGCCACTGTACACAAATATATACGCCACCAAATCTGAAACAAGATTAAATGCTATATACACAAATGTACATACAATACAAGGCACAGGCAGTTCAGAAGAAAATCATCATGATTTTAAGCCTGAATGCGGAAAAACATTGTATTCATATGTCTCCCATCAGACTTCAGACAGACGCTGAATAAATAAAGAAGGCACTATACAAACAACATATACATATACATGCCTTCACATCGCACCTAAATGCCATATTATGACCCAGACAGACGCTAAGCAGGCGAAAATATAAGTCTATGCAGGTTCAAATGCAATATCTATATGCCCAGTGAAAAAAACACAGACCTCAGCATAGACACGGTGAATGGCTCATACCGATAAGGTCACCAAGTCTTCAGCCCGCTCACTTACCTTACCAGGATCCTGCTTAGCGACCATCCCGCTCCGCTTCTACAAACAAATGCGAAGTCTTGCGGATCTCCGCCGCCTCTTCTCTGCGTCGACCGGAAGTGACCTCACTTAAGGGCGGAAGTACTCGGAAAGAGCGCCGCCATTGTGGGCAGACATAGAGCCTCTTGTTCCCTGGAACAGGAAACGTCAACTGGGGAGTTCAGGTGTCAGTTTAAATTTATAGAGTAATTTATGTGGATGTTTCCTGTTCCTGGGAGGAGCCCATGTCATCTCATGCTGGACCTGTCCTGGAGGTTACTCAGGGCCGGCCCGCTCATGAGGCGGGGTGAAACTTTTGCCTCAGGTGGCAAACTTTCTAGGGGCAGCATCCGCCTGTCCGTGGGTGCGGGGGGCCGGCCGCCGAGCTGGAGGGGTAGCGGGCAGAACGGGGGTATTGGGCATAGCGGTGGGGAGGGGGGTCGGACCCCCCCTCCCTCGCCTGGGTCCCCCGATCTGCGCTCCCCTCCAGCTTTAAATAGTGAGTAAGCAGCTGACAGTAAGAGGCACGGGCGGGGGATCACTCACCTCTTCCTCGTTCCAGCGTGCGCTCCACTGACGTCACTTCCTGCAACACCGCCCACTGTATTGTAAGTGGCCAGCATTGCAGGAAGTGATGTCAGTGGAGCGCAAGCTGGAACGAGGAAGAGGTGAGTGATCCCCCACCCGTGCCTCTTACTGTCGGCTGCTTACTCACTATTTAAAGCTGGAGGGGAGCGCAGATCAGGGGACCCAGGCGAGGGAGGGGGTCCGACCCCCCTCCCCACCGCTAGGCTATATACCCCCGGCCAGCCCACTACCCCTCCAGCTCGGCGGCCCCCCCATGGGGGTATAACCATCTTAAACGTTGCTGAACCGCAAAACTAAAATTAGTAAAATAACTTCGACTCTATTAATGTCGATGAGAGTCAAATATAACCATAAGAGTTACATCCTCGTTGTAACACATACTGCAAGAATATTGTTCTGGTAGTGCCGGTAAGTGTCATTGATAATGTCAGTATAGAGACATCAAAAATATGTGGCCTTACGTGGAGTCTCTGTCAATGCACGACTGCCCACACCATAAGATTACAGGGTATCCTAACTGACTCAGGGCTAATTCGCATTAAAGGATGTAGCTAGATGTGGAGTGGCGCTCATGCCAGCAGCATTCTGAGTTATATCTTAGTCAGGTTGACAAACTAATTTTGAAGGATTAAGGAAGAACCTAAGTCCTCAGCCAAAGGGATATGAGGCTGCGTATACATAGTATATAAATATAAAATCAATCCAATATGAATAAATAATATCAGTTGGTAATCAATTGATTATGCGTGAAGTCATACACAAATGTGTGATAGGAAATACTGGCATGAGAGTGCATTAACTACATAGTAAGTAATAAGTGAAATTTTAATATATACGTTGTAAGTATATTGTATAGCAACACAGGGAGGTAAAAGCATAGACAGTGAAACCCCTTTTACTTTGAAAGGTTACCTTCTAAACAATTTAGCCTGTCGATGTTACTTGCTAGAACCAGCAGATCTGTATGTGGGACTTTTTAGGCAGTTTACCTCCTCAGTTAAAATCTGCCGTATTGGATACAGGAAATGATAAATCATCTTATACAGCATCACAGATTACATACTGTTAGAAGCAACATACAGGTTAGTGTATTATTAGGGAAAACTAATTGTTGCAGTTATGTAGCGCTACTCCTCAAGCAGGTCCAGCGGCGTAGCTAGGGTTTTCAGCGCCCGGGGGCAAAGACAGTTTTTGCAACCCCCTCCGGACAGTCCTGCAGTGTGCAAAAAAATGGGCGTTGCCACGCATCAGAATGTGGGCATGGCTTGGGTGGAGCTATGACTATGACAGAGATTAGATTGTGAGCTTTTCTGAGGACAGTCAGTGATGACTAGGTACTCTGTAAAGTGCTGCAGAAGATGTTAGTGCTATGTAAATCATAATAATAATATTATGGTAGGACATTGGACTATGACTGTGGTAGGATTAGAGTGTGAGCGTCTCTGAGGACAGTCAGTGACATGACTATGTACTCTGTAACGTACTGCAGAAGATGTCAGTGCTATATAAATACAAAATAATAATAATATGGTAAGACATTAGACTCTGACTATGTTAAGTATTAAGGTGGCCACTAACGATAAAATTTGCTGAACAATTGTTTATGAGCGATTCTTCGTATGAATGATCAGAAATGATCGTCAATCTGATCAGATTGGTTAGGAGATTTTTGTCCATTAGTGGTCCCAAACGATCATTTCCGATCATGCATACGAAGAATCTTTCATAAACGATCGTTCTGCAAATTACATCATTAATGGCCACTGTTAGATTCTGAGTTCCTCCTGAGGACAGTCAGTGACATGACTATGTACTCTGCAAAGTACTGCAGGAGATGTCAGTGCTATATTTATACACAATAAAATCATGGTATGACTATGGCTATGGTAGGATTAAATTAGTAATTAACTTATAGGGCTGGTGCACACCAGAGTGGTTCTTTTAAAACGCTTGCAGGGGGAAAACTGCTTGGCTAATGAAAGTGAATGGGATGGTGCACACCAGAGCAGTTCGTTTTTTCCACAAACGCAAACTCAGAGGCTGCAGCATTTTTTAGATTTCTGAGGCGTTTCTGCCTCAATGTTAAAGTATAGGAACGTGGAAAACAGCTCTGAAAAACGCTAGATCAGGCGTTTTTGTTACAGTAGCTGTTCAGTGACAGCTTTACTGTAACAATATATGACATCTGCTACACAAAAATGCTCCCAAAAATGCTAGGCATGTTTAGAAAACCTCTCTAAACATGCTTAGAATCACCTGAAAATCTGCTTCTAAAACCTCTAGCGTTTTGCAGATCTGCTAGAGCAGGCATGGGCAAACTTGGCCCTCCAGCTGTTAAGGAACTACAAGTCCCACAATGCATTGCAGAAGTCTGACAGCCACAGTCATGACTCATAAAGGCAAATGCATTGTGGGACTTGTAGTTCCATAACAGCTGGAGGGCCAAGTTTGCCCATGCCTGTAGAGGTTTTTGGTGTGCACTGGGCCAAAGAAAAATGATGGAAATAAGTTGAATTTTACTTACCTAGGGTGTTTTCCAGCCCCCTGTAGTCCTTCAGGTGCTTTGCTATCCACCAGGTCCATTCTGTGGTGAAGCTGTCACACCATGGGCTTCTTCTCCCTCACGCACCTCCTCAATTATGCCATGGATGGCAAAGTTCTGGGCATGTGCAGTTCGTAAATCTCTCAACTATGCATGTACAGAATGCTCCGGACAATGAATGCAGCCGGGACAGCACATGTGCAGTAGCCCAGCCAGCGAGATTTTGGAGGAGCACATAATGGAGCAGACTGGAAGGACAGCGAGGGACCTGAAGGACTACCGGTGGCTGGATGAAGCCCCAGTTCAGTCATTTATATTTCTTTTACTTTAAGTTAGTCAATGAAAACTTTCAGTCAGTGAAACACATATATTAATGTTTACTTAAAGGGATCCTTAAGCCTAAAAAACCAGCCACCTGCAGCTGTCCCGTGCCCTCACAGTCACGATCAGATCCTCCTGTCCCCCCGCCGCCAGCTATTTTCACTTCGCCGACAGGCTTACTGCAACGGCCTGGCCACGCGTCTCCTTCTACGTGGTCCGCCCGCAATAGCGCCCTGCGCAGGACGCCAGGGCAGTGGAGTTGGAGCAATTTTGGGTACCTCGAGTCGGAGTTGGAGTTTTCATAAACTGAGGAGTCGGGAGTCGGATGATTTTTGTACCAAATCCACAGCCCTAATAAGTATTAGACTAAGGAGTCAGAGTCATTTTGGGTACATGGAGTCGGCGGTTTCATAAACTGAGGAGTCAGATGATTTTTGTACCGATTCCACAGGCCTGCAGGACGTTATTGTGGACAGGAATGCGTAGAAGGAGACGCGTGGACAGGCCTGTTGATGAAGTGAAAGTAGCTGGCGGCGGGGGACAGGAGGATCCGCGAGTGACTGCGTGAGCATGAGACGGCTGCAAGGGGCCGGGGCAGGGGGCTTAAGTATCTCTTTAAGGTGGCCATACATTTCTTGACTTGGTGGCTGATCGACCATCCTATTTGATAATTTTTATCAAATCGGATGAAAATTGGTTCCACCAAGTGCATGCCTGATTGACGATGCATGTATAAATCAGACATGCTATGAGATGTCGGGCCACCGTGTTTGATCGGGTGTTCGGCGGTAATGGTGTACGATATCAGGACAAGCGAATAAACTCCCGGCGCTGTTCCCCTCCAAGTGTATAAACAAGTCTCCGTGTGTATTTTTACTTTACCTATCCTATGTTGCCCACTGCACACTGCCCCTCCGTCTTTAGCTTCATCCTCTTCCATTTGCGCCTCACACCGCTGGCATATAGCGCGTCGGTGATGTCATACGAACCACGCACTAAACGCCTGCAGAGTGTGAAGCCAAAATGGAGGAGCCGAAAGCGGAAGACAGATGGGCACTGCGCAGTGGGCGAAATAGGACAGGTAATGTATAAATGCACACACAGGGGGCACATTTATACACTAAGGGGGGCAATAAATTGTGAATGGCCTGTGGTGTATGGGCAGGCGACAGATCTCTCTCTAATCAGATTTGATATGAGAGAGATCTGTCTCTTGGTCAAATCTGCCCACCATCGCCAGAGGTATGGGAACCTTCACTCTAACATGACAGCATTAGGACCTTGCAGTCTCATCCTTGCATTAACAGTTCTCCTAGGAGTGGAGGGGGGTAGGCAGGGCCGGATTTGGGGAAAGGCACCCAAAGCCCGTGCCTAGGGCGCCAGAATCCACGAGATTCCAAAGGGCGGCAGGTGGTGACAGGCTGACTGCACTTGTCACCAGCAGTTAGAACCGCTCCGCAAGTCAGAAGCCGCCCGCCCCTTTACAATCGCGGCTTGAAGTGGCAGCAGGGTCACTCAGCTCAGCTGCTATCCCCTGCCAACTCTCCCCCCCCCCCCCAGCAGGAGCCTATGCGGATGTTTTCTCCCTCCCCAAACCCCGAGAGAGAGCGGAAGCAGCAGTGTAACATAAACATACCTCTCCAGACTTCCAGCGCTGCCACCGAAGTTTCCTCTGTCAGCCGCCGCCTTGCATCTCTCCCTCTCCTGCTGGCGTCCCTCACATGTGACTCGCTGGCAAGTTACCGGTGAGTCACATGACAGGAGACGCCAGCAGGAGAGGGAGAGATGCAAGGCAGCGGCTGACAGAGGAAGCTTCGGTGGCAGCGCTGGAAGTCTGGAGAGGTATGTTTATGTTACACTGCTGCTTCCGCTCTCTCTCGGGGTTTGGGGAGGGAGAAAACATCCGCATAGGCTCCTGCGGGGGGGGGGGGGGAGAGTTGGCAGGGGATAGCGCATCTGGTGGCCAATCTCGGGGGGGGGGAGGGAAGGGAAGAGTTGCAGCATCCTCTGACTAACTATACTGGGGGGGGGGGAGTTGCAGCATCGTCTGACTAACTATACTGGGGGGGGGGGGGAAGACTTGCAGCATCGTCTGACTAACTATACTGGGGGGGGGGGAAGAGTTGCAGCATCGTCTGACTAACTATACTGGGGGGGGAAGAGTTGCAGCATCGTCTGACTAACTATACTGGGGGGGGAGAGTTGCAGCATCGTCTAACTATACTGGGGGGGGGGGGGGCAAAGGGGGACAGAGTCTGACTACCTATACTAAAGGGGGGGGGGACACATGGCTACTGGCTACCTATACTGGGGGGCAAGGGTGGATAGAATCTGACTACCTATATTAAAGGGGGGGGGGGCTGGCTACCTATACTGGGGGGCAAGGGGGGACAGAATCTGACTACCTATACTAAAGGGGGGGATCTGGCTATCTATACTGGGGGGCAAGGGGGGACAGAATCTGACTACCTATACTAAAGGGCGGGGGACATGGCTACTGGCTACCTATACTGGGGGCAAAGGGGGACAGAATCTGACTACCTATACTAAAGGGGGGGGGACACATGGCTACTGGCTACCTATGCTGGGGGGCAAGGGGGGACAGAATCTGACTACCTATATTAAAGGGGGGGGCTGGCTACCTATACTGGGGGGCAAGGGGGACAGAATCTGACTACCTATACTAAAGGGGGGGACCTGGCTATCTATACTGGGGGGCAAGGGGGGACAGAATCTGACTACCTATACTAAAGGGGGGGGGACACATGGCTACTGGCTACCTATGCTGGGGGGCAAGGGGGGACAGAATCTGACTACCTATATTAAAGGGGGGGGCTGGCTACCTATACTGGGGGGCAAGGGGGACAGAATCTGACTACCTATACTAAAGGGGGGGACCTGGCTATCTATACTGGGGGGCAAGGGGGGACAGAATCTGACTACCTATACTAAAGGGGGGGGGGCATGGCTACTGGCTACCTATACTGGGGGGCAAAGGGGGACAGAATCTGACTACCTATACTAAAGGGGGGGGGACACATGGCTACTGGCTACCTACGCTGGGGGGCAAGGGGGGACAGAATCTGACTACCTATATTAAAGGGGGGGGGGTGGCTACCTATACTGGGGGGCAAGGGGGGACAGAATCTGACTACCTATACTAAAGGGGGGGGGGACCTGGCTATCTATACTGGGGGGCAAAGGGGGACAGAATCTGACTACCTATACTAAAGGGGGGACATGGCTACCGGTTACCTATACTGGGATGCAAAGGGGGCAGAATCTGACTACCTATACTAAAGGGAGGGGGGGGCATGGCATCTGGCTACCTATTCTGAGGGGGAGAAGCCTCTGACTGCCTATATTACTGTAAAGGGGGGGGGCAGGTTCTGACTACCTATACAAAAGGGGGGACCACATCTGGATACCTACAGTGAGGGGGCAAAGGGGGACAACATCGGACCACCTTTACTAAAGGGCAGGGGGGGAGACGCACAGCATCTGTCTGCCTATAGTAATGGAGGGCGAGGGGGGGGTTTCAACATGTGACCACCTATACTAAAAAAGGGGTGGGGACATCTGTTTACCTATACTAAGGGGGTGGACAGAATCTGGCTACCTATACTGGGGGTCATGAACAGATTCAGCCCCAATTTGCTGCACAGGACCCTATTTTTTTTCATGGCTGCACTCCCATGTACAAGTGCAACTATACTGGGCACGCATGAGTATGGCACTCACATTCTAATTAGGAAACAGACATGCACTAAAGGCTTTGAGCTACTGGGCATGTGCGGACCATTATTGTGCAGATCCAGTATGATTGCACACAGATGGGAGTGTTGCAGCCACAGCGTAGATGAGGGTCCCAGGCAGCAGTGAGGGGTCTGAATACGTTCAGAGGGTCCCAGGGCAGGAACAGTGGGCACCGAGAGAATCTGTTAAGTATTTTTTGTATTTTGTGCCAGGTTAAGACTAAGACTTTTTGCTTGGCAGAAAGTGTAAGTTTGGGGCTGCGGAGATGTTGTAAAGGAGGGAGGGGGGGGGGGGGCGGCTGGTGACAGTAGGCCTTGGGCGGTAAAAGGTACAAATCCGGCCCTGGGGGTAGGGAGAAGTTTTAAAGAAGGCTGAATGGCCATATAGCCTGTCTCCGTGCTCCGATCTTCCAGAACATGGGGGGGTGGATGAGGGGGGCGCCACGAGGGCTGCTCTCACACAGGGGTCTAGTCCTGGGAAAAGAAGTGAGTGGACTCACCCGGAGAACTCCTGCGCCGCGCGCAGCGCGTCGCGCCAAAAATGGGCGTGGTCAAGCACCCCGTGGACGTGGTCATGGGTGGGGCCAAATATACATGACCTTAGCAGTGATGTAAAAGGTCTGCCGAGGAAGTTTGAGCTCTGCCGTAGTGTATCCCCCAAAAATAGATGTAATCTGACAGCATTTCACCAAAAAGACACATAATCTGGTAGAAGTTCCTCCAAAATACAGATAATATGGAAGTGGTTACCCCAAAATAGACAATGTGGCAGCAGCAGTTCCACCAACATACACATAATTTGGAAGCAGTTCCCCAAAATACGCAAAACCTGGCAGCGGATCACCCAAAATACACGTAACACCCAAATGACATATAATCTGGCAGTAGTGGTCCCCCAAACATACACAATCTGGCAGCAGTTCCCCAAAATACACGTAATCTGGCAGCAGCCGTTCCCCTAACATACACATAATCTGGCAGCTGTTCCCCAAAATACATAACAGCGGTTCCACAAACATGCAGATAATCTGACAGCAGTTCCCCCAAAATAGGTACCCCCAGGTAGCCAGGTCTATAGGTGTCCCCAGTATAAGTAGCCATGAGTATAGTAGTCCCCAGTATATGTAGCCAGAGGTATAGTTGCCTAGTATATGTAGCCAGGGGTATATGTGCCCAGTATATGTAGCCAGTGGGATATGTCCCCAGTATATGTAGTCAGGGGTATATGTGCCCAGTATATATAGCCAGGGGTTTATGTGCCCAGTATATGTCACCAGGGGTATATATGCCCAGTATATGTCGCCAGGGGTATATATGCCCAGTATATGTTGCCAGGGGTATATATGCCCAGTATATGTTGTCAGGGGTATATATGCCCAGTATATGTTGCCAGGGGTATATATGCCCAGTATATGTTGCCAGGGGTATATATGCCCAGTATATGTAGGCAGGGGTATATGTGCCCAGTATATGTAGCCAGGGGTATATGTCCCCAGTATATGTAGGCAGGGGTATATGTCCCCAGTATATGTAGGCAGGGGTATATGTCCCCAGTATATGTAGGCAGGGGAATATGTCCCCAGTATATGTAGGCAGGGGTATATGTCCCCAGTATATGTAGGCAGGGGTATATGTCCCCAGTATATGTAGGCAGGGGTATATGTCCCCAGTATATGTAGGCAGGGGTAAATGTCCCCAGTATATGTAGGCAGGGGTATATGTCCCCAGTATATGTAGGCAGGTGTATATGTCCCCAGTATATGTAGGCAGGGGTATATGTCCCCAGTATATGTAGGCAGGGGTATATGTCCCCAGTATATGTAGGCAGGGGTATATGTCCCCAGTATATGTAGGCAGGGGTATATGTCCCCAGTATATGTAGGCAGGGGTATATGTCCCCAGTATATGTAGGCAGGGGTATATATCCCCAGTATATGTAGGCAGGGGTATATGTCCCCAGTATATGTAGGCAGGTGTATATGTCCCCAGTATATGTAGGCAGGGGTATATGTCCCCAGTATATGTAGGCAGGTGTATATGTCCCCAGTATATGTAGGCAGGGGTATATGTCCCTAGTATATGTAGGCAGGGGTATATGTCCCCAGTATATGTAGGCGGGTGTATATGTCCCCAGTATATGTAGGCAGGTGTATATGTCCCCAGTATATGTAGGCAGGGGTATATGTCCCCAGTATATGTAGGCAGGGGTATATGTCCCCAGTATATGTAGGCAGGTGTATATGTCCCCAGTATATGTAGGCAGGTGTATATGTCCCAAGTATATGTAGGCAGGGGTATATGTGCCCAGGTAGCCAGGTGTGCCCCCACCCGGAGGGGGCAGAGCAGAGAAGGCGAGCTATGGGGACAGCGGGGATGGGCGGACATCTCCCCCCCCATCCCTCACCTTTGTGCTCACCTTCCTGCTTCTCTCCCCTCCAGCGTTGTTAAGTGTCGGGCCGGCGGCGAAAGTGGGCGGAGACTTACCTCGTTCCAGACGCAAGGGACGCTCTGCTCTGTGTGCGGCTAGTCTGGTCTTCTAGCCGCACACAGAGCGGAGCGTCCCTTGCGGCTGGAAGAAGGCGGAAAGTCTCCGCCCACTTTTGCCGCCGGCCCGACACTAACGCTGGAGGGGAGAGAGGCAGGAAGGGGAGCACAAAGGTGAGGGATGGGGGGGGGAGATGTCCGCCCATCCCCACTGTCCCCATAGCTTGCCTTCCCTGCTCTGCCCCCCTCCACACAAGCCAGGGTGAACGGCGTTCACCCTGAAGAAAAAGTGGGTGAACGCCGTTCACCCGCGTCCACGCAGGACTCGACCCCTGCTCTCACACATACACTTGCAGTTACACAGAAGTTGTAAGCTGCAGATTCACATACCATTCCCCTCCGGAATCCCATTCCCCAATGGCAGTGGCTTCACAGGGCTGGCTTGAAGTGCTTCACTTCATCCTGGGAGTGCAGTGGCTGGCTGATGATGTCACACAGACGTCAGTGAAGAAACAAAGTTAAAAGGAAAAAACAAACAAAAACCCAGAAGACACGCTGAGCGCCCTTATCACTGTGCACCCAGGGAAACATGTGCCTCCATACCTCTACCATCCTATGTGCCTGTGTGGGCTGTCTCTGTATCTGCAGCCAGAGCAGAAACAACTTGGGCTTGGATGGATGCTAGCTCCGCTTGCTCTAATCATCCGTCTCCACCCCCCTTCACAGTCACACTCGCACTTCCCTGCATGCCTCGTCGACGCTCCTCACTCACCATCCGGTGAATGGCTCTTGAAGGCAACGGCAAATAGAGGAGATTTAAAAAAAAAAAAAAGTAAACGCAGCTGGGCGCCCTCAGCGGGTCAGCGCCCGGGGCACATGTCCTACCCCACCCACCCCAAGCTACACCCCTGAGCAGATCAGTAGTCCAGGCGTACTGATATTATGCATGACAAATATCAGGATTTGTACACAGTACATTTAATTCCGTATATTCCAATATGGAAGATATCTCATCATCAGTACTACTAAAGCCAAGCATTTCACACAGTCATAGAGCCTTCCACTTAAACAAAAGTAGCGGGCTAATACAGATAATTTGCGTTAATTATTGAGATACAGGGTAAGAAAAGGAGCAATCAGCTCTACTATGGCAGAGGCTATTACCGTCTTGTAATAGGAACACTTGCTGTTAAATAATGAGGCAATAGTGTCATCTAGTGGAGGCTATATGTAAAGAGCAGCATCACAATAGCGAGATATTTCCATGCCAGCATATTAATTAACATTAACCAAATATGTTCCGACTCGGAGAGGGATTCAAATATGTTGTCTCGGAGGAAAAAGCTAGTCAGGTATTAGTGTAACTAACGGCAGTAGGGTATTACGCATGGTATATAGAAAGTTTAGAGAATGGTAACTTGCATTAAGAAAGGTCTGTATGACTTCCGGTTCCGGCGCCTGGATGAGCGGGTAACAACCATCTCGCTCCGCTCACAGAGCCAGCTCCAGGGGCTAATATTCTGCACAAAAGCGCCTACTGTGCACTGGAAACAGCATAGGACCATCACTACAGTACTCCGGGAGCCATTCAACCGGCCATGGACCGGTATTTGACCCGCTCTGAGTCCAAAAGGGGAAACCGCAACCACTCCACTGACACCAAGATGGCCGCCAAACAGAACAGCAAGGATGATGCGAATAGCTCTCCTCGCTCCTGGACTTCCACTGACAATTAGGCCCAAGACTGGGGGCCAAGACGGAGAAGACAACGTAAACCGTGAGTGCCATGAGCAAACAAATTACAGTGACATAGCCACAGCAGTTGTTCAACAACTCACACCACAACTGCAAAGCATGATCCACGCGGCTGTGACGCAGTCACTAAAACAAGTTCAAAGAGAACTTCAGGCACACACTTGCCGCCTGCAACAAGCAGAAAAGCGTATCTCAAATGTGGAAGACGAACATTCTCAATGTAAATTAATAATTGGCAGGCTAGAAATGGATGATTCGGCAATGTACAACAATCTACAAGACATAGAAAATAGGTCACGAAGGAGTAATATCAGAGTAGTAGGCCTCCCGAAGTCACATGCTCCCTCCACTCTGCTGAAATTTAGCTCAGAGGAAATACCCCAACTACTCGGCTTAACGATCACATGCAAGGCCGAGCGAGCACATCGAGTAGCCCCCCCCCCCCCCCCCCGAGAGATAGCCAGACCACCAATAAACCACCAAGGATCGTAATGATAAAGTACTTGGATTATGCTGAGAAAGATATGATTATGAGAGCCTACCGTCAGTTGAAATGTAAATTAGAGTATCACTGCGCGCATATTAGACTGTTTAATGATTACTCACTGGAAGTTTCTCGCCAGAGACAAACATTCAACAAGGCCCGTGCAACCTGCGTGGATAAAAACCTGCGCTTTACACTGGCCTTTCCTGCAATCCTAAGAATCACAGATCCAAGCGGAAAACAGCATAACTTCAGAGAAGCAAAAGACGCAGAAAAATATCTTTCTAAGTACATAAAATATAGAAAAACCGAGAGCCCAATATAGTGTAGTATGTTAAAACATAAACGAAGTAAGGCAAATCAGTGAGAAGAATATACTCACAAACGTGGGTTACCACACAGGCAACCACTGTATAAGCAGGTGAGGAGATTAGACCTGCCCTCACTCAGGATTAAGAAGTCGCTCTCTGTAGATGAGAAAAAGGGGTAGATCACCCCTCCACCAGGGGTAGACACAATTTTGCAGTAGGAGAACAGAGGCGCCAGCAGAATAAAAGTGGATAAAAGCTTTAAAATTTGCTTGGAGGAAGTGGTGGACTTACCTCCATAAAGCAGACACGAAAGACTGTCTCTATAATAGTAATCACATTTATTATATGGTACCCCAAAAGTGCAACGCGTTTCGCAGGCCGAGCCCGCTTCATTAGGCAATAAAGTGGGGACAAAACAGAATTCCAGCAGTAGCAGGTGTAGCGCCTCAGTCCAGCAGTAGCAGGTGTCTGAGGCGCTACACCTGCTACTGCTGGAATTCTGTTTTGTCCCCACTTTATTGCCTGATGAAGCGGGCTCGGCCTGCGAAACGCGTTGCACTTTTGGGGTACCATATAATAAATGTGATTACTATTATACAGACAGTCTTTCGTGTCTGCTTTATGGAGGTAAGTCCACCACTTCCTCCAAGCAAATTTTAAAGCTTTTATTCACTTTTATTCTGCTGGCGCCTCTGTTCTCCTACTGCAAAATCTCTCTAAGTACATACCTGATGATCCTGAAAATGCAGAGGGGGCAGAAGCAGAGGCACAAGACACTGAGGACTGAGCCAGAGTAGTAGGTGCTGCACATTATTTTTCTACACACAGCTCACTTATCAAGCTATAATAGCCTTTGTTAAAGAGCCAAAGCTCTGAGAGTGAAAGTAAGAAGCTCTGTTCTTGATCCATAGCTCCAGGGAAGAAGTGAAGTTACACTGGTTAAAAGAACGTTGGCTACATGTTATCTTGTTTATTTTATTTTCAACAGTTCAATTGTTCCAAAGATCTGCTAAAGTTCATGCTGTTTTATTAGATAAAAATAATCTCCAAGAGGCAGAGATGGGGAAGGGGGGAGGGGGGAAACAGTTGCTGTCTCACAGTTCAAACTCATTGAAAATCACTTCTACTTGCATGTATGTTTTTTTTTTATGATCCTCCTTAGTTTTGCATCATGAATATGCAAGTCATCTCCTGGAATGTTAAGGGGTTAAGATCTCTGTAACGATTGTGGAATTCTCTCCGTGATCAGCGCACAAGACGTGCGCTGACACTGCGGAAATCCTCCACAAGCGTGTAATTTGAGGGAACCCAGCAAAAGGTGCAATGCACCTGTAGAGGGAAATTCCTGTCGGCAGGTGGAGCTGTGGAGTGCAGAGGAACAGCTCCTCTGCCCTGCCACAGACGCAAGACAGGAATTGCACAAAGGGAAGAAACGCAGGGCAAGATAGCCCTGAAGGAGAGAGAGCAAAGCGACAGTGGGTATGTGTGTGCACCAATCTAGTCGCCAACCCGCGACAGTGCATACACAACCATGAAGAACAGGAGAGAAGGCAATCGCCAGAGATGGCGATTGCTAACAGCGACACAAGACTGAATAAACACAGATGAGGAATGTATGTATGTTCACCAATCTAGCCGCCACCCTGCGACGGCGACATACAACAAAGGAAACCAAGTGAGAACGCAATCGCAAGAGAAGCGATTGCGAAAGAGAATGAGCACAGGGACAGATTGTATGTGTGTGCACCAAACTAGTAGCCAACCCGCGACGGTGCATACACAACAGCAGATGTGAAGTAGGAACGCAATCGCGAGAGAGGCGATTGCCAGAGGTGACACAAGGCTACAGCAAGGCAGAGCACGAGTGTAGCAAAGGCACAGCAAATCATACAATGAGAAGATAAGGAAAATAACAAACGCTAGCTAAACGCGAACACCGCACTCATTCGCAACAGTGCACGCGTTTATGCGCGGTCTCCGCGTGATAAGCACAACAGAGACAAGCACGCCTAACTAACCAAACATGAAACAGAGGACGCGAGCGCTTGCTTAACGGTTACCTCACCGAGCCTCCAGCAAGCGTTCGTAGCAGACAAGACAGATACACGAAAACAGGAATAAGTGAGAGAGACGGATCCACAGCACTAGCGCAAGGCGAGTGCGATCCAGGCAAGACAGGTTAGAGGAGATAGCTGGTAGCAACCGCTGCTCCAGCTATACTCCAAGAACAAAGATCAGAACGATCTCCTGTCGACCACCGCTGGGACAGGACAATCGTAACAGACAAACATAACAGATATGCAATCCCAACTGCACTAGGGAACCTGCCTAGTGCAGTCCCAGGAACCACTCTAAGCTAATCCCCAAACAAAGAGCAAGGCTGACACTTCAGGAGTGTAACACAGGAACTAACCCTTATGACCAGCAAAGGACTCTGGGAAACATAGCTCTTTATACTGCCAGTCATCAAAGGTGGCAGGTAGGGGATTTGCATAACGAGTGTATGCAAATTCCTCAGCAGCAGAACAGACCAGAAACTTGTAATGGAAAGACAGGTCTCTCTTGCAGAGACCTGCAGCCCACAGACTAGAGGAATGGTCAAACAGCTGTCTGCCAGTGCATCCAGCTGAGCGAATCATTACAGTACCCCCTCCTCTAGGGTCGGATTCCAGACGAGCCTCTAAACTGATATTTGCAAAAGACTCTAGCTGAAGACTCATGAAGGTCGGGGCAGCCCGACAAGGCCCAATTCCAGAGTCAGCCCACCCGAAACCGACCTCATCGGGAGGAGAAGCCACCAAAACATGCCCATCAGCACCACAAGTCTCAGCGTAACACCCATTAGTACTGTGAATGCCAGAGAAGAAGCCATCGACACCCACCGAGCCATGCCCACCACCTTCCAAGGACCGTCCAAAAATACCAAACCTGCCATAATACCCATTCGAAGTGTCCCTTTCCACAAAGCACCCACTGCTGATCTCATCCAAGGTACCAGGAAATATTTCTCCCAGGATCTCCCAGAACACTTTGAAGCTCCGCAGAGATCCCAGGAGGACAGAACGATCACCAGGCTCACATGGAGAACTATCAAGAACCCCTATGGAACCAATGACAATTCCGGATTCAGAATTACCAGGACAAGCATCAAGAACAGGGCCTTCAGGGACCACCTCTGGGCATGCAGGCAGGCAGGCAACATCAGAACAGGTTTCCACCGAGGAAGCATCTGAGCAGGCTGGCAACCGAGACACACTTGGGCTTTCTGGGTCACAGAACACATCGGGGTACACTAGCCCAAGGGGAACCTCAGGACACGTCGAGGAACTGCCAACCTCAGAGTCTGTCACGACAAGACCAAAACCAGAACCGGGCAGAGAATCATCACGAGCAGTGGTCACAAGCACTGGACTTTCAAAAGAAGGCTTGGACTCAAAACTAGAAATCTCTGTGACAATAATATCATCATTGACTACATATGAGTGAAGCTCCACCAGAGCTGCAAAGGTAGTCAGCACAACAGCAATGCCTACTGAAGTGGGCAACACTTCAGAAGGACTTGGGGGGCAGGAGACATCTCCTACAAGTTCTGCACCCTTTGGGAGGAACTCGGAGGTCTCCAGGACATCAGACAAGACCTCAGGAACATCATTTTCCAAGTTTTCTGAGAAGGATTCTGAACTATCCATGTTACAGGGCAAAACTGGAACTTTATTTTGTGGACAGGGTAGATGTCCCAGGGAAGGTTCCACCAAAAACTGAGACTGAATTTCATCATCATGAGCGGAATGTACAGGAATATTTACTGGAACACACACTGACTCCCTAACTTTAATCTCACTGCACCCAGAATTCTGCGTAGCAGTCAAACTAGCTTGCAACTCCAGAGCTGCAGAAAAACAGGTGAGTATAGTAGCAATACCTAGACGAGCCTCTAGGGACACTGCAGGAGACTCTAAACAAGGCCATATTAACTCATCCAGAGTACAGGGTGCAGAATCAGCATTTTCCTCAGAACAAGAAAGGGACTCACAAATGTCAGTGCGAGTGGAGATCATGTTTTCATTCATGGTACAGGGCAGATTCAGAGAAAGCTTCTCTGGGCAAAGCAAAGAGGCTTCAGCATCAGATTCGCAAAACCGAAGCGCTGTCTCACTCTTAGATTCGGGTAACAATGTCAAATCCGAGGAGTCAGAACGCAAAACTTGCGAATCAAAAATCGCTTTAGATTGTGAAACTGACGCTTCCATTGCGCAAATCTCCGCGATCTGTGGGGCAGACTGTAAGGCATTGAGGACAGAAACACTGGAGCAAGTGTCACCAGGCAACGGGCCCTTACAGGTGTGAACAGGGTGAGACAAAGACGCATTTGCAGTAGAAATAGCGACAACATCAGGAGAAACTTTATGAGATATATTAATTTTACTTTTGATGCTGCATACTTTAGGAATTTTCCCCATAGCAGGATCACAGATGGAAGATCTTAAAGATCTGTCTCTAAATGACAAGCGGTCCCACACATTCTTGAGAAAACTGGCACATTCATGCCGATCACAATCTGCAGGAACATCAGAGAAACAGGCATCAGATTGCAGAGATTCAAACTGCACGCAGTCAGGAGAGAATCCTCCAGGATTCGCACAGGAATCAACCACAGTGGCACACCCACTCATTTCAGATCGCACAATGTCAAGACTCACATGCTTTACCCCAGAAAGGCAGGAACAATCATCCGACAACGATGTCTCTTTATTGGAATCAATTGATTAGTGTGTGTGCAACTCATCCAAAATCGTCTGGCATACATAAATCACCAGATCCACATCACCCTCGTCACATTCATCGGAATCAATCAAAAGGTACATAGAATCGAGACAATCATTCAAGACATCTTCGCTTTTTGCGATGTAAAAATCGCAAAAGGCTTTCCAATGAAAATCACATTCCTCCATCAAGGCCCCAATGTCCCATAAGGCAAATGTAGGTTCAAACAGGCCAGTATCCAGATAATCTCTATATGGGTGGAGTTCAGGAACAAGAACAGATTTTTTAACTGCTTTAATATAGTGTGCGATCCTAGCTATAATAGGATCCACATAAGCTTTGGATTGGGACAAAAAACCCAGAGACTGAGCAACATCATGGTAAACATCATTATCATACTGAATGGTTTTGCACATTTCAGACTTGACAGAAATAACCTCTTTATTTGTGGTTGCTACGGGGAACGAATCTTTTGGCTGACAAGCCAACTCAGCAGATTGGCCTGCAAGCACCAACTCATTAACATATGGTAATGACACAGAAATGCTGCATAACCTAATCTGATCAGCATCATGCACTGCAGGAAAAAACTCATAGAATTCTAAGCTTACGAGAAGATACATGACTCAGAAATCTGCGAGGGTTATGTCTCAGATTCTCGTGTCTGGCACACTCATCAGCCCACACAAACAGATCCGCTTGGAAAAGATTGTAAGCAATCTGACCACTCCAAGTGGAAATATTGGTGGCCTGAAATTCAGGATTTGCCAAGAATCTGGAACATTCTGATATAAACTCATCTCTGGTTTCAGAGTCCAGTATCTTAAACCTCTTAAAGATACAGGACCCATATTTGACCAAATCGTACAAAATTCCCTCTACACTGGGAATTTCGGTTTGGCTGGTCATACTGTAACGATTGTGGAATTCTCTCCGTGATCAGCGCACAAGATGTGCGCTGACACTGCGGAAATCCTCCACAAGCGTGTAATTTGAGGGAACCCAGCAAAAGGTGCAATGCACCTGTAGAGGGAAATTCCTGTCGGCAGGTGGAGCTGTGGAGTGCAGAGGAACAGCTCCTCTGCCCTGCCACAGACGCAAGACAGGAAATGCACGAAGGGAAGAAACGCAGGGCAAGATAGCCCTGAAGGAGAGAGAGCAAAGCGACAGAGGGTATGTGTGTGCACCAATCTAGTCGCCAACCCGCGACAGTGCATACACAACCATGAAGAACAGGAGAGAAGGCAATCGCCAGAGATGGCGATTGCTAACAGCGACACAAGACTGAATAAGCACAGATGAGGAATGTATGTATGTCCACCAATCTAGCCGCCACCCTGCGACGGCGGACATACAACAAAGGAAACCAAGTGAGTGTGCACCAAACTAGTCGCCAACCCGCGACGGTGCATACACAACAGCAGATATGAAGTAGGAACGCAATCGCGAGAGAGGCGATTGCCAGAGGTGACACAAGGCTACAGCAAGGCAGAGCACGAGAGTAGCAAAGGCACAGCAAATCATACAATGAGAAGATAAGGAAAATAACAAACGCTAGCTAAACGCAAACACCGCACTCATTCGCAACAGTGCACGCGTTTATGCGCGGTCTCTGCATGATAAGCACAACAGAGACAAGCACGCCTAACTAACCACCGACAGACAAACATGAAACAGAGGACGCGAGCGCTTGCTTAACGGTTACCTCACCGAGCCTCCAGCAAGCGTTCGTAGCAGACAAGACAGATACACGAAAACAGGAATAAGTGAGAAAGACGGATCCACAGCACTAGCGCAAGGCGAGTGCGATCCAGGCAAGACAGGTTAGAGGAGATAGCTGGTAGCAACCGCTGCTCCAGCTATACTCCAAGAACAAAGATCAGAATGATCTCCTGTCGACCACCGCTGGGACAGGACACTCGCAACAGACAAACAAAACAGATAGTTACATAGTTATTTTGGTTGAAAAAAGACATACGTCCATCGAGTTCAAACAGTATAAAGTACAACACCAGCCTGCTCCCTCACATATCCCTGTTGATCCAGAGATATCCCATGCGGGTTTTGGTATTTGGGAAGATAAAGGATTAAAAGTTCTGGGTCAACTTTTTGATCTAAGAAGGGAGTCTTGGAAAACTTTCCTCCAGCTTAGGCATGAATACAACCTGCCAAGACATCATTTTTTATTTTATGCACAAATAAAATCATATGTCACAAAGTCAGTGAAAGATCTATCAAAAGTATGCACGGTCAACCAGTTTGACACTTTTTTAAGCCCAGGACCACAAAAACTTTCTCTTTCTGTGATCGAGAAAATAATTAACTCAGAAAACCTAGAGAATTTATCGTCAAGTAGCTTTAAGGCCTGGATTAAAGATACAGGAGACCAAAATATATCCAAACATATTATAGTGGGGAACGTATCCCTTAGACAAATCATCAAAAATGAAATATGGAGAGAATCCCACTTCAAGCTCATACATAGAGCAAAATATGCCTTCGATATAAAGTACTCACTGCCTCCGCAACACTACCAACCACAATGCCTTAAGTGCCAGACCCCCTCTGCTAACCTTTATCACTGCATTTGGGACCGTCAATCTATTCAAGCATACTGGATCAAAGTCCAAAATCTTCACAAGGACCTGTGCAAAAAAGACTTCCCACCTACTCCACAACTCTATTTATTCAATTCCTCGGAGCCTCTTGAACAAGCTGCTGAACCCAACGCCAAATCAACAAATACCCCCACACCCCTGTGCCACCTTATATTAGCCGCAGCCAGAAAGGTCATCTACAATAAGTGGATATACCCGTCAACACCTTCTATCTGGAATTTGAACCGAGAACTCCTACATTTATTCAATATAGATAAGACAGACGCTCTCCTACACAAGGATAAATCGAAACCGTTTTTTGAAAAATGGAAATACTTCATTGGACACTACTTCAAACCCGCAGAAATCCAGACTTTGATGAAAGCATTCCAATACACGGAATGGTATACAACCATGGACCTCTTGGGTAAATTGGGCCCCTTGAAGATAACAGGATAGTCAACAATTTAACATTTTATGCGTGAATAAGACATGCGGGTTAGAGGGATGAACTGTGAGCCAGCAACTCTGTTAAATAACTTTAACAAAACTCTTGATTTTCAAAAATGGGGGAGGTAAGAAAATAGGGGTTAGAAGGGGAGGTGGGAGAAAAAGAAAAATGAAAAATAAGAATACCACCAAGAATCCTTGCTCTACATGCCTCCATGGCAAATAAGCAAAAATAAAGTACTAGAAATACTCTCTCAGTCAGAATCTTACAAAGTTGGTAAAATTTCAAACCGATCAATTTTGATCTGACAAATGTAGAATAAAGAAACTTGTCTACATCAATATTGGTATCTTTATAGGATGAAAATCACTTTGTATGAATAACCATAATTGCTATGTGGTGTAATGCACTTGTTATTGAGAAATTGCAAATAAAATATGTTTAAAAAAAAAAAAAAAGAAAGGTCTGTATATCTGATGGTATGACCATTAACTCATCTGCTAACTGATCAATATAACAAATGGTGGGTTAATTGCATACACTGACAGAGCACCCAACGTTTCGAGAAATGTACGTGTATAGTAAACATGTTATATACATATATGCATTCTATCAGAGAAAGAGCTTCTCAGCATACTCCTAAACAACAACAGCTGTCAGCGTTAGCTATATATATGAGTAATAAAACAGATTATTTTAACACAACCACATAGCAAAAGTGATGATTGTAGACGCAGAGTATTCTGGATGAGCCTAGGAGAGGCTCTATCGTATATCAGTCTTTTGCTGTATCCAACATCTCAGCATAACAAGACTGTAGAATGTAAGAGCCAGAGGACATTGAGTGGCTCTTGGGAAGAGTCTGCTCTACATGGTCAGCGGAGAAAAGGCGCGGGAAGTTCTCCCGCCTTGGAAAGGCTGTTACAGTTCAAACAAAAACAGGCATCTGCAACCCCTTTATTGAACATAGTTATAATAAAGTGTGGCTTAAGTGAGTACAGACAACCATTAACAAGAGCTTTCCTCCTCAGTTCCAGTGTGGAGTTCAAAGTATATAGCAGTTAGCTACAAATGCAGTACAAGGGGTAATTTCGAGGGAGCAGAGAAACATCCCTCCATAACGGATCCCCACCGTGACACTGCAGTGGACTCAGAAAGCAGTGAGGACACTGGCTAACATAATATAAGATGTTGAAAAAACGGGGGGGAGATGAAACAGGGAAGGAGAGGAGAAGTTTCTTAGTTCTTACAACAACATGTGAGAGCAGAGCAATAAGAGGACAGTACTTATCTATCCCAATGCAGGGAGCACCTCTAGCCATTTCATAGCCTCATCTGGCCAATCAAAGAAGCGAACTGTCTCCCCGTCCTGCACACAGAGCTTGGTTGGAAAAACCATAGCATACTTGATTTGCCTCTCACGTAGTTTGGTTTTGACATGCAGAAAGGTACGTCGCAATTTTTGGGTCTCCATGGTGTAATCAGGGAATAACATCACCCTTGCATTATCAAGCTTCAGTTCTTCTATTCCTCTGGCTGCGGATAGAATAGCGTCTCTGTCTTTATAATTAAGCAGATGGAATATTACAGGTCAAGGCAGGGAGCCAGGTGGTCCCTGTCGAGCCGGGATCCGATGAGCACGCTTGATAACGAAAAAGGCTGAGAAGGTATCCTCCGGCAGCAGTTTCTTGAGTAAGTTCTCCATGTACCGAGGGACATCAGTGCCTTCCAAGCCTTCAGGGAGTCCCAGAAGACGCAAATTATTGCGTCGATTCCGGTTCTCGGCATCAGCAGCACGAGCTTCAAGCTGTGTTAGCCTCCAATTCATGGCAGGAATAGCCATACCATGTGTGTGGATTCGGTCCTTGGCGTCTGATGTACGCCGTTCCAGCACAGTTGTTCTGTCTTTGATGCCCACTCGATCCTGCCTCAACAGACCAAATTTGTTCTCAATATGGTCTATTTTGAGCAATAATGTAGCCTGGCAGGTGCGTATCGCCTCCATCAGTTCAGGCAAACTCGGTAGAGAAGAGGCCTCTGCCACGTGGTCCTCCTCGCTCGCTTCGGCTGCCTGCGTTTTGTTGCGGGAGTCGGATTTGGGAGGTAGCAGTGTGGAATGCATAAGGTCAGTAGATATATCTCCTTCTCCTTCACCCTTATCTTTCTGGGCTTTTGTTGCCCCCCATCGTAGTTCCATAAGGGCTATAGTGGCGTGGAGAGCGCTGAGGGCGGGAAGGTCCGGCGATATCCCAAGCTGGGTCCGTGTCCTCACCTTGCTGGTCACACCAGGACTCCAGGGTGAAGCTTTAAGCTAGCCTGCACAAGGGACGGGTCCAGTGTCCTATCTTCGCACAGATAAACAGCCGATAAGAGATGCTGGGCAGCGGAGCTCCTAAAATTCCCGTCTGCCTAGTAAGCCATCTTGGCCACGCCCCATCAGAGTTTATTTTAAAAAGATTATACTAGGACACATATGTAGTAGAGCAAATCTTTCAAATGTATCATAACATGACAGTTTAATGTCTGTAAATATATCAAATGTATTTAATTTTATTGTAGTTAATGTAAATTTCTACTCTAAATGTATTCTATTCAGATGTCTGATGTCTTTGGAGAAAATAGAACAGCATAAAAAAAATGAAATGAAAATGAAAAATAACAAAAAGGAAGATTCATCTTTGCTACCTTGGCAGAAACTTGTAATGAAAACAATTCGAAAATATCCAAACATTGGAAAGAGACAAGATACAACGAATACAATTATTTTATTAAATTGTATATCCAATGTACTTATTAACGTTTCCACACTATTTACATATCATATAAGCCTCCATTCTTCAAAATCTGTTTGTTAACAAAAAAGGGCAATAACATAACACATTTCATATTTTAGAATTGTTTTGTAAATTCTTAAATTTTTTCAAAAGGTGCAGTAGAATTTTGGTTATTTAAATAAGCACATTTTCCTATTAAATTCAGAGCAGTTTGAGTTGTGTCTATTGTTACAAGCTGTTTGTGCAAAGACAGCATAACAATATTAACCACTTGAGGACCGCAGTGTTAAACCCCCCTAAAGGGAGGTTTAATACTGCCACTAAATTGGCCACTGCAGCTTTAAGGCCGCGCTGCAGGGCCATCCAACTCAGCACACAAGTGATAAATACTAACTTTCCAGGGGGCCTGCGCTCTTGTACTACCGACTACTTCATTTTTAATCTTCTTGCTATTAATCTCCCTGTAACATCACACCCAGGGCGCTGTTACAAGGATATGGAACATGAGAACGGGGAAAAAAAGCAAAAGAACGCGTGCATATTCCCTATCAAGTGAGTATTAGTTTCATTACGCCACTGCTTTCCCCCTCCACTCAGAAATGGCTCTCTATAATGCGGGCATCAATTCCTAGGTACCTATACTGTGTCCACCTATTACTGGATACACCAATCCCTGCCTACCTTTACTGCATCCACCTATTACTGCTTACACGTATCTCTGCCTACCTATTCCTCGAACATCTATTACTGGTGGCACCTTTTGCAGTATAATTATACGTGTGATAATTATACTTAACTAGCTATACTGTGGGCACCTATACATGGCTAGCATACAGGGGGGATGTTGTAGCATTATTATTATTATTGACTTATAAAGTGCCTACATATTCTGTGGCACTGTACAAAGTAAGAAACAAACATAGGGTACATAATAATACAGACAATGGTGTACACCAATATACAAGATCCATAATTAGTGACAAAAATGATACAAAATACAGAATACAAAATACAAAACTGGTAATGACAGTGATAAAAGTAACCTGATAAATAAAGTGTATAGTGATTTCCAAGATGCAAAAGAGGGAGAGAGCCCTGCCCTTGCGAGCTTACAATCTAAAGGGAATGGGGTGGAAACAAGAGGAGGGGTAGTATACAACAAATATATAGAGGCAGTGTGTTTTAGGATACCTAGTAGGAGTGAAATTTGGTCTTAGGACAAAAGGAAGTGGCCTAAGGTAGCGCATATACTTGTCGGAATAAATGAGTTTTTAGAGAGCGTTTAAAGGTAGAAAAAGTTGGCGAGTGACGGACGTGTTGTGGAGGGCATTCCAGAGGAGGGGTGAAGCGCGTGCAAAATCTTGTAAACATGAATGTGAGGAGGTAATTCTAGAGGAGGACAACAGAAGATCATGTGCAGATTTGAGATTGCGATTGGGTTTGTATCTGGAAATTAGTGAGGATATGTATCGGGGAGAGAGATTGTGGAGAGCTTTTTAAGTTAGGGTTAGGAGTTTGAACTGGATCCTCTGGTTAATTGGCAGCCAGTGAAGAGCTTGACAGAGAGGGGCAGCAGAGGAAGATCGAGAAGAAAGATGAATGAGACGAGCAGCTGAGCTCCATACCGACTGGAGCGTCTGTTAGAAGGTAGTCCACAAAGTAGTATATTGCAGTAGTCCAGATGAGATATTATAAGAGCATGTATTAACATTTTAGTTGTGTCTTGAGTGAGAAAAGGTTGCATGCGAAATATGTTTTTGAGTTGGAGATGGCAGGAACTGGTTATGGAGTGAACATGAGGAATAAAAGAGAGAGTGTGCATGTATGTAGATGGAAAAGAGGAGGGGACCAAGGACAGAGCCTTGTGGAGTCCCCACAGACAAAGCATGAGGAGAAGAGATCTGATCTGAGTGGGAGACTGTGAAGGACCTTCCAGAAAGGTAGGAAGATAACCATGTGAGAGCGAGGCCCTTCTGTGGAGTGGTTAGAGTGAAAGCCAGACTGGAACTGATCAAGTAGAGATCAAGGCTTAAATGAAGCCGAAAAAAATTTCTTGTCCCTACACATCCATCTATTCCTTACTTCTACCACATACCGAAAGTGCATAAGAATCCTGATGCACCCCATGGGAGGCCCATCGTAGCAGAGATGGAGGGACTGATGGCTAATATTTCATCTTACATAGATGATTTTTGCAGCCGCTGGTCCTGGGCACTGAAGCCTACACTAGGGACTCACTACATGTTTTGGATATATTAAGAAATTACAACTGGGGAGAGGATTACAAATGGGCCTCACTGGACTTCACATCCCTTTATACGTGCATTCCACACGAGAAAGGTCTGGAGGCAATATAATATTTTCTAATTCAGGACGGGTTCTTCTCAGTACAACAGGCACAGTTCATTCTGGATTTGGTGAGATTTGCACTCTCACACAACTATTTCACCTACATGGATGGAATCTTTCTGCAGGTCTGCGGAACTTCCATGGGCACGGGATTCGCGCCCAGTTTCGCAAACTTGTACATGGCCTACTGGGAAAGCAAATACATCTGGTCTAACAATCCTTATCCAAAAACCTAATAATATATATGAGGTTTATAGATGACATTCTCATCATTTGGGATGGCAGTGCTGAATTGTTTAACTATTTTGTAACGTTTTGTAACAACAATGGGTTTGGCCTTGCATTTACTAGTGTGTTGTCAAAAGATAAAATTGTTTTCTTAGACCTTGAATTGTACATCAATAACGAAAAAAAACATTTTCTCAAAGACTTTTTAAACCAACAGCGGGTAATTCGTACCTACACACATCCAGTTGCCACCATAGAAAATGGATTTCCAATATTCCAAGGAGACAGTTTTGTAGGCTCTGGAGGAATTGTACGCTAGCAAAAGATTATAAGGAACAAGGGCTGATACTGACTGAAAAATTAATTGAAAATGGTTTTACACCATCTACCATAGAACAAGCCATGTCAGAATATATGACAAAACCCATTGAACAAACAGAGAGAACTACTGTCATAAAAGAGGAAAAAAGGGGGAATGATATTAATGTTATCACTAGCGTTTAATTTTCCAGGACCCGTTCCTAAAAAAATATCTCCCAAAAAAAACAGGAGTCATTTTTAAAAAAGGGAGGTCCATAAAGAATACTATTGCACCGCGAGCTATGTTAGAAATGTAGAAACCAACCACAGCATGTTCCCTACTGTTACAGGTAACTACCGCTGCCATGTGAAAAGATGTGGATGTTACCTGTTCTTGGGCCACAGAGTAAAAGTGTTTAGAGATAGTAAAAATCAGCCTGTTCCGATTAAAGATTTTATCAATTGTAGTAGTGGCTATGTGGTCTACCTTCTCACCTGTGCCTGCCCTAAATTTTGTGTAGGCAGGACCACCAAGACAGAGATTAGGCGAACATAAATGCAATATTTTAGCAGGAAACGAGAAGCATAGTGTGTCCAGACACTTCAAACAATACCACTAGAGTGCAGTAGAATCCTTAAAAATTATTGGTTTAGAAATAATCCCGAAAACCATAAATACAGGAATGCGGTACAGAAAAATTTGTGAAAGAGAAAGTTATTGGATTTTTAAGCTTGATTCTTTATCCCAGAGTGGCCTCAACAAGGGCCTTGAAATAGCCACCTATATGTAAGATGATTATAATATGTTGTATGATATGCACATCTTTTTTTCTCCCTGTTAAGTTGTTTTTCATATCTTTCTTGCAGTTTGCACATATATTAACTATTTGTTCCATAAGGGAATGATGAGTAACCGCACTAATATTACTTGTCATTTAAAGCTCAAAATATACGTAAATGTTAGCCATATCAGCCTAATTTATGATGTGACACTGGGGTGCTGGGGGTCTTTAGTGCACACAGCATGTGCACTACTGCACTCAGACCCCCACATACGAGTGTCCAATAGATATTGTCATTTACAGCTTCATACAAACACATCCCTTTTACCTTCATTTTTATTTGTATCTTTATTGACTTCATCATATTTACATTCTTGAGTTCTTTGTATTTAGCTTTTCCCACCATACTCCCATCCCAACCTTCCCCATTTACATTTTTATTCATCATGCATAAAATGTAATGACCGTAATAATGCATATCAATTGGTGTGTGGTTTCACGATTGTAATCAATTTTCGAGTGCAGAATAATTTTGCATTCCATTTTATTCATTTGTATGTGTATATTGTCTTGTTGACAGCAGTGGACACCGCAGGCTGTTATTCCCCAGCATGGCTCCTTTACATATTCTCCCCCTCCCGTACTGAATTCCCCTGTCCCCACCTATATCACCCATTTATTAGGATGTTTTCCTATAGTCCCCCGTCATGTCCTTACAGTGAGATCAGCTCCTTCGTATAGCTTTAAGTAATGCCAATTCCTTGCATTTTTAATGCATCCAGTTACGTTCATTTTTCTACTTTTTTAACATTGATTTTTATTTCCATTTTTATATATATCTTTTAAAAACATTTTTACCCTTTATTTTAATACATTAATAAACCTGGGAATTTCTGATAGGTTATGTGCCCGTTCTATTTTTCAACAAACGTTATACGCGGCTGAGCCACGTCCTCTCAGCTCTGCCGCTACCATGGCAACATACGGTGGGCCAATCCAGCCGCCGTAGTAACACCATTACTCCGCCCCTTCACCATCGCTATAGCAACCAATGACAGGCGAAATCAACTTTACTAAATACGACCGCGCCTGTGCCTTAGCGTGATCTGACAAAGGCAGTGATGCCGAAACGTGTCATCACACCAAAGGCACGTTGTACCCCGGGACACGCCCCGATCCTGTGAGTGGACTTTCCTGTACACCGGATGCCACGCTGCTGGCCACAGCCTGGCGGGTTCCACAGCCTTGGAGGGTTGGGAGAAGCATCCCGGCTTTTAGACATGTGAAATTGTCTTTTTAACCTTGTAAGTAGAAATCTACCTTGCATGAATTAAAACTTGTGTCTGGTAATGCACCATAGAGTGCTCTGTTTTCTTTTTAGATTGCACGTGTTCATATAGTAAGCATATTCAAACTTGAGGAACCATTAAACCGTTTATTTCATGTACCTTTTTTTTTGTTTACAGTGAAAGAAAAGAAAAAGAACAAAAGTGGACCAATTGCATCTACAGGTTGGGCCATTTATATGGATACACCATTTTATGTGAATGGTGAAGTTAACAAACAAAACCACTGCTATTGGTCTGACACTAACCCACATTGGATAGATCCCTCCAAGACTGTTGGAACAAAAAAATTGATGGTATGGTGTGGAATATGGGGTGTATCCATAGATAAGGTGTATCAATATAAATGGCCCACCCTGTACATCATCTCCACCTGAAGACAATCCTGAAAGCATAGTACCGTGTAGATATCACAGACAGTCTGAGAAAATCTAAAATAAAAAGGTAATAAACATTGAACAAAAAAAAATTCGACAACATGTATAAATTGAGAGAAATGCTGTCAATTAAGACAGTGAAAACTACAGCTAGGTACATTCAGAGACAACGCCTACTCATAAAAGTACTTACCCAAATCGTAATTTGGGTAAGCATTTTTCAACGTTATGCCTAGAAAAACAAAATTAAACTTACATAGAGAAACACAAGCACCCAGAGAATTCAGAACAGTTTCACCAGCAAAACCTTTTGCACCTTCAAAACCTAATACTTATAGAGACACCGAGCACTTCCTAAAATTTAAAAAAAATTCCAATTACCTGGGGCTTCCTCCAGCCCCCCGTAGGCCGCAAGGTCCCCCGGCATCCTCCTGGCTCCTCTCCCGAACCCCGGCTGGCGGCTCCGTTAGCAGACGACTTCGGCCTGAAGTCGTCCGGTCTGGTTCTCTCTTCCTGATGTGCGTACTCAAGCCGGCCGGCTACGCGTCATCACGCTGGGCGGTTCTCTAATATTGAACCGCGCATGCGCAGGACTCTCACACTGGCCGGCGTGATGATGCGTAGCCAGCGTGAGTACGCACATCAGGAAGAGGGAGCTGTGATGAATGATACCGAAATCGAGATGATAAACGATTCTGTATCATTCCTGTAAAGCAGAGCGGAATGACATTTTCTCTTTTTAAACGTACAACAGATGTCTTTCCCTCTCTTCTCTTAACCTCCCCGGCGTTCTATTGAGATCGCCAGGGAGGCTGCGGGATGTTTTTTTTTCAATTAAAAAAAAACTATTTCATGCAGCCAACTGAAAGTTGGCTGCATGAAAGCCCACTAGAGGGCGCTCCGGAGGCGTTCTTCCGATCGCCTCCGGCGCCCAGAACAAACAAGGAAGGCCGCAATGAGCAGCCTTCCTTGTTTGGCTTTCCTCGTCGCCATGGCGACGAGCGGAGTGACGTCATGGACGTCAGCCGACGTCCTGACGTCAGCCGCCTCCGATCCAGCCCTTAGCGCTGGCCAGAACTGATTGGTCCGGCTGCGCGGGGCTCGGGCGGCTGGGGGGACCCTCTTTCGCCGCTGCTCACGGCGGATCGCCGCGATCAGGCAGCACACGCGGCTGGCAAAGTGCCGGCTGCGTGTGCTACTTTTTATTTGAAGCAAATCGGCCCAGCAGGGCCTGAGCGGCAGCCTCCAGCGGTGATGGACGAGCTGAGCTCGTCCATACCGCTCAGGAGGTTAAAGGTAGCCATACACTGGTCGATTTGCCATCAGATTCGACCAACAGATCTGATCAGAGAGGGATCGTATGGCTACCTTTACTGCAAACAGATTGTGAACCGATTTCAGCCTGAAACTGTTCACAATCTGTTGTGGTGGTGGTGGTGGTGCTGCCGCCGCTCCCCCCGCCCGCATACATTACCTGCTCCGCCGGCGCGACTCCAGTCCCCAGGTCTCCACTGTCTTCTCCGCTCTGGTCTCCAGGTCCGGCATGCTTTACTTCTTCCTGCCCGGCAGGAAGTTTAAACAGTAGAGCGCCCTCTACTGTTTAAACTTCCTGCCGGGCAGGAGGAACTGAAGCATGCCAGAGACCTGCGCGGACACGGAGCAGCGGTGACCGGGGGTAGTCGCGCCGGCGGAGCAGGTAATGTATTGCCGCTCTATTGCGTCGGTCGTCGGGCACTCGAACGCCGCTAGCGATGCGCTCCCTACCCGCGGGCGATCTACGGTAAAATTCCGCACGCAGCGATCGACGGGATCGGACGAAATGGATCGAAATTCGGCGTGTAGCGCGAACTATTGGCAGCAGATTCGATCCCAGTGATCGAATCTGCTGTCGAAACGGCGGCAAATCGGGCCAGTGTATGGCCAGCTTAAGAGCTCCCCCATCACCCACACTGAATGAAAGCAGCCCCTTACCCCTCCACTTCCTTATTAGCTATTCACATGTAGCTCTTGACACATAGGGCTACGAGCTATGACCAAATGGTGGCCATGGAGCAGCTTCAGCAGAATTTATTATTATTTATTTATTTATTGTATTTATAAAGCTCCAACATATTACGCAGCGCTGAACATTAATTTAGGTTACAGACAATATTTAGGGGTGACATACAGCAATATGACAATACAGGAATACAAGAAAACCAGATCACACACCATAGTATGAGTACCAGGTAATGCTTAGTCAATCAGCAGAATCAGCAGATAGCAATCAGTCCCTTGCTTCCCTCCAAAACTGTGAACAGACAATGGACAAATTTCATGTATTAATAATTCAAGATGTGGTTATCGCAGACAAAAGACAAATATATTTTCGGGTTCCTAAAAATCAGCTTAATAACTAATCCAATTTATAACCTGCTAGCTGCCAGGGGGACTCGACTACTCATTACTAGCAAACCACACATGCTAATCTAACGGTATTTGGTGTCATCGGATCACACATCGGCCGCAGGTTATGAATCTGCTTACCTGAGGAAAATTTATGCGTGCTCTAACACCAAGTTTTAACCCTAGCAAGTCTGGTTCTGCAAATCTGGCTCAATTGGCTATTCATGAGGCAATGCTCATGCAAATATGCATTTGCTTTCGCACGCCAAACTATGCAGGGTCAAAAGACGAATACCGCAAAGCGGTCACCCTGCGGGAATTAGTTCATGCCACATTAGCACTATCCAGGAGCGCCACGGGGAGGCTTCCCAATGCCCCCATACAACCGGGGGACCGCGGGGTCCCAGGCACTCTCACCGTCTGGGAACCACAGCAGCTAGTGCTGGGCGTAATGGAAAAAACTACGCTTACGGATCATTACGCATAATTTTACGCTATTACGCATTATGGAATTACGCTTACGGCGTAGACATTTATCTACGGTTCATGTCTGTAATTACGCATGGCCCTTACGCAATTACGCGTAAGAATACCATAATGCAGGTTGTTACGTTATTGGCTTACGCATAATTTCTTACTAGCAATGAATGCGTAAGGCAATGCTCCCAAGCGGAAAAGTTGACGCATGGATCAATGTTAGGTAGCCGCCGACTTTAAGGATTAATAGCAAAGCCTCCTTAATTGCTGAGAGCCTCAAATTTGGAGAATATATTAAGGAGATCAAAAGGAATAAGAGGAAAAACGTTTTTTTCAAAAAGACCTTATAGTTTTTGAGAAAATCGATGTTAAAGTTTCAAAGGAAAAATATATACATTTAAAAACCCGCCGACTTTAACGGTTAATAGCAAAGCCTGCTTAAAATTAAGGAACACCAAATTCCCAGGGTATATTAAGGGGATCAGTGGGAATAAGAGGAAAATTTTTTTTTCAAAAAGACCTTATAGTTTTTAAGAAAATCGATTTTTAAGTTTCAAGGGCAAAAATGTCTTTTAAATGCGGAAAATGTCAGGTTTTTTTGCACAGGTAACAATAGTGTATTATTTTTATAGATTCCCCAAGTGGGAAGAGTTTTACTTACTTCGTTCTGAGTGTGGGAAATATAAAAAAAAAACGACTTGGGGTCCCCCCTTCCAGACCTCTTTAACCCCTTGTCCCCCATGCAGGCTGGGATAGCCAGAATGCGGAGCACCGGCCGCGTGGGGCTCCGCACCCTGACTATACCAGCCCGCATGGTCCATGGATTGGGGGGGTCTCGGAAGGGGAGGGGCAGCCAAGCTTTCCCCTCCCCCTCCGAGCCCTTGTCCAATCCAAGGACAAGGGGCTCTTCTCCACCTCCGATGGGCGGTGGAGGTGGAGGCCGCGATTTCCTGGGGGGGGGGGGGGTTCATGGTGGCATCTGGGAGTCCCCTTTAAAAAGGGGTCCCCCAGATGCCCACCCCCCCTCCCAGGAGAAATGAGTATAGGGGTACTTGTACCTCTTACCCAATTTCCTTTAAGAGTTAAAAGTAAATAAACACACAAACACTTAGAAAAAGTATTTTAATTGAACAAAAAACATAACCACGAAAAAAGTCCTTTAATATTCTTAATTAACCATTAATACTTACCTGTCCCTTTAAATAAATGATCCCTCGCAATAGCCTCGGAAATGTTCTATCAGTTACAATGTAACAAAGTTATTACAATGTAACAACTTTGTTACATTGTAACTACGCCGCACCCGACGTCACTCGCCGCTCAACCGCCGCATACACTTACGCGTCCTTGCAGGACGCTAAGTCCCCGCCGTCTCCCGCTGCCCTACCCGCCTCTCCCACATGTCACCCACATGTCACCCACATGTGGGTGACATGTGGGTGACAGATGTGGGTGAGGTGGACAGCGGGAGCCGGCGGGGACTTAGCGTCCTGCAAGGACGCGTAAGTGTATGCGGCGGCTGAGCGGCGCCTGCTGCTCATTCACCTGATGCAACATATGTTCCCAAGTGCTACCAGTGTGGTGATCGAGGACACCTCAAGTCCGCCTGTCCAAAGGCAAAGATGAGAATGCCAGGGCCTAGCCAGAGGCTGCCTAGCAACACCTCTTCCTCACCATCGGCTCTGGTTGTCGGTAAGGAGGGCACCCATCGCAGCTCCAATAACCATCAACTTGTACGGGTGAACGACCAGATTTTCACTGGCCTCCAAGATACCGGCGCGGACATCATCTTGATCCGTTCCCACCTTGTTGCGGAAAAGGACATTATCCATGACAAGCACCTCACCCTCACAGGAGTGGGGGGCACCCTTTCCCACATTGCCCAGGCTCGTGTGGAGATTGACTGGGGTGTGGGGCCCCAAGAGAAAGTAGTCAGTATCTGGGATAATATCCCTGTTCCCGTGTTGCTGGGAACTGACCTGGGCAGGTGAGTGTCGTATTATGAGCCTGCTGCAAGCCAACAGGAACCCCCTGCCGCCAACCCTCAGGTACTGTGCACCCTTGGGACTGAACAGGAGCAGGGAGGGGATGTGGTAGTGCCTTCTCCGGAAGTACTGGGTTTTAATGTACAGCCATCCAATCCTTGCTTTTCTACTACAGAACTTGACAATGTTGCTCTCATTACACGTGTAATTGATGTAACTAATGTGAACAATGTCAATGATGGTAATGTTGATGTTATACCTGTGTTAGCAGTGACTCGCAGCAGCACTGCTAAGCGCCTGAGCTCGGAGCAAGCAGGAGGCGCTACAGCCCCCCCTCCTCCTTGCTCCAACCCCAGGGAAAGCACCTCTCAACAGCTGGCCACCTATACCACAGGGCAGCTGGCTGAGACTAACAGTGCCGCCTTTGTTCAGGCACTGAGGGACGATCCCAGTCTGGAGTCGCTCAGACGGCAGGCCTCGGAGCCACTCGCAGACGGTGCCATTTTTTATAAAGAAAATTTTTTATTGAATTTTTCAACAAAGTGAAAAAGGAAATGCATGGGATCATACATAGATTTGCCCAAAGATGCAATTGAACAGTTCTGATCATATAAAATAGCAGTATGAGATACTTCCTAGATCCCCCTTCTGGTTTCTAATCAATTGAATACCTGAGGGTCTTGAGTAAGCGTAGAAAAATTCCCTTTAAACAAACAGGTTTCCCTTCCCCTTCCCTCCCCTCCCTTTATGCTCTACCGGTCTGCATCCCCGGTCCCTAGATTGGAATAACATGACTTACAATGGAGAATAATGAAAGAGAATGAAAAAAAAAGGAGAAGGGTCACATACATTTATACAATGTGTAGAGGGCCTAGTTTATCTAATAGGTCCATTGTGGCATACCACTTGGTGTATTGAAATGGTTTCATCAAGTTCTGTATTTCTGGGCCTGTAAAGTGAAAGTTGATAAAGTGCCTCCATTTTTTAAAGAAGGACTTTGTTTTCAGTCCTTTATGCATCAGAGCTTCAGTTTGGTCTATGTTAAAGCGATGGAGTAGTTCCTGTTCCAAGTCCCAGGTGGTAGGTGTGGACGAGTAGATCCATTTATTGTAGATGACCTTTCGTGCTGCTGCTAGAACGAGATGACAGATAGGTGATAGAGAGGCATTCGGACATTGTTCTGTAGTGTTATCTGTAGGAAGAGGGCCTACAGAATTAAATAGATACAGATGAGGAGTAATTGGAAGATCCTTTTTGCAGATTTGGTTGATGAATATTTGGACTTCTTTCCAATAGGCTTGAATAGCATGACAGCCCCATATGCAGTGATAGAGGTTAGCTGATGGAGTTTGACATTTTGGACATTGTGGCTGATAATGTTGAGGTGGCCGCTTATATTTGATGTCAAATGCGAATTTAGCTCTGTGTATGAGTTTGAAGTGTGACTCTCTCCACATTTCAGATTTGATTATTTGTCTAAAGATGATGTTTCCTGTAATTGTATGTTTAGGGATGTCTTGATCATTAAAGTCTTTCGACCATGCCTTGAAGTTGTTCTGTGCTAAATGTTCCAATCGGTGACTACTTAGCTGCTTTTGTATATCCGACAGGGGGCGCTTGATGACTCCTGGCTTTAGAAATTGATCGAAGCTGTTTATGGATTGTTCCTGCGTTAGGTTTCTTAGCGACTTTGAGACATAGGACTTCACCTGTGCATAATAAAGGAAGTGATGTCTTGGCAAGTTATACTCTTGCCTGAGTTGCATAAAAGATTTCCATTTAATCTGATTTAGGTAAAAAAATTGACCAAGTTTGGTGAGGCCTGCGTCCTCCCATATTCCAAAGCCCGCATGTGATATGCTCGCGGGGAATCCAGGGTGGCCCCAGAGCGGCATGTATTTTGATATATGCATAGGTAGGTTGTATATTTTTCGTACTTCTTTCCATGTTACCCAAGTGTCCATAATAACTTTACTTTGCTTTATTTTTTGAGGTAATGAGGGATATTTGGTATGGAGTATTGCTGGAAGGGACCAGGGTTCAGTAAAGGCTGATTCTAATGTTGTGTTGGAGAATGTGTGTTGCACAACCAATCTCTTGCATGCCTAAAAAGACATGCCAGGTTATAGTTTCTGATGCTAGGGATACCTATCCCTGCCCACTCTTTAGGGAGTTTCAGTTTTGCCAAAGCTACCCGAGGTTTCCTACCCGCCCAAATGAATTTAGTCATGGCTTTCTCTATGTCTTTGATGTCTTTATGTCTGATTAATAGTTGAGAGAATAGGTATGTGTGGGGTCTCTGGACATGTGGATACCTAGGTATCTGACCGTGGAACTTGTCTTGATTTCTGGATATTCTGGGGACGTGTGTGGGTGTGTTAATGGAGATAACCATAAAAGTTCGCTTTTATTTTTGTTGATTTTAAAACCGCTAAGATCACCCACTTCGTTCAATAGGTTGCTGACTGAGGGGAGTTGAGACTGAGGGTGGGGGAGAAACAGTAGTACGTCATCTGCAAACATGGTGTGTACTATGGTTTCTGACCCTATGGGTATTCCTTTTATTTTAGAGGAGATTAGTCTGGCCAGGGGTTCCAGGGCCAGGTCAAATAGTAGGGGGGATAGTGGGCATCCCTGCCTAGTTCCTTTTGCCAGGGATAGACGAGGGGATAAGAAGCCTTGTGTGAAAATTTAAGCTGTGGGGGCTGTTTGTAATGCCTTTAACAAGTGCATGAATGCGCCTGAAAATTGCATCTGACTGAGGACCGCTTGTAACCAATTCCATCTTACATTGTCAAATGAATTCTCGGCGTCTAGCAATAATAATGCGTAGGTTTTTACTGTTTTGGGATACAGCTTGGCATAGTCCAGAGTCAGAAAAACTTTCCTAATATTGGCAACTGCTGACCTGTTTTTGATGAAGCCTGTTTGATGGGGGCCTATTAAGTTAGGTAGTATTGTGGCCAAACGGTCTGCCATTATTTTTGTAAGCAGTTTAAGATCTTGATTTAGAAGGGAGATGGGTCTATAAGACTCTGACAGTAGAGGATCTTTGCCTATTTTGGGTAAAACTTTAATGTGTGAGTTATTTGCTGTGTCTGGGAGGATTCCTGTTTGTAGGATGGTACTAAAGATTCGTTGTAGATGTGGTGTAACTTCTGGACAAAGTAATTTGTAATACTCGGCGCTAAGGCCGTCGGGACCTGGAGCTTTTCCATTCGAAAGCTGTTTTATGGAGTAAGGTATGTCCTCGGGGGTTATTTCAGTGTTAAGCAGAGTCAAATCTGCCTCTGTGTGCTTAGGGAGGGCTGCTTCAGTTAAAAGGGTTTGAAGTTTGTGAGGATTTAAGGGGCTAGCGGTGTCTTGGTATAGTTGAGAATAGAATTTATGGAAGACCTCATTTATTTGTTTTGGATCATGTATTAGGCGGCCCTCTTTATCTTTAAGGCTGCTTACACACCAAGACGTTACAGGCGCACGTTAGTGCGCCTGTAACGCTCCCCCAACACACAGCAATGTAACACAAGTGGGCTGTTCACACAGCCCACGTTGCGTTACATGTAACGCTGCACGTTCTGTGCAAAGTGCAGCATGCTACGGCGTTGGAGCGGCTATAGCCGCGTTAGACTGTTTGCACATGCGCAGTGGGGGCGGAGAGGAGGCGGGGAGAGCCAGCTACAGTAGCCGCGCACATGGCTACTTAATATTCACTGCACTGGCGGGCGCTGATTGGCCGGCGGGACCACGTGATGCAGAGTGTCTCGCTCCGCATCACGTGGTCCCGCTGGCCAATCAGCGCCACTCTGGGAGACATTATAGGACTCGAGCCGCCTAACGCGGCTCACTCTACCGTCGGCTCTTGCAGCACCATACGTTGTGTTAGGTGCACGTTATGCGACCTTAACGTGGCACCTAATGCAACGTCTTGGTGTGCAAGAAGCCTAAGGGTAGGAATGTCTATTACCTGTCTAGAACCCCTGACCAGACCACTGAGCATTTTTCCCATTTTATTACCAAATTTATGGAATTTTAAATTGCTGTAAGATGAGTTTAATTTCTCTTTGAGCTTCAGTATATTTTATAACTCTGATTTGGCTGTTTGCCATTCTTTTTTGTTTTTCTCTGAGGGGTGTGTTTAGAATTTAGTGTTAGCTAGTCTCAACTTGGTTGCGTATTCTACATACTGTTTCTGTGTCTGTTTCTTTTTCCCTGATGAGTATGAGATGATTTTACCCCACATAACCGGTTTGGACGTTTCCCAGAAGAGGAAGTGTTGATTAATGTGTGTTTTGTTGTCTGAAGTGTACTCCATCGACCATTGTTGCAATAGTGTTTTAAATTCATCATCCTCATACAATTGGGTAGGGAACCTCCACAGTATGTCACTGCCTTTTGGGTTTGATTCAACAATGTCCATGGAGATTGGGGAGTGGTCTGAGATGACCATGTCACAGATGTCTGCCTTTATGATTCTGCTGAAGAGGGATGGTGAGACTAGGAAATAATCAATCCTAGTCCAAACATCATGGGGGGGGGGGGGGGGAGTAGATGGTGTATTGGCGTTCACATGGATGGAGTACTCTCCAGGCATCTTGCAAGTGAAGATTTTCCCTAAATGAGTGGGTTTGGATTGTTTTTTTTTATATAGGGTGGTGAGGGTTTTATCTTTTTTTTTTGTGTTCTGTCTTCTACTATATCTAGAATAGGGTTGTAGTCACCCCCTACAATATGCTTGTCGTTAGCTGTGGTAATTATGAGATTAGTTAGCGACTGTAGAAATTTGCAATTATCCTCATTAGGTGCGTATACATTTATAATGTCTAGTGTATCAAAAGCTTGTCTCATTCTCACTCTGATCCATCGTCCCTCCTCGTCATGGCTTGAGTCTATTATTTTTGATGCAATCCTTTTATGAATTAAAGTGATAACTCCGGCTTTTTTGTTTTGTGCAGGAGAACAGTATACTGCCCCCACCCACCATTTTTTTAGATAATTTGCTTGTGCGGCATTTAAGTGTGTCTCCTGGAGGAGAGCCACATCTGCTTTTAATTTTTTTAAATGCTTCAAGATTATAGATCTCTTAGTAGAAGTATGTAACCCTTTAATGTTCCATGATACTATTCGAATTGCCATGGTAAGGTATTATGGTGGTTCAGAGTAGAAGATATTCATTTCATGATATCCATTAGTAAGAAGGTAGTAACAGATCGGCAGAGCATACAAAATTTTAAAACCCTCCCCCCAAAAGATCCAAAACCCTGTAGATAGAACATTGTGACAACATAAGAAAATTAGATATCTGTATATAACATGTATGATACACATAAAGCTGCATAACAGTATAAGTACACAGGTTAGTGACTTCACTTCTTCCCTGAACTTATGTTTGGAGAACATAAGGTCCACACTAACTCGGCCAAACCTTTCAAAAGACTGCTCTCAGCCTATAAAATAGGCTAACTAATTTTTTGCAATAATGTGCAGCACCTACCAGAGACCATAGCGAGATAAATCATGGTGATTCTTGCTCTTCTTCTTCAGCTCCCCCTGCAGAATTTTCTGCAGCGTATATTGAGAGGAAACGTTCTGCCTCTTTGGCATCTCTAAATGCATGTTGTTTCCCTTGAGAGTCTGTGAGTCGAAGAGTTGCTGGGTATGCTAGTGTAAACTTCCATTTTTTTGCAATACATGCGGCGCAGGCCTTGTTGAAGGTTTGCCGCTGGCGGGAAACTTCCAGTGAGTAGTCGTTGAAAAGTTTAAGAACGGATCCTTGGTATTCCAGTGGTTGTTTTAACTGGCGATATGCTCTTATTAGTTGCTCTTTTTCATAATAGTCCAGGTATTTGACCATTATGACTCGTGGTGGCTTGTTTGTTCCTGCACTTTGTGGAGGACCTACTCTGTGAGCGTGTTGTACTTTGCAGGGCGTTTGGAGGCCCAGAAGTTGAGGCAAGATTGTGGAACTGAGATGGTGTAAGGTGGAGGCTTCATGTGTCTCAGACAGGCCTACCACTCTGACGTTGCTTCTACGGGACCTGTTCTCTAGGTCCTGGATCTTGTTATACATTGCAGAATTATCCATGTCTAATCTTCCTATCTTTAGCTTGCACTGCGTGTGTTCGTCTTCCACATTTGAAATCCTTTTTTCAGCCTGTTGTATGCGGCGAGTGTGAGCCTGCACGTCTTTCTGCAGTTGTTTTAGTGACTGCGTCATAGCTGCCTGTATCATGGCCTGCAGTTGTGGGGTTAGTTTTTGTACTACTGCCATGGCCAGTTCGTTTAGGTCTATGTGATCTGCAGGTGTATTGCACTCACTGTGTGTGTCCGCTTGTTCGTCTCCTTCTGCGCCCCAGTCCTGTGATTGCTGGTCTATGGATTTCCAGGAGCGCAGAGAGCCATCTGCGTCTTCCTGAGTGGTGGTGGCCATCTTAGACTTATGGATCCGTCCTCAGTCTCCCTTTTTTGACTCCGAGCGGGTCAGGTACCGGTCCATACCGCTTCGGAGGTATGGCTGGGGTGTTACGGCTTCTCCCTCTCACAGCCTTAGCCCGTGGTAGGTGTTTTAGTGGAGCTGGCAGTCAGGGTTTCAGGCCGTCTTAGCGGAGCAAAGTGTCTACCGTCCGCTCATCCAGGCGCCGGAACCGGAAGTCCTCAGACGGTGCCATTTTTAAAGTGTACTGGGAAGGTGGGAAGCTGTATAGTGAACTGATACAGCCCACCATAGAGGAGACAGGCCTGAATGCCAAGTGGCTTGTTGTACCAAGAGCCTACCGAGGGCATGTGCTGAAAGCTGCACATGACATTCCCCTGGCAGGACACTTAGGGATCCACAAAACATTTGAGCGCATTCAACGGCATTTCTACTGGCCTGGAGTTCGGTCAGATGTGACTAATTATTGCCGGTCATGTGCGGTGTGCCAGAATGTTAAGAAGGGAAGAACCTGCAGGGCTCCTCTTTGTCCGCTGCCAGTCATCGGTGAACCCTTTCAGAGGGTTGCAGTTGACATAATAGGACCCCTGCCCATTTCAAGCAGCTCTGGGAAAAAGTACATCTTGACGGTGGTGGATTATGCCACCCAATATCCAGAGGCTGCCGCACTCTCCTCCCTAAGGGCAGAAAAAGTGGCAGATGCGCTACTCTGCATTTTTTTTATGAGTAGGCTTCCCTGCTGAGATGCTCTCAGACCAGGGACCACAATTCATGTCTGACCTCATGGGGGCTCTCTGTATAAAAATCCAAATGACACACATTGTCTCATGCCCCTACCATCCGCAGACCAATGGCCTCTGCGAGCGATTCAACGGGACACTGAAGCAGATGCTTTCAACGTTCGTCGAGTCACAAGGAGGGGACTGGGAGCAATATCTGCCTCATCTGTTATTTGCGTACCGAGAGGTGCCACAGGAGTCCACGGGGTTCTCACCCTTTGAACTCCTGTACAGAAGGAAGGTCGGAGGTCCCTTGACACTGATCCGGGAGATGTGGGAAGGGAAAGGTGACCCCACCGACTCGTTCGTGATTGATTATGTCCTTAAATTCAGGGACAAGATGGAACCACTCACTGAGGTGGTAACTGAAAGCATGGCCCGGCCACAGGCCAATCAAAAATTGTGGTATGACCGCAATGCCAGAGACCGAGCATATAAGGTAAATGACCAAGTGTATGCGTTACTCCCTGTAAAGCAGATAAGTGCAGGCCGCATGGGAGGGACCGTACACTGTTGTGAAGCGGGTAAACCCTGTTACATACTTAGTGAACATGGTGGGTAGAAGGCAAAAAAGCTTCCACGTGAACATGTTGAAGGCCCAAAGGGACAGAACTCAGTATGCTTTGCCAGTGTGTAGCCAGCTGGAACCAGGAGAGACAGATCCCCTTTTAGATTTACTGGCTGACACACGGGAGTTCGAAGGTGGAGTCAATGTCAACCCCCAGCTTTCCCCCTCACAGGAAGCGCAGCTACAAAAGGTGTTAGGAAGGCATAGCAAGACATTAACCAGTACCCCCGGGCGAACCAATATCGCTATTCACCGAGTAGACACAGGAGCCCATCCGCCCCACCGGCAATCTGCTTATCGCAACTCTGTTAGAGTTAGGGGTGATTCAGAAATCCTGCAGTGCATGGGTGGTGTTCAGTTGTCCTTGTCCCCAAAAAGGTCAAGACAACTCGGTTCTGCGTGGATTACCGGAGGCTGAACGCCATCACCACCCCATACCTCGCATCAATGAATTGTTGGATAAACTGGCTGCCGCAAGCTATCTAACGATCATGGACCTGAGCCGGGGGTATTGGCAAATTCCCCTTGCACCCGAAGCGCGGGAGAAATCCACATTTGTCACGCCATTTGGCCTCTGAGTTCACTGTGATGCCATTTGGCATGAAAAATGCACCTGCCACGTTTCAGCGGGCTGTAAATGACCTGCTGGCAGGGATGCAAGACTTTGCCATAGCCTACCTGGACGATATTGCAGTGTTCAGTACCACCTAGGATGAACATCTCAATCACTTGTCGCAGGTTCTAGAGAGGCTGTCCTCTACCAATTTGACAGTTACACCAAGTAAGTGCCAAGTTGGCATGATAGAGGTACAGTATTTAACACACCGGGTGGGGGGCAACACCCTGAGACCTGACATTGGAACCAAGAAGCAGGTCCAGGCCTTTCTAGGCACAGCAGGCTACTATAGGAAATTTGATCCGGCCTATAGTACCCTGGCCAAACCCCTGGCCGATGCCACTAGTAAAAAAACACCCCAAGATAGTCAGTTGGACCCAGGAGTGTGAGACCGCTTTCCAGGCCTTGAAGCAGGTGCTGGTCAGCGCTCCCGTGCTTCAAGCCCCGGACTTCAGCTGTCGGTTCCCGGTGCAAACCGACGCCTCTGACTATGGACTCGGTGCAGCCCTCAGCCAGGTAGACGAGAAGGGTGGGGAACACCCTATCCTCTACCTGAGCAGGAAGCTGCTTCCCCGAGAGGTAGCGTACTCAACCACCGAGAAAGAATGCTTGGCGATTGTATGAGCCCTACAAAAATTACAAACCCTCTTACCTGGCTGCATTGTGCTGCTGGAACCAATGGCAAACTCATGCGTTGGAGTCTGTCGCTGCAGCAGTATGACTTCACCATCCAGCATAAGGCAGGGAGTCGCCACCAGAATGCCAACGGTCTGTCGTGCTGCGGCAAGCCCGTTCAGTAACCAAGTAGACGCACCGCTAACCTGCTCTTGCGTCGGCCTGGTGGGGGAGGTGTGATGAATGATACCGAAATCGAGACGATTAGCGATTCTGTATAGTTCCTGTAAAGCAGAGCGAAATGACATTTTCTCTATCAGTCCCTTGCTTCCCTCCAAAACTGTGAACACAACAATGGACAAATTTCATGTATTAATAATTCAAGATGTGGTTATTGCAGACAAAAGACAAATATATTTTCGGGTTCCTAAAAATCAGCTTAATAACTAATCCAATTTATAATCTTCTAGCTGCCAGGGGGACTCGACTACTCATTACTAGCAGACCACACGTGCTAATCTAACGATATTTGGTGTCATCGGATCACACATCGGCCGCAGGTTATGAATCTGCCCTCGGATTCGATGTGTGCCAATCCAGACAGAAATGGCGCAGGTTATTGGTAAACTGTGTCATTTTAGGCTTGTACAGAAATCCGACCCCTCCTGCTCCAGAGGAGGTAAACTCCACCTACTTTCCAGGTGAAGCCGGCCCAAAACTCAGATCCTATAAAAGTTGGGGCAGGAAGAACTCCGCCCAGTCCTCCATTTTAACATCATCTGGATTAAAACTCGACCTGCTGCTGCTAAGCAGAGGACCATGTTGTTAGCAGCCATCTTGAAACTGTAACCTCAGTTCGAATTACAAAGACCTCTGATTCTGAAACCAAGGACTTTGTGTGGGAATATTTCCCCCTGGGAGAATAAATGCAGCCTGCATTTCAGCTAAGTAAACCTTTTCACGATTATTCCCTTTTATTTTAAGCTTTGTGTGTTTATGTTAGTGTATGTAAATGTATGTAATGCATTTTTGTTATTAAACGCTTAAAAATTGTTTAGCGGTTATGACCTGTTGCTGAACATACACAATTGTACTTACTCCTCCGAAAACGTTACCTTGTGTTCTAGAGTATCTTGTATTTATAACCCGTATGCTTGAATCGGGTACAGATAAACAGATCTGGCACCGATCCCTGCATATAGCTAAGGGTTAACTTACAGTGTTCGCAGTGTGCTAATATATTTACAGTCCTGTGCTGACTCACAGGTGGTGGCAAGCTTTTGAATTGTACAAGTGTGGTGAATCCTTTGGAGTCAGAACACTCTTCTCGGCTAGTCGGTTCATAGACTGCAAATCCACATATGGGTGTCTTGTAATGATCCGCTCAGCTGCCTGTGCAGGCAGGCAGCTTTTTGACCACTGTTCAGGTCTGCATTCTGCAGGTCTCTGGAAGAGAGACCTTTTGTCAGTTTTGCAGCTTGCTGCTGCTGAGGAATTTGCATACGTTTGTCATGCAAATTGCCTAGCCACATCCTTTGTAGGCTTGCTCTATATATACCATGTGATTCCACAGCAAGTCGCTGGTCATAAGGGTTTGTCCTGTGAAACACTCCTGGAGTGTCAGCCTTGCTGATTGTTTGAAGATTAGCTTAGAGTAATCCCTGGGACTGCACTAGGCATCCTTGCTAGGGCAGTCAGGATTGTATTATTTGTATTGCCTGTTCTGTCAGTCTGTGGAGTGCTAACCAGAACAGCGGTTGTTACTGGTAGGCCCTTCTGTTCTGTCTGTCTGTCGTGCTTGGATCACACTAGCCTCTAGCTGTAGCGGCTGTGGATCCTGCTGGTCTGCATCTCCCTTGCTATACTTGGATCGCACTTGCTCTGACAGTAAGAGCAGTGGATCCTGCTAGCTCTGTTGCCTTACTTGGGTCGCACTCGCTCTGGCGGAAAGAGCAGTGGATCGTATCTCGCACTTATCCCTGTTTTTGTGTACCTGTCTTGTCTGCTACGAACGCTTGCTGGAGGCTCGGTGAGGTACCGTTAAGCAAGCGCTCGCGTCCTCTGTTTCATGTTTGTCTGTCGGTGGTTAGTTAGGCGTGCTTGTCTCTGTTGTGCTTAACACGCGGAGACCGCGCAGAAAACACATTCGCTGTTGCGAATGAGTGTGGTGTTCGCGTTTAGTTAGCATTTATTATTTTCTTTATCTTCTCATTGTATGATTTGCTGTGCCTTTGCTACTCTCGTGCTCTGCCTTGCTGTAGCCTTGTGTCACCTCTGGCAATCGCCTCTCTCGCGATTGCGTTCCTACTTCATATCTGCTGTTGTGTATGCACCGTCGCGGGTCGGCGACTAGATTGGTGCACACACATACAATCTGTCCCTTTGCTCATTCTCATTCGCAATCGCTTCTGAGGAGATTGCGTTCTCACTCGGTTTCCTCTGTTGTATGTCCACCGTCGCAGGTTGGCGACTAGATTGGTGCACACACATACATTCCTCCTCTGTGCTTATTCTGTCTTGTGTCGCTGTTAGCAATTGCCATCTCCTGCGATTGCCTTCTCACCTGATCTTCATGGTTGTGTGTTCATCGTCGCAGGGTGGCGACTAGATTGGTGGACACACATACCCTCTGTCGCTTTGATCTCTCTCTTTCAGGGCTATCTTGCCCTGCGTTTCTTCCCTTCGTACAATTCCTGTCTGGCGTCTGTGGCAGGGCAGAGGAGCTGTTCCTCTGCACTCCACAGCTCCACCTGCCGACAGGAATTTCCCTCTACAGGTGCGTTGCACCTTTTGCTGGGTTCCCGCAAATTATACGCTTGTGGAGGATTTACGCCGTGTCAGCGTACGCCTTGTGCGCTGATCACGGAGAGAATTCCACAATCGTTACAGTATGACCAGCCAAACGGAAATTCCCAGTGTAGAAGGAATTTCCGATTTGTACGATTTGCACAAATATGGGACCTGTATCTTTAAGAGGTTTAAGATACTGGACTCTGAAACCAGAGATGAGTTCATATCAGAATGTTCCAGATTCTTGGCAAATCCTGAATTTCAGGCCACCAATATTTACACTTGGAGTGGTCAGATTGCTTACAATCTTTTCCAAGCGGATCTGTTCGTGTGGGCTGATGAGTATGCCAGACACAAGAATCTGAGACATAACCCTCGCAGATTTCTGGCTCATGTGTTTTCTCGTAAGCTTAGAATTCCCCTGCCAGGCTGTTTCTATGAGTTTTTTCCTGCTGTGCAAAATGCTGATCAGATTAGGTTATGCAACATTTCTCTGTCATTACCATATGTTAATGAGTTGGTGCTTGCAGGCCAATCTGCTGATTCGACTTGTCAGCCAAAAGATTCGTTGCCCATAGCAACCACAAATAAAGAGGTTATTTCTGTCAAGTCTGAAATGTGCAAAACCATCAGTATGATAATCAGTTTAATGTTTCTCTTGCCACTTCAGCTTCTAAGCAGATGCAAGAGAACTGTCTGGATACGTTTCTTGCATTTAAACAGACATGCAAAGTGGCTAAATAGGGAAAAACTAAAAATCGCAAGCATCTGAATAAAACACTCCCTATTGATGTTTACAACGATGTTGCTCAGTCTCCGGGTTTTTTGCCCCAATCCAAAGCTTATGTGGATCCTATTATAGGTAGGATCGCACACTATATTAAAGCAGTTAAAAAATCTGTTCTTGATCCTGATCTCCACCCATATGGAGATTATCTTGATACTGGCTTGTTTGAACCTCCATTTGCCTCATGGGAAATTGGGGCCTTGATGGAGGAATTTGATTTTGATTGGAAAGCCTTTTGCGATTTTTACATCGCAAAAAGCGAAGATGTCTTGAATGATTGTCTCGATTCTATGTACCTTTTGATTGATTCCGATGAATGTGACGAGGGTGATGTGGATCTGGTGATTTATGTATGGCAGACGATTTTGGATGAGTTGCACACACCAATCAATTGATTCCAATAAAGAGACATCGTTGTCGGATGATTGTTCCTGCCTTTCTGGGGTAAAGCATGTGAGTCTTGACATTGTGCGATCTGAAATGAATCGCTGTACCACTGTGGTTGATTCCTGTGTGAATCCTGAAAAATTCTCTCCTGACTAGAGTTGGGCCGAACCTCCGATTTTAGGTTCGCGAACCGGGTTCGCGAACTTCCGCGGAACGTTCGGTTCGCGGAAAAGTCCGCGAATCGCAATAGACTTCAATGGGGAGGCGAACTTTGGGAAAAAAAATTCTGCTGGCCACAAAAGTGATGGAAAAGATGTTTCAAGGGGTCTAACACCTGGAGGGGGGCATGGCGGAGTGGGATACACGCCAAAAGTCCCCGGGAAAAATCTGGATTTGACGCAAAGCAGCGTTTTAAGGGAAGAAATCACATTGAATGCTAAATGACAGGCCTAAAGTGCTTTAAAACATCTTGCATGTGTATACATCAATCAGGTAGTGTAATTAAGGTACTGCTTCACACTGACACACCAAACTCACCGTGTAACGCACCACAAACAGCTGTTTGTGTAGTGACGGCCGTGCTGGACTGGTGCGCACCATGGCGAGAGTGCAGGTTTTGGTGGCTTTACAGCCCATATGGTCGCCTGGCTGATGAACAGAACAGGTATGCAGTGGTGGGTTCACTGAACAGGTATGCAGTGGTGGGTTCACTGAACAGGTATGCAGTGGTGGGTTCACTGAACAGGTATGCAGTGGCGGGTTCACTGAACACAACAGGTATGCAGTGGTGGGTTCACTGAACAGGTATGCAGTGGAGGGTTCACAGAACAGGTATGCAGTGGTGGGTTCACAGAACAGGTATGCAGTGGCAGGTTCACTGAACAGGTATGCAGTGGTGGGTTCACTGAACAGGTATGCAGTGGTGGGTTCACTGAACAGGTATGCAGTGGTGGGTTCACTGAACAGGTATGCAGTGGTGGGTTCACAGTACAGGTATGCAGTGGTGGGTTCACAGAACAGGTATGCAGTGGCAGGTTCACTGAACAGGTATGCAGTGGGCTCACTGAACAGAACAGGTATGCAGCCAGGAACAAGCTAAGCCTTACTAATCTTTCCCTATGAGAGACAGTCTGCAGCAGCTCGCCCTACTCTCACTAATGCAGGCACACGAGTGACCGTAATGGCCACCGCTGCCTGCCTTATATAAGGGGGGTGGGGCTCCAGGGGCTAGTGTAGCCTAATTGGCTACACTGGGCCTGCTGACTGTGATGTAGAGGGTCAAAGTTGACCCTCCATGGTGCATTATGTGGCGAACCGAACTTCCGCAAACGTTCGCCTGCGGGACGCGAACGCGAACCACGGAAGTTCGCATGGAACCGTTCGCAGGCGAACCGTTCGGCCCAACTCTACTCCTGACTGTGTGCAGTTTGAATCTATGCAATTTAATGCCTGTTTCTCGGTTGTTCCTGCAGATTGTGATCAGCATGAATGTGCCAGTTTTCTCAAGGATGTGTGGGACCCCTTGCCATTTAGAGACAGATCTTTAAGATCTTCCATCTGTGATCCTGCTATGGGGAAAATTCCTAAATTATGCAGCATCAAAAGTAAAATTAATATGTCTAATAAAGTTTCTCCTGTTGTTGTCACTGTTTCCTCTGCTAATGAGTTTTTGTCTCACCCTGTTCACACCTGTAAGGGCCCGTTGCCTAGTCACAGTTGCTCCAGTGTTTCTGTCCTGAACGCCTTACAGTCTGCTCCGCAGATCGCGGAGGTTTGCGCTATGGAAGCGTCAGTTTCACAACCTAAAGCGATTTTGGATTCGCAAGTTTTGCATTCTGACTCCTCGGATTCGACATTGTTAGCCGAATCTAAGAGTGAGACAGCGCTTTGGTTTTGCGAATCTTATTTGCCTTGCCCAGAGAAGCTTTCTCTGAACCTGCCCTGTACCATGAATGAAAACATGATCTCCACTCGCACTGACATTTGTGAGTCCCTTTCTTGTTCTGAGGAAAATGCTGATTCTGCACCCTGTACTCTGGATGAGTTAATATGGCCTTGTTTAGAATCTCCTGCAGTGTCCCTAGAGGCTCGTCTAGGTATTGCTACTATACTCACCTGTTTTTCTGCAGTTTTTATAGTTGCAAGCTAGTTTGACTGCTACGCAGAATTCTGGGTGCAGTGAGATTAAAGTTAGGGAGTCAGTGTGTGTTCCAGTAAATATTCCTGTACATTCCGCTCATGATGATGAAATTCAGTCTCAGTTTATGGTGGAACCTTCCCTGGGACATCTACCATGTCCACAAAATAAAGTTCAAGTTTTGCCCTGTAACATGGATAGTTCAGAATCCTTCTTAGATAACTTGGAAAATGATGTTCCTGAGGTCTCGTCTGATGTCCTGGAGACCTCCGAGTTCCTCCCAAAGGGTGCAGAACTTGTAGGAGATGTCTCCTGCCCCCCAGGTCCTTCTGAGGTGTTGCCCACTTCAGTAGGCATTGCTGCCTTGCTGGCTACTTTTTCAGCTCTGGTGGAGCTTCAGTCGTGTGTAGTTAATGTTCCTGAGGTTTTGTTTGATGTTCTGGAGGTCTCCGAGTTCCTCCCAAAGGGTGCAGAACTTATAGGAGATGCCTCTGGCCCCCAAACTCCTTCTAAAGTATTGCCCACTTCAGTAGGCATTCCTGCCATGCTGACTACTTCTGCAGCTCTTGTGGAGCTTCAGTTATGCGTAGTCAATGATCAGTTTTTGTCAGACACCATTACAGTCACTGAGACTTCGAAGTCTGAGTCCAAGTCTTCTTTTGAAAGACCAGCAGGGCCGGGCCGAGGCATAGGCTGGAGAGGCTCCAGCCTCAGGGCGCAGTGAAGGAGGGGGCGCAGAATTCATTCAGCTGTCATTCCTAATTGTGTTTGAAGCAGAAAGAAATAAGAAAAGGGGATACATGGCAGTGACTGCAAGCCAGATAACTAGATATTAAGGTGTTGGGGAGGTTGTGGGCCCATGGGGGCCTCTTAGTCTAATAGCAATCAGTGTGTGATGGCTAGGGTGGCAGGGATGGAGGGGCACACTTTGGTGTCTCAGCCTTGGGTGCTGGAGGACCTTGTCCCGGCTCTGAAGACCAGTACTTGTGACCATTACTCGTGGTGATTCTCTGCCCGGTCCTGGTTTTGGTCTTGTCGTGTCGGACTCTGAGGTTGACAGTTCCCCGACATGTCCTGAGGTTTCTCCTGTGCTGGTGTACCCCAATGTGTTCTGTGACCCAGAAAGCCCAAGTGTGCCTTGGTTACCAGCATACTCCGATGCTTCCTTGGTGGAGACATGCTCTGATGTTGCCTGCCTGCTTGCATGCCCAGAGGTGGTCCCTGAAAGTCCTGATCTTGGTGGGTGTCCTGGTAATTTTGAGTCCAGAGTAATCATAGGCTCCATAGGGGTTCTTGGTAGTTCTCCATGTGGGCCTGGTGAGCGTTCTGGCCTCTTGGGATCTCTGCGGAGCTTCAAAGGGTTCTGGGAGATTCCGGGAGAAATTTTGCTTGGTACCCTGGATAGGATCAATAGTGGCTTTTGTGTTGAAAGGGACACTTCGAACAGGTATTGTGGCAGATTTGGTATTTTCGGACCCTCCCTGGAAGGTGGTGGGTATTGTCTGGAGGGTGTCGATGGCTTCTTCTCTGGCATTCACAGTCCTGATGGGTGTTACGCTGAGACTTGTAGTACTGATGGGCATGTTTTGGTGGCTTCTGCTTCCGATGAGGTCGGTTTCGGGTGGACTGACTCTGGAATTGGGCCTTGTCGGGCTGTCCCGACCTTCATGAGTCTTCAGTTAGAGTCTTTTGCAAATATCAGTTTAGAGGCTCATCTGGAATCCGACCCTAGGGGGGGGGGGGGGTACTGTAATGATCCGCTCAGCTGCCTGCGCAGGCAGGCAGCTTTTTGACCACTGTTCAGGTCTGCATTCTGCAGGTCTCTGAAAGAGAGACCTTTTGTCAGTTTTGCAGCTTGCTGCTGCTGAGGAATTTGCATACGTTTGTCATGCAAATTGCCTAGCCACATCCTTTGTAGGCTTGCTCTATATTTACCATGTGATTCCACAGCAAGTCGCTGGTCATAAGGGTTTGTCCTGTGAAACACTCCTGGAGTGTCAGCCTTGCTGATTGTTTGAAGATTAGCTTAGAGTAATCCCTGGGACTGCACTAGGCATCCTTGCTAGGGCAGTCAGGATTGTATTATTTGTATTGCCTGTTCTGTCAGTCTGTGGGGTGCTAACCAGAACAGCGGTTGTTACTGGTAGGCCCTCGCGTCCTCTGTTTCATGTTTCTGTCGGTGGTTAGTTAGGCGTGCTTGTCTCTGTTGTGCTTAACACGCGGAGACCGTGCAGAAAACGCGCTCGCTGTTGCGAATGAGTGCGGTGTTCGTGTTTAGTTAGCCTTTTATTATTTTCCTTATCTTCTCATTGTATGATTTGCTGTGCCTTTGCTACTCTCATGCTCTGCCTTGCTGTAGCCCTGTGTCACCTCTGGCAATCGCCTCTCTCGCGATTGCGTTCCTACTTCATATCTGCTGTTGTGTGTCCACCGTCGCAGGTTGGCGACTAGATTGGTGCACATACATACATTCCTCCTCTGTGCTTATTCTGTCTTGTGTCGCTGTTAGCAATCGCCATCTCCTGCGATTGCCTTCTCACCTGATCTTCATGGTTGTGTGTTCATCGTCGCAGGGTGGCGACTAGATTGGTGGACACACATACCCTCTGTCGCTTTGATCTCTCTTTTTCAGGGCTATCCTGCCCTGCGTTGCTTCCCTTCGTACAATTCCTGTCTGGCGTCTGTGGCAGGGCAGAGGAGCTGTTCCTCTGCACTCCACAGCTCCACCTGCCGACAGGAATTTCCCTCTACAGGTGCGTTGCACCTTTTGCTGGGATCCTGCAAATTATACACTTGTGGAGGATTTCCGCCGTGTCAGCGCACGCCTTGTGCTCTGATCACGGAGATAATTCCACAATCGTTACACATCTATGCGCAAAGCGACAGCGAGACCGAGTTTCTGACTCTGAGCGATTGACCCGATCAAGGACCGGCCCGTGCTGTCTATGACAGGAGCCAGACCAGATGACTTAAGGCCGAAGTCATCTGCTAACGGAGTCACTAGCCGGGGACCGGGAGAGGAGCCAGGAGGACGCCGGTGGACATTGATTGCCTACAATGGGCTGGAGGAATCCCCAGGTAAGTGGAAATTTCATTTTTAGGAAGTGCTTGGTGTCTCTTTAAGTATCAGGTGTGATGGAAAATAGTAGAGGGGATAGGTATTTCTTATTGCCCCCAAAAAACTCAGGATACCACAATGTGGAAAGGAATATGACCTTTGTGAAAGAAAAAGAGAAAGCACAAACAGTTCCAAAATAACAAATGATGAAAAATAAACAGGTTGGAGATTACTGCAGTAATCCAGGACCTGCATACAATGTTGATTTTGGAAGTGTTAGATGAAAGTTTAACCTCCCAAGACTATAATCAAGACGATATAAGCCAACATACAGAGAGCTGTTTCATAACACCACAAAAAAATGACAAAGGAAATTATGTTCAGGTACGCAGTTCAGATTGGCCAAACGAAATAGAGGCATTAAGTAATGGACAAGTAAGATTTATGGAACAAAACAATGAGTATTCAGAAAGAACCTTGCTAATGCTGTCACTAATGTGCGATTCTCAATACGAGATCCTGAAAAACCAAAAAGAAATCCTCAGATTGATGAAAGGAGAAAACGATTAGTAGAGAAATGAAGGTAGTAGTACTTTAATGACATTTTCTAAGGTGTTGAAAAAGCGGAAATAATGCTATGTCAATATCTTTAGTTAGAAAAGACATTGTCTTGATGTAAAAAAAAAAAACATCAACAAGGATATGTGAGGGAGCATGCTGGTGTTGTACTTTGTTCTCTGGTTGAACTCGATGGACGTATGTCTTTTTTCAACCCAAGTAACTATGTAACCATGATTGTATTACAATTCACTTGAAAAGAAATTGGAACTCTCCAGCTTATTGAACACACAGTGATAATGAAGGACAAGGTTACACACAGTGTGGTTTATTTCTAAGGCTGCGCTAATAAAGCAGCACAGTGCAATAGAGGAGTGTGAAATATGCTCATAGTGTGCATGTTAGGTTAGCACAGTGTGTACTTTTTTTTTTTTCTTTTTCCTGATTAGCTCAGAGCCTAGCCACAGTTTATGAAGGCCCAACCATATTGATAGGCTTCATCACCACGCTCTTGGTGTTGGGCATAAAGTCTCATCATGTTTGCTAATCAGAATTTGCCAATCAAATTTAATTATTTAATAGAATTAGATAAAGAAGGGGAAAAGAAAAACAGACCAAAGAAGAAGAAAAGTACCGTATCCTCCAGCGTACAAGAGCCCCCCCCCCCCCCCCCCAACCCCCAGAATCATGCAATTCCGATAAAATTCCGTAATTGCCATCGCCCTCGCAGCAGAAATGGATCGGAACCCCGTGTTCAACGTGGAACTCAGCCGCTCTCAAAGGTGTGCTCCAGTCCAGAGCCCTCTTGCATTATCAGATATTGCAAGGCCTAAAATAAAGTGCTCCAGCATGTATAACTGCTAAGTGCACCTTTACAAAGAGAACGAGTTTCAGAGGTGGCTGCAGGCAGATCCTCCTGATAAATTCAAAACGCCAGCAAGTGTAGGGATCCCCTAACTACTTGCCTGTACTTGCTAACAACACCTGTCCTCTGACCCAGTCTTGCCCACAAGTGTCTAAAGTGGGTTTCATGGACAAGATAGCTGCACTTAGATTCACACTGCTTGTCACTTGATAAGTAGACTATTTGGCTAATTACAGTGCGGGTATCTCCTCCTTCAAAACCACTTTATACACTTGTGAGCAAGACGGGTTCAGAGGTCTGGCGTTGTTAGCAAGTACAGGCAAGTATTTAGAAGCAAACGCTATGGTAATCTAACATGCAATCTGTGAGCATAATTTGCACTCATCTATTGCTCTGCGCTGCTTTACAAGCACAACCAAATGATTCAACCACACTGTGCTTATAACACTAAATATCTATAGGGTATTAAAAAGTTGATGTGGTTTCTCTTATGTAAATATACTATTAAAACATATTTCTACAAATAAAAAAAACAATCTTTTTATTTGAAAGCACAATACTTACATGTGTGAAGCATCAGCAGGTTTCTGGAATTTTTGAATAGATTTCCTAACAACAATTAGCGGCAGACAGGTTGAGGAAGGTTTAAATTACATAGCTTGCAAAATTTAGTCAATTGCATCAAAAAAGGCTACTTTACAGACTTGCTGAGTTTACTTCTAAATCCTGTTGTAGTTTTTTATTTTATTTCTTTTGGGGGGGGGGGGGGGGGTAGATAAACAATCTATGCAATAATTAATAGCTAATCTGATCTGATCTGTCAATAATGTTAGAAACAACTGATGATCTGCATGCTTGTTCAGGATGTAAGGCTAAAAGTATTAGGGCTGGAACCCACAGGAGCGCTTTTGGCAGCGTTTTGGCAGCACTGCGATACGCTAGCAGTTTGCCAAAACGCTGGGCTAATGTTAATGGATGGGGCAACTTCCACAGGAGCGTTTGCGTTTCCCAGAAACGCAAACGCAGGACATGCAGCATTTTGGGAGCGTTAGCGCTTCAATGTAAAGTATTGAACCGCTAGCGGAAACGCTCAGCAAAACCTAAACTGAGCGGTTTTGCTAGCGTTTTGCGGTTCAGCACACTGTAACAAAATGAAAAATAATTCACAGGACCAATCAGGATAAAAACGCAAAACGCAAAACGCTAGGCACCCGCTGGGGAAAAAAATACAATGTTGCAAAACACGACCAAAAACGCGCATGAATCCGCTTGCAAACCGCTCAGACAAAACGCTAGCGGTTGCGTTTTGCGTTTGCGGTTTTCAGTGGGTTCCAGGCTTTAAAGTATTATGATCTTCCGGGCATCCAGGCAATTGGTATGTCTTAAAATTAATTAAACATGGCACCCTGTAAATCTCTCTCGTAACAGCTGTCCATAAAGGAAAGATAAAAGATTTTGAAAACAAATATATACCTATGAAAGGAGGCGTCTAGTGAAAAATGGCGCCGGCAAAAAAATGGCGCCCCCTTCTGCCCGATATATGTTTAAAACGATATTTATCGTTTTAAAGGTTAAAATAGTGCAGAACGAAATTTATCGTTTTAAAACTGTTTTTTTTTTTTTTGGTCCTGCCTGAACGATATTTATCGTTTTAACCCCTGCTTTGCTGCCGTTTGGAAAATATCTGACCGCCGGCTTTAATGTTTAATAGCAAAGCCCCCTTAAAAGCTAAAAACACCAAATTTGCAGGGAATGTTAAGAAGAATATTGTGAACAAGAGGAAAAAAAATCTTTCAAAAAGACCTTATAGTTTTTGAGAAAATCGATTTTGAATATTCTTCTTCTGACCGTGGGAAAATTAAACGCCCGCCGACTTTAGCGGTTAATAGCAAAGCCCCTTTAAATGCCAGAAACACCAAATGTGTAGGGAATGTTAAGAAAAATAGTGGGAACACGAAGAAAAAAAAATTGTTCAAAAAGACCTTATAGTTTTTGAGAAAATCGATCTTAAATCTTCAAAGGAAATGTAACTATTTAAATCGCGTACTGACATTCCCGTGTAAACTTTTTCCGCCGACTTTAGCAGTTAATAGCAAAGTCCCCTTAAATCCTAGCAACACCAAATTTGCAGGATATGTTAAAAAGATACTGGGAAACAATATTTAAAAAAAAAATTGAAAAATTTTTTATTTATTTTTTTTAATTAAAATTTTTGGGTTATGTTCAGAGTGTGGGAAAAGTTTTGAAAAAAATGACGTGGGGTCCCCCCTCCCGAGCCTCTGTAACCCCTTGTCTCCCATGCAGGCTGGGATAGCCAGAATGCGGAGCCCCGGCCGACTGGGGCTTCGCCACCCTGAGCTATACCAGCCCGCATGGTCCATGGTATGGGGGGGCTTCGGGGGGGAGGGGCGGCCAAGCCTTCCCCTCCCCCCCGGAGCCCTTGTCCAATCCATGGACAAGGGGCTCTTCCCCACCTCCGGTGCCCCAGGAGGAGGTGGGGGCGACGACTCCCTGGGGGGGGGTTCATGGAGGCATCTGGGAGTCCCCTTTAAGAAGGGGAACCCAGATGCCTGCCCCCTTCCCAGGAGAAATGAGTATAGGGGTGCAGGAGTGCCCCTTACCCATTTCCATAAAGGGTTAAATGAAATAAAAACACAACAACGAGAAAAGTCCTTTAATGTTCTAAATTAACCAGAAATACTTACCTGTACCTTTAAGAAAAAAATCCCACGTCAATTAGGTCCCACGACAGTATCCTCCATCTTGCGACCTTCAGTTACATGTTGATTGAAGATCTCCGCCGCCCCGACGCCACACACGCCGCCTCCGCCGCACTCACTGCTCTTAGCTATACTTAGTATAGCTAAGAGCAAAAAGCATCTTTAAATTTTAGCTCCAATGGTCCCCATTGGTTCCTTAACAGACCAATGGGGATCAGGAGGATCCCCATTGGTCGATAAGGAACCAATGGGGAGCCTTGGAGCCAAAATTTAAAGATGCTTTTTGTTCTCAGCTATACTTAGTATAGCTGAGAGTTGCGTCTATGCATCTATATAGACGCATTAGCGCTAGCTGCCGCTGCCCTCCCTGCCTCCCCCCACCTGTCACCCTCACCCATGCTGGCACCCATGGGTGCATTGGGTGCCAGCATGGGTGAGGGTGACAGGTGGGGGGAGGCAGGGAGGGCAGCGGCAGCTAGCGCTAATGCGTCTGTATAGACGCATAGACGCAACTCTCAGCTATACTTAGTATAGCTGAGAGCAGTTCGGCGGAGGCGGCGTGTGTGGCGTCGGGGCGGCGGAGATCTTCAATCAACATGTAACTGAAGGTCGCAAGATGGAGGATACTGTCGTGGGACCTGATTGGCGTGGGATTTTTTCTTAAAGGTACAGGTAAGTATTTGTGGTTAATTTAGAACATTAAAGGACTTTTTTCGTTGTTGCGTTTTTATTTCATTTAACCCTTTGTGGAAATGGGTAAGGGGTACTCCTGCACCCCTATACTCATTTCTCCTGGGAGGGGGTTGGGCATCTGGGGGTCCCCTTCTTAAAGGGGACTCCCAGATGCCACCATGAACCCCCCCCCCCCCCCCCCAGGGAGTCGATTCATTTGATTCAATACAAAAAGAACCGGCTCATTTATGAGCCGGTTACTATACCTTAGGATGCGTCCTGTGCGGACGTATAGCTGCCAGCTCCGCTGTCTCTCCCCGTCTGCCTGCACCTGTCACCCTCACCTAGGGTGGCACCCATGGGTGCACCAGGTGCCAGGCTAGGTGAGGGTGACAGGTGAGGAGGCGGGGAGGACAGCGGGAGCCGTGCTATGCGTCCCTACGCAGGACGCATTGTAAGGTATAGTATTTTAATTGGCGTGGGAGATCTGCAATCAAGCTATTTGAAGATCGCAAGATAAGAGGATATTGTTATTCGTTGGATCATTTCCGAGGATATATTGGCGTGGGAACATTTTTTTTAAAGGTACAGGTAAGTATTTGTGGTTAATTAAGATTATTAAAATACTTTTCTCGTGGTTGTGTTTTTATTTCATTTAACCCTTTGTTGAAATGGGGAAGGGGTACAAAGTAGCCCTATACTCATTTCTCCTGGGAGGGGGGTGGGCATCTTGGAGTCCCCTTCTTAAAGGGGACTCCCAGATGCCACCATGAACCACCCCCCCCCAGGGAGTCGTCGCCCCCACCTCCTCCTGGGGCACCGGAGGTGGGGAAGAGCCCCTTGTCCATGGATTGGACAAGGGCTCCGGGGGGGAGGGGGAGGCTTGGCCGCCCCTCCCCCCCAGAGCCCCCCCATACCATGGACCATGCGGGCTGGTATAGCTCAGGGTGCGAAGCCCCAGTCGGCCGGGGCTCCGCATTCTGGCTATCCCAGCCTGCATGGGAGACAAGGGGTTACAGAGGCTCGGGAGGGGGGGACCCCACGTCGTTTTTTTTTTTATTTATTTCCCACACTCAGAAGATTAAAAAAAAAAAATTGATAGCAAATTTAAAAAAAAAAAATGACGTGGGGTCCCCCCTCCCGAGCCTCTGTAACCCCTTGTCTCCCATGCAGGCTGGGATAGCCAGAATGCGGAGCCCCGGCCGACTGGGGCTTCGCACCCTGAGCTATACCAGCCCGCATGGTCCATGGTATGGGGGGGCTCCGGGGGGGAGGGGCGGCCAAGCCTCCCCCTCCCCCCCGGAGCCCCTAGTCCAATCCATGGACAAGGGGCTCTTCCCCGCCTCCCTTGCCCCAGGTGGAGGCGGGGGCGACGACTCCCTGGGGGGGGGTTCATGGTGGCATCTGGGAGTCCCCTTTAAGAAAGGGACCCCCAGATACCCACCCCCCTCCCAGGAGAAATGAGTATAGGGGTGCAGGAGTACCCCTTACCCATTTCCACAAAGGGTTAAATGAAATAAAAACGCAACAACGAAAAAAGTCCTTTAATGTTCTAAATTACCACAAATACTTACCTGTACCTTTAAGAAAAAATCCCACGCCAATCAGGTCCCACGACAGTATCCTCCATCTTGCGACCTTCAGTTACATGTTGATTGAAGATCTCCGCCGCCCCGACGCCACACACGCCGCCTCCGCCGAACTGCTCTCAGCTATACTAAGTATAGCTGAGAGTTGCGTCTATGCGTCTATACAGACACATTAGCGCTAGCTGCCGCTGCCCTCCCTGCCTCCCCCCACCTGTCACCCTCACCCATGCTGACACCCAATGCACCCATGGGTGCCAGCATGGGTGAGGGTGACAGGTGGGGAGAGGCGGGGAGGGCAGCGGCAGCTAGCGCTAATGCGTCTATATAGATGCATAGACGCAACTCTCAGCTATACTAAGTATAGCTGAGAACAAAAAGCATCTTTAAATTTTGGCTCCAAGGCTCCCCATTGGTTCCTTATCGACCAATGGGGATCCTCCTGATCCCCATTGGTCTGTTAAGGAACCAATGGGGACCATTGGAGCTAAAATTTAAAGATGCTTTTTGCTCTTAGCTATACTAAGTATAGCTAAGAGCAGTTCGGCGGAGGCGGCGTGTGTGGCGTCGGGGCGGCGGAGATCTTCAATCAACATGTAACTGAAGGTCGCAAGATGGAGGATACTGTCGTGGGACCTAATTGACGTGGGATTTTTTTCTTAAAGGTACAGGTAAGTATTTCTGGTTAATTTAGAACATTAAAGGACTTTTCTCGTTGTTGTGTTTTTATTTCATTTAACCCTTTATGGAAATGGGTAAGGGGTACTCCTGCACCCCTATACTCATTTCTCCTGGGAAGGGGGCAGGCATCTGGGTTCCCCTTCTTAAAGGGGACTCCCAGATGCCACCATGAACCCCCCCCCCAGGGAGTCGTCGCCCCCACCTCCTCCTGGGGCACCGGAGGTGGGGAAGAGCCCCTTGTCCATGGATTGGACAAGGGCTCCGGGGGGGAGGGGAAGGCTTGGCCGCCCCTCCCCCCCGAAGCCCCCCCATACCATGGACCATGCGGGCTGGTATAGCTCAGGGTGGCGAAGCCCCAGTCGGCCGGGGCTTCGCATTCTGGCTATCCCAGCCTGCATGGGAGACAAGGGGTTACAGAGGCTCGGGAGGGGGGACCCCACGTCATTTTTTTCAAAACTTTTCCCACACTCTGAACATAACCCAAAAAATTTAATTTAAAAAAAAAAAATTCAATTTTTTTTTTAAATATTGTTTCCCAGTATCTTTTTAACATATCCTGCAAATTTGGTGTTGCTAGGATTTAAGGGGACTTTGCTATTAACTGCTAAAGTCGGCGGAAAAAGTTTCCACGGGAATGTCAGTACGCGATTTAAATAGTTACATTTCCTTTGAAGATTTAAGATCGATTTTCTCAAAAACTATAAGGTCTTTTTGAACAATTTTTTTTTCTTCGTGTTCCCACTATTTTTCTTAACATTCCCTACACATTTGGTGTTTCTGGCATTTAAAGGGGCTTTGCTATTAACCGCTAAAGTCGGCGGGCGTTTAATTTTCCCACGGTCAGAAGAAGAATATTCAAAATCGATTTTCTCAAAAACTATAAGGTCTTTTTGAAAGATTTTTTTTCCTCTTGTTCACAATATTCTTCTTAACATTCCCTGCAAATTTGGTGTTTTTAGCTTTTAAGGGGGCTTTGCTATTAAACATTAAAGCCGGCGGTCAGATATTTTCCAAACGGCAGCAAAGCAGGGGTTAAAACGATAAATATCGTTTGGGAGCAATACAAATATAAATATAAACGATAAATATCGTTTTTAAAGCCGGCGCCATTTTTTAGCTGTCAAAAACGAAAAATAACTAGTGATAATGGTTCTCTATGGGGTGCCGTTTTTTAACTACGATAACTGGCGCCATTTTTAACAGACCCCTGAAAGGAGATGGTAAGGCTATGGGTCCTATAGAGAATTTCCATTCCCCTACTGTTTTCCACTTTCAACCGCAGGGTACACCATTATCACTACATGACCAGTTGGTAGTGGACTACTCTCTTCCATTTTGTGGAAAATGTGGCTATCTTTGTAATATTTCAGCCATAAAAATGCAGGCTGCGCTACACTGCGCACATGCAAGCGCATTGATTGCACACTCAATACTGTGACACTGGTCTTCAGAAGCACTTGTGCTAAAAAAAAAGTTTGCTGAAGTCTCCTGTGTCGGGAGAATCAAACGCAGGAGTATGCATAGAATGTGCAGACCATGCATAGAGTTGGAAGGCTCTATAGCAGTGTTCCACAACCCTGTCCTTAAAGGACTACTGTAGGGGGGTAGGGGGCAAAAGAGTTGAACTTACCTGGGGCTTCTAATGGTTCCCCGCAGACGTCCTGCACAGGCACTCATCGATGCTCCGATCCCGTCTCCGGAATTTCTGACTTTAAAGTCGGAAAACCACTGCGCCTGTGTGGCCCTGTCCTCGCTCCAGCTGACGTCACCAGGAGTTTATTGCGCAGGCCCAGTACAGCTCCTGGTGATGTGAGAGGGAGTGAGGACATGGCCGCTCAGGCGCAGTGGTTTTTCGACTTTTAAGTCAGAAATACAAAAAGTGAACCGGAGGCGGGACCGGAGCATCGGTGAGTGGCTGCGTGGGCGCAGGACGTCTGCAGGGAACCATAAGAAGCCCCGGGTAAGTTCAACTCATTTTACCCCTATCCCCCTACAGTAGTCCTTTAAGGGCCAGCAGCATTGCATGTTTTCTGAAAATCCACAGATATAGTTAATTAGCACTGCTGAGATATTGATTACCTCACCTCTGCATGTTTGTGGTTTACTGCAAAACATTTATTGTTGGTGGGCCTTGAGAAGAGTGTTGGAAAACTCGGCTCTATAGGACCTACAGCCTATAGTCTTCTTTCAAAAAAAATTTGTAACCATCAAAATCACTTTTAGGATACAAGAAATGGTAATGCTCAATGCTGCATGTCTGCCTCAATTGTACTTGTAATACCATTACTAAAAAAAAAATACAGAAATAAAAAATAAAGTTAAGTTCATGTTGAAATAATACATACTTTGCTATCACAAATGTAGTAATATGACTGTTATTAAACTGTTTGGAGTTGAAATGTTCCATGTTTGAAAAAACCTCAGTTTGAAATGGTGTATCGAAGAGGCCTTTTTTGGAAATGTACCAAAATTTCTAAGTAGATATTATATAGTGGGCAATTTTAGACATATGTGACTTATTTTTTATAAATTATTATATATATATATATATATATATATATATATATATATATATATTTTTTATATATATATATATGATATATATATAATTATTCTTATAAATTATCCAACTTTGTACGATTTCTAAAAGCCTGGGTGATATTACAACCACCCTTCCTCCTCTGTATCCTTAAAAATTCCATAACATTAAGTTAAAAGGGCTCCATTTGTCTCCTAAAATGCTACTGTGTAGAGCAAACTCGCCAGGTCTTTGTTGGCGATAACAACATGTTGCTGACCTCAGGCCCCATCTCCCTGAAGTTAGTTTAAAACTCTAAAACTCGGGCTGAGGTCAGTGAATGCCACTTGCTGTGGAGGCAAATGCCTCATAAGGCCTATGGTAAGAAGGCAAAGGGCTTTTCCGTCCTGCACCCCCAATTGGACGGTCTTGACTATAAAAGGGTGCCTTTTTGAGGTATCAAAACCCTTGTCTTGTGCTGGAGGGCTAGACAAAGTAGGTGGGTAATAAGGGAGGTGAGGCCTGAGGTCAGCATCTACGGTCTACGGTAGGTAATTTCATTTTTTTCTCGTACAAAATTATTGAGGTAAGCATCTCCACTGAGAAGGCAATACTTTTATCTTGTTGTTTATGCTGTGTGATATTCAAGGAAACCTATTCCTTTCATCCAGAGTCCAGGTTCTGAACAGTTTAAAAAACATGCATTCCTCAGTTGTTCACTATCCCAAATGTCTTACCCAGCTGCCTACCTAGAGTGAACCAAAGTCAAATATGGGAGAAATACAGTATATCCTTCATCAGGACCCATCCCTGGAGTCTTGTACACACAAGTTTTACTATTATCACATCTATGGAGAAATGCTGTTCTATTTTCTTTATAACGGACCTGTATTCAGAATTCCTCTGCTCTTAAAGAGACTCTGTACCATACAAAAACCCCCTCTGGGGGATACTTACCTTGGGAGCGGGAAGCCTCAGGGTCCCAATAGGGCTTCCCCATCCTCATTAGTCTGCAGGATCCAGTACTAGCTCCCACAAAAGTCCCTCGACAAGGCTTGACAAGTAGCGTGCTTGCATGTAAATATTTACCTACCACAATCCAGCGCAGGCACAGCAGCGGGCCTTCGTTTAGGTTAAGGCGGAAATAGCCGAGCCCAATCGTATCTGCTCTACTGTGCAGGCGCAAAGGAATGGCATGACTTTCACAGTATCGGACATTGATAATGATCCCATGTTTCTTAAGAGGTACAGACTAACCAGCAAGCTCATGGTGAACCAGAACTCATTGGAGTGTGTGAGGGGCTACAATGGTCCTAAAAGCCCCCTTACTAAAATGCTAAGAAAAACAAAAGTTTGCTTTCTTAAAACAGAAAGAATTTACGATAATTCAGGTTGGAGTGAGCTTGAGATGTCTCCCAGTGCATCACTGCTGAATATATGCAAATTAACCATTGTTACCCATAGAAGCTAAACACACCTCCAGAACCGCTGGAATGAGTCAGCTTGTTAATTTGTACAGAGCCATAATAATCTAACATGCATACAGACTGTTTCGGATTATTTGATCCTCATCAGTGCATGGCATCGATTAATTTGGCTCTATGGAGTAGGGCTTGTAACACCGAGAGGTACAGACTAACCAGCAAGATCATGGTACAAATTAACAAGCTGACACATCATTGCATTCCAGCGGTTCTGGAGGTCTGTTTAGCTTCTAAGGGTAACAATGGTTAATTTGCATATATTCAGCAGTGATGCACTGGGAGACATCTCAAGCTCACTCCAACCTGAATTATCGCAATTTTTTTCTGTTTTAAGAAAGTAAACTTTGTTTTTCTTAGCATTTTAGTAAGGGAGCTTTTACGACCATTGTAGCCCCTCACACACTCCAATGAGTTCTGGTTCACCATGAGCTTGCTGGTTAGTCTGTACCTCTCGGTGTTACAAGCCCTACTCCATAGCTGTTTCTGTTTTAAGAAAGCAAACTTGTATGTTTCTTAAGCAAATGGGTCTCAGACTGCCCCCCTACAATAGCTCCCACCAATTTTGCTCTCCTACCACTCTCTCTCCCACTCGGAAAGTGCAACATGTTATAGAGTGGACGAAAGTCCCGATCCGAAGCCTCACCTATCCATCAGGAGCAGACACGGTTGGACTGGGACACTAAGGGCCCACCCCTTTTCCGACAAAATGCAATAAGATTGGCAGCAGATATCCTCCCACAAAATGCAATAAGATTGGCAGCAGATTTCCCCACAAAATGCAGTAAGATTGGTGGCAGATACCCCCACAAAATGCAATAAGATTGGCGGCAGATACCCCCACAACATGCAATAAGATTGGAGGCAGATACCCCCACAAAATGCAATCAGATTGGTGGCAGATACCCCCACAAAATGCAATCAGGTTGTCGGCAAATACCCCCACAAAATGCAATCGGGTTGGCAGCAGATACCCCCACAAAATGCAATCGGGTTGGCGGCAGATACCCCCACAAAATGCAATCAGGTTGGCAGCAGATACCCCCACAAAATGCAATCAAGTTGGCGGCAGATACCCCCACAAAATGCAATCAAGTTGGCGGCAGATACCCCCACAAAATGCAATCAGGTTGTCGGCAGATACCTCCACAAAATGCAATCGTGTTGTCGGCAGATACCCCCACAAAATGCAATCGGGTTGTCGGCAGATACCCCCACAAAATGCAATCGGGGTGGCAGCAGATACCCCCACAAAATGCAATCGGGTTGTCGGCAGATACCTCCACAAAATGCAATCGGGTTGTCGGCAGATACCCCCACAAAATGCAATCAGGTTGGTGGCAGATACCCCCACAAAATGCAATCGGGTTGGCGGCAGATACCCCCACAAAATGCAATCAGGTTGACGGCAGATACCCCCACAAAATGCAATCAGGTTGGTGGCAGATACCCCCACAAAATGCAATCAGGTTGGCGGCAGATACCCCCACAAAATGCAATCAGGTTGGCAGCAGATACCCCCACAAAATGCAATCAGGTTGGCGGCAGATACCCCCACAAAATGCAATCAGGTTGGTGGCAGATACCCCCACAAAATGCAATCAGGTTGGTGGCAGATACCCCCACAAAATGCAATCAGGTCGGCGGCAGATACCCCCACAAAATGCAATCAGGTTGGCGGCAGATACCTCCACAAAATGCAATCAGGTTGGTGGCAGATACCCCCACAAAATGCAATCAGGTTGGTGGCAGATACCCCCACTCACCTAGCCCCCCCCCCCCCCCCCCCCAGTTAGGTAGGCAGGCCTCAGCCCCCCATGCTGGAAGGGGGGGCAGCGGGCACAGGGCCCCCCCCCTTCCGCGCTCCCCCTGTCCAAAATAGCAGCCAGCAGAGGCAGCGAGCGCAAGAATCGCTTACCATGCTGCAAGAGTCAGTTCCATAGCTCTGCAGGGCTGGTTTCCTGCACTGACTGTCCAATCACGCTCTCACAGGAAGTACTCGGAAAGTGCAACATGTTATAGAGTGGACGAAAGTCCCGATCCGAAGCCTCACCTATCCATCAGAAGCAGACACGGTCGGACTGGGACACTAAGGGCCCACCCCTTTTCCGACAAAATACAATAAGATTGGCAGCAGATATCCTCCCACAAAATGCAATAAGATTGGCAGCAGATTTCCCCACAAAATGCAGTAAGATTGGTGGCAGATACCCCCACAAAATGCAATAAGATTGGCGGCAGATACCCCCACAAAATGCAATAAGATTGGAGGCAGATACCCCCACAAAATGCAATCAGATTGGTGGCAGATACCCCCACAAAATGCAATCAGGTTGTCGGCAAATACCCCCACAAAATGCAATCGGGTTGGCAGCAGATACCCCCACAAAATGCAATCGGGTTGGCGGCAGATACCCCCACAAAATGCAATCAGGTTGGCAGCAGATACCCCCACAAAATGCAATCAGGTTGGCAGCAGATACCCCCACAAAATGCAATCGGGTTGGCGGCAGATACCCCCACAAAATGCAATCAGGTTGGCGGCAGATACCCCCACAAAATGCAATCAGGTTGGCAGCAGATACCCCCACAAAATGCAATCAAGTTGGCGGCAGATACCCCCACAAAATGCAATCAAGTTGGCGGCAGATACCCCCACAAAATGCAATCAGGTTGTCGGCAGATACCTCCACAAAATGCAATCGTGTTGTCGGCAGATACCTCCACAAAATGCAATCGGGTTGTCGGCAGATACCCCCACAAAATGCAATCGGGATGGCAGCAGATACCCCCACAAAATGCAATCGGGTTGTCGGCAGATACCTCCACAAAATGCAATCAGGTTGTCGGCAGATACCTCCACAAAATGCAATCGTGTTGTCGGCAGATACCTCCACAAAATGCAATCGGGTTGTCGGCAGATACCCCCACAAAATGCAATCGGGATGGCAGCAGATACCCCCACAAAATGCAATCGGGTTGTCGGCAGATACCCCACAAAATGCAATCAGGTTGGCGGCAGATACCCCCACAAAATGCAATCAGGTTGGTGGCAGATACCCCCACAAAATGCAATCAGGTTGGCGGCAGATACCCCCACAAAATGCAATCAGGTTGGCAGCAGATACCCCCACAAAATGCAATCAGGTTGGCGGCAGATACCCCCACGAAATCCAATCAGGTTGGCGGCAGATACCCCCACAAAATGCAATCAGGTTGGCGGCAGATACCCCCACAAAATGCAATCAGGTTGGTGGCAGATACCCCCACAAAATGCAATCAGGTTGGTGGCAGATACCCCCACAAAATGCAATCAGGTCGGCGGCAGATACCCCCACAAAATGCAATCAGGTTGGCGGCAGATACCTCCACAAAATGCAATCAGGTTGGTGGCAGATACCCCCACAAAATGCAATCAGGTTGGTGGCAGATACCCCCACTCACCTAGGCCCCCCCCCCAGTTAGGTAGGCAGGCCTCAGCCCCCCATGCTGGAAGGGGGGGCAGCGGGCACAGGGCTTCCCCCCTTCCGCGCTCCCCCTGTCCAAAATAGCAGCCAGCAGAGGCAGCGAGCGCAAGAATCACTTACCATGCTGCAAGAGTCAGTTCCATAGCTCTGCAGGGCTGGTTTCCTGCACTGACTGTCCAATCACGCTCTCACAGGAAGTACTGTGAGAGCGTGATTGGACAGTCAGTGCAGAAGCCCAGACCAGCCAGCGGCACGCAGAGCTATGGATTTTACTCTCGGTCGGTAAGCTAAGCAATTCCACGCTGCTGCTGGCTGCTGTCCTGGAGGGAGGGGGAGCGTGGAAGGGGGCCCCCGAGGTGAGGGAGGGGGGCGAGGCTTCCCCCCCGCCCCGCCACTCTGTGCACAATTTCCCTCCTTCCTGCGCTTAGCCCCCTCCTATTCAGCATTGGGGCCCCCAGGAGGTGGGGTGGGCGGGGGCCCACCGATGGGACCATCGGCACTTCGTCGGCTCAGTACGAGCCTGGAAGCAGAGGACATGGAAACCCTTCCCAGCTGAACTTAACTCCCGCTAGACACTCTCCAGCCCTTTGTTTCCACTGCATGTCTGGTTATATACTCCATATTTCCTATCAGTGGCATTGGTATTTGGTGGTATGGTAATTGACACCCGTGGCCCTTACGGTGAGGTGGACAGAGAAAGAGAGAATGGGGAGAGAAGTGGACAGTTAGAGAGATGGAGGGTGAGAAAGAAAGTGGGTAGAGGGGTGGACAGAGAGAGAGGGTCAGAAAGACAGTAGGCAAAGGAGTGGACAGAGAGAAAGAGTGAGCAGAGAGGTGGACAGGAATAGAGAGGTAGCATGAGTGAGAGGGTTATAGGAATAGAGGGAAGTAGGATATGAAGAGGGTGGGTAGAGAGGTAGAGAGCGAGGGTAAGAGATGGAGTGAGCAGAGAGAGAGGGAGGGTGAGAGAGTGGCAGAGAGGTGGACAGAGATAGAGCGAGGGAGGCTGAGATAGGGGGTGGGTAGAGAAGAAGAAGGAGGGTAGGAGAGAGCTAAGGGGTAGACAGAGAGAGGTGGGTGAGAGAGAGAGGTAGACAGTGATAGAACGATGGATGATGAGACCAAGGGTGGGTAGAGAGAGAGTGGGCAGAGGGGTGGGTAGAGAGAGAGAGTGGGCAGAAACGTGGACAGAGAGAGGGAGAGGGAGAGAGTGGGCAGAGTAGTGGACAGAGAGAGGGAGGGTGAGAGAGTGGGCAGAGGAATGGACAGAGAGAGGGAGGGTGAGAGATTGGGGAGAGGGATGGACAGAGAGAGGGAAGGTGGACAGAGAGAGAGTGGCAGAGAGGTGGACAGGAATAGAGAGAGGGAGGGTAGATTTAGTAACCCATAAGGGAAGATCGTTAGTAACTCACAAATAAGAAATGGCAAAAAGCACTGACTGTAACACATAAAAGGACTATAATAATAACCCACGAATGTAAGTGTGAGACTCAAATAAATGATAATGCATAAAAAAACTGTAACCCAGTGACCCAGGCATAAAAACTGGCAGCTATATATTCATACATATAAGAACATAATGTAAGCCTGTGGTGGACTATAGGAATAGAATAACCCATGTACAGTATATAGTAAATCTCAGAGGCATGAACTTTCATACAAGAACACTACGTGAGCCTGTGACAGGCTCAGTCTGCACAAAAAGCCTGAAAAAAATACAAAGCCATAAAGGCACACAGCTTCCACCAATTTCCCTCACAAATAAGCAGAAATATACAGCATAGTCCAACTTACAGTGTTTTTCTCTTACCCCCCCCTTCATTCACTGCGCTGCCCGGTGTGATGTCTGAAAAGGCTACCTCGTTTGATTTAGCTATCAGTAGCTAAATCAGACAGCATAGTGAGTCAGGAAAAGCTACCCTGTCAGAAATAGCTACCATGGCAAAAAAAACAAATTTTGTGTATGTGTTGTATATGTTGATCTTGAGTGATAGGTTACAGATCTTATTTAGTTAATGGTAATTATTTATTAATGGTTTTCCTTTAACATGTTAATACCATGTTTGCGTTTCATTTCTTGGTTTTTAGCGACCTGTTTTTGAACCAGGTTTTTGGAGTAGAAAAATCTGACATGCATTTTTTGCATGTGGATTGTGTTACCTTAGTCATTCAGGCACTTTTTAGGCATAGTAGCAAAATCCAACAGTCATATCTGGCAGGTTATCCCTTGGTGTATTGTGTTACCTGTGTTTTTAAGCTCCTTGTTAATCCTTGGTGGATTGTGCTACCTGTATTTTTTAAGGCGCTTTTTGGCCAAAGGAGCCAAATCCGACAGTCGTATTTGGCATGTTAACTCTCTGTGGATTGGGCTACCTGTTTTTTTTAAGGCGCTTTTTGGCCAAAGGAGCAAAATACAACAGTCGTATTTGGCATGTTAAACCTCGGTGGATTGTGCTACCTGTGTTTTTAAGCCTGTTTTTACCCACAGGAGCAAAATCCGACAGTCCTATTTGGCATATCAACCCTCGGTGGATTGTGCTACCTGTGTTTTTTAAGGCGCTTTTTGGCCAAAGGAGCAAATTCCGACAGTCGTATTTGGCATGTTAACCCTCGGTGGATTGTGCTACCTGTGTTTTTAAGCCACTTTTTAGTCATAGGAGCAAAATCCGACAGTCATATTTGGCAAATTAACCCTCGGTGGATTGTGCTACCTGTGTTTTTTAAGGCGCTTTTTGGCCAAAGAAGCAAAATCCGACAGTGGTATTTGGCATGTTAACCCTTGATGGATTGTGCAACCTGCAAAAGAGACTCTGAAGCGAGATTAAAAATCGCTTTTAAGCTTGTATTCCACATGGGCATGTTTGCCCCAGCTAAAATGCTGCTATCCCGCGGCTGAACGAGGGGTCTTTACCCCCCAAATCCCCCCTGCAAAATCCACGACCAACTTGGTTGTGGATTTTGCTGCTCCTGGAGGCAGAGCTATGCGCCGCAGCTCTGCCTCCATGCTCCGTCTATCAGCGGTGGATCTCCGCCTCTCCCCGCCTCTCTCAGTGAAGCAAGACTGAGAGGGGCGGAGAGAGGCGGCGATAAGTGCTGATAGACACGCTGAGAGGCAGAGCTACAGGGCTTAGCTCTGCCTCTACAGGAAACGCTCCCCAGAGGTAGCAGGGGGGATTTGGGGGGTAAAGACCCCTCGTTTTGCCGTGGGATAGCGGCGTTTTAGCAGGGGCAGACATGCCCCTGTTGAATATAAGCTTAAAAGTGATTTTTAATCTCCCTTCAGACTCTCTTTCAGCCACTTTTTAGTTATAGGAGCAAAATCCGACAGTCCTATTTGGCATATCAACCCTAGATTGGTACTACCTTTGTTTTTAACCACTTCAGAGCCACAGGCTTACACCCCCCTAGTGATCAGGCCATTTTTCACAACACAGGGCTGTGCAGCTTTGTCAGCATGCTGCACAGCCCTACAACTAAGCACACAATTGAATATTACCGTCTTTTCTTGTCCTTAAAGGGGTTTTGTGGAGGGTATTAAAAATGAAAAACTGACACTTACCTGGGGCTTCTATCGGCCCCCTGCAGCTGTCATGTCTCTTGCCGTCCTCCTACGATCCGCCGTTCCCCGCCGCCGGTCCAATTATGCGTCTAACTAGACTGCGACTGCGCGGCCATGCGCATGTTTACTCCCTTGCTCTACAAGAAAACTTTGCACTGCGCCTGTGCAGTAAGCTCCCGATGACGCGCGGGGGACGAGCAGTATTCGTCTAGTTAGATGAAAAATTAGACCGGGACCGGCGGCGGGAACAGATGATCATAGGAGGACAACGCGGAACATGACAGCTGCAGGGGGTCAATAGAAGCCCCAGGTAAGTGTCAGTTTTTGTTTTTTCAATCCCTCCACAGAACCCCTTTAACATTCTTTTGGAGGTTTCTGATCGCTCCTTGCGATCCTGTGTTTTTTTAATCAGGCTTCCAGTGCCTGAGTTTCCCTCTCTCCCCCTTCCCATCGCCCTGCCCTGTCCTGATTTGATTAGGACAGAGATCCATCCTCTTCTCCAGCTCTCATAGGCATCAGCCTATGAGAGGGCTTTGATCCCATGCCACTCTGAGGATCAGCCGAGTGCCCCTTGTACAGCGGTGCACTAGATAGCAGCGCTGTACGGATATAAACAAAGGGGATTTATTTCCCCTTTCGTTTACTAACGGCCTGCTAGCCGCGATCGCAGCTAGCAGGCTGATCGGCAGGCAACAATCATGCATGCGCGCGCACGTTCCCTGCTAAACTGCAGCTCCAGGACTTGACGCCAATCGGCGTTTGGCGGTTCTGGGGCTGCCACCGCTTTTACGCTCATTGGCATGACGCGGTCGTTAGGTAGTTACAGTGAACCTAAACAGTCATCCTGTACCCTCAAAGTGCTTCCCTGATCCTCCAGTGATCTGCAATGCCTTCCACCTGTATGTGTGGCCCTGGTCTGTGCGCCTCCTGATTGTGCTCCTGTGTATGGGAGCATTCTGCGCATGTGCAGTTTCGAAAACTTTGTACTTTGCATGTGCAGAACTTTCCTGGCGACACGAGTGTGATTAAGCATGTGCACTGTGCATGAGAAGTGGCCAGCGACTTACAGAGTCATCCGTCTAGCAGAAGGGCGCTGCAGGTGCCTGGAGGATTGGGGAAGAACAACAAAGGTGCAGGAGGACTATGGGGGGCTGGAAAAAATGAATCTACTTTTTGTCCCAATCCCCTCCACCCCAGACTAGATTCTCTTTTAATAGGAATGGTAGTGAAAATAACATAGTGAATAAAATTGCTCATTGTTTACAATATTCATTTACAGATTACAGATTATTTAATCAGTGTCATTTGTACGAATAATTCCACTCCCTGATTTACATTTTGCAATTTTAATGAGGATAGGATTGCTACATGTGTATTGTACTTCAATATAGGCCAAAAGGTAAAAAATATATATAAATAAGTTATTGTCCTGTATCAATTGCGCCCTGGGTATATCTGTCCGTGTGTATGGAGGTGGGTGGGGTGACTACTCCGTAGCATCGCCTGGGATGCCAAATAGGCCAGAAATTACCTTGGCGGTAGCCACTACACATGTGGGCATATGTCGGGGGGGGGGGGGGATTATGAAGAAATCTGGAAGCCCCTTAAAAAAAAGGGAACCTCCTTGTGTCAAGTCCCTGATCCCCAAGTAAAGCGTTTATTTATATAAACTGAAAAAAAAATATTTAATAGAAATAAGACACAAACCAAAAACTTTAATTACATGTAAATTTTGTTACATTGATTTTTTTTTCCACCTGTGCACTTCCACCTGTTCTGAAAACTTTTTCTATAGTGGGCTGGCACTTCCATAGAGCCTGTAAGGGCCGCAAAGTCTCCCCTCTTTCAGCATCACTACTGGGGGCACACATTGGGTGTCACCACTAGAAGCACAGCTCCCAACTCTCTTTCAGAGGGACAGTTCCTGTTTGGGAGCCCTGTCCCTCTGACCCTCTTTCCTCCTCATTTGTCCTTCTTTCAGGACTTTGTCTCTCTTTCTATGTAAATATATCTATTTCTTTACTAAAAAAAATGTTTGACTGACTCTAAACTTTATTCCTATCCTTTAACCCCCTTGGCGATACGCAGTTTCTGAGGCTGCGTCCGCCGGGAGGTTTTTTGTCCAAAATTTTTTTTTAAAACGCTTTAGCTAGCATTCCCTTGGATGGTGTAATGATTAAGGGCTCTGCCTCTGACACAGGAGACCAGGGTTCGAATCTCGGCTCTGCCTGTTCAGTAAGCCAGCACCTATTCAGTAGGAGACCTTTGGCAAGTCTCCCTAACACTGCTACTGCCTATAGAGCGCGCCCTAGTGGCTGCAGCTCTGGCGCTTTGAGTCCGCCAGGAGAAAAGCACGATATAAATGTTATTTGTCTTGTCTTGTCTAAGCGTATGTCCAAAGTTGCTCCGGTCCCCCCATGCCCGCCGATCGCCACCGGCTATACGTATCTCGCCATGATCCCACAAAAAGCGCAGTTTCCTGATCGACTTCCAGCATTGCTATGGCGACGATCGGAGATAACATCATCCGCAATCCTGATCGCCGTCATCGCGAAGCCTGGAGCCGATTGGGCAGCTGCGCCGGCGTGGGAACGCTGGGGGGTACGTATACCGGAAGCTATTGCGGGGGATCGGAGCAACTTTGAGCATACGCTTAGCTAGTGAACCACTAGCTAAAGCTCGTGGCACCATTTAAAAAAAAAAAAATCATCCTGGGGTCATGTGATCCTCCGCAGCAGCTACCCCGTGTGTAGTACGCGGTTACCGCCAGGGAGGTTAAATTGATATATTACTAATTTTAAAATGTCCAGTGTGGTTTGAATTATAAAACAACATTTTTGTTTATGAAATCTTTATAGTATGCGTGACTAAGGGGTGTGACAGGGGCATGGTTGGGGGTGTGGCAGGGGTGTGGCTTAAGTGTCCCTCTTTCTCGTCTCTAAAAGTTGGGAGGTATGTAGAAGGGTGATACACATGGGTTACGGCAGAGTGCATAGCGTAGCATATCTCACTACTTCTGCCAGTGGACTCCTCTTCCTACCTGAGGGCAGGGCCGGGCCGAGGCATAGGCTGGAGAGGCTCCAGCCTCAGGGCGCAGTGTAGGAGGGGGCGCACAATTCATTCAGCTGTCATTTCTAATTGTGTATGAAGCAGAAAGAAATAAGAAAAGGGGATACATAGCAGTGACTGCAAGCCAGATAACTAGATATTAAGGTGTTGGGGAGGTTGTGGGCCCTGTGGCCCTCTTAGTCTAATAGCAATCAGTGTGTGACAGCTGGGGTGGGAGGGACGGAGGGGCGCACTTTGGTGTCTCAGCCTTGGGTGCTGGAGGACCTTGTCCCTGCTCTGCCTGAGGGCATCGTTCTGTCTCCACAGCTCTCTTTAGCATCCCTTTCCCCATGACCTGCTGCCATGTTATGTCAGTGTGTAGATGCCTGCAGGGTGATGAATTGGGTACATGCCACTTGGCAGGAAGGGGAACAAACACCACAGCCTCCAGGGGGAGGTGGGGGACATGGCACCCACCAAGAGTGGGGGAGGGCAGTGCCTCCCTCCCTACTCCACAAAGTGGCTGGACCCTTCTCCAACCTCTGCCCCAGTAGGGCCTGGACAAGGTTCATCCAACACCAGATGCTGAGACTTCAAAGTTCATCCTTTCCCTGATATTTACCATGCAATGTCGCATGAGATCAACAGGTCAAATCGATCATGTCCTATATGCACCCAATTGAGAATAGGATTTTGTACAGTAATGATCAGGAAATCGATCCTGTTCTCAATCAGGTACAGATGGAACATGACAGAAATTATCGATTCGACCTGTCTGCCTGACAGGAAAATGCATGGTGTGTACCAGGCATTAGTCCTCCATACTGGAGATTTTTCAGCGTCCACCTCGGCCATCTGTGGCCAATCATAGTTCACCAATAACATTTGTGGCCACCTTATGCATAAATGTAAAAAAAAAAAAGCACCCGGTAAAAAGGGCGCCGGAGACAGCCACTTGTAGAAAATCAGTAAAATTACCAATATTCTACTACTTAAAGGAAACATCCGAGCTTAAAAAAAACAAGATCTACTTACCTGGGATGACAACCAGTATCTTCTGCACCTGCGCAGCAGCGCTGCTCGCGACCGTGCTCACGTAGCCTGGAGCGTACTGCGTCTGCTCAGAACGCTCTCGGCTACAGGAGCGCGACCACGAGCCGGCACAGAAGGTGGCGACTTGACGAGGACGGCATCTGCAACAGAAGGGTACCTGGGCCACCAGCTGAGAGCGGAGCTGCAGGGAGGGATAGATAGGCTGCCAGGGGCTGGAGGAAGCCCCAAGTAAATAGATTATCTGGGGGTAACACATTACAGTGACGTAGCAATCACCATAGCAACCAGAGCGGTTGCTATGGTGCCCTTACCAAAGAGTGGGTGGAGGGGGGCCCGGGATGCATGGGTCCTGGTGGCAATATGGGAGTCAGCCTTTCGCAACTGTCACTTTTTTGTGGTGACAGCGCTGCTTTGACCAGCCCTTCACACACAGCACCCGGGGAAGAGTCTAATTGTCCAGCCCTAGACAAAGAGCAGGTGAATGTGGCCAATAGCAACAGCACTAGCTTCCTTCTAGCCAATGCTGTGCTGCTGTGGCCAGACTATAACATGGGAGGGAGGAGCATCGCACGGCGTTGGAGAGAAGTCGCTAGGTAGTAGTGTTGTCCGGATCATGAACGATTCGGATCTTTTTTGTGAGTCGAATCATCCGGATCATGACAATGAACGATTTGGTTCACGGTGGACAAAACAGGAGTGCCTGTGTTCAGTGTGCGAGTGAACCCCTCCCCCACCTACTGTACAGTGTTTGTCAGCACAGTGGGAGGCAAGGGGGAGACAATACAGAGACTGACTGGAAATGTGCTTTCTGCCCTTTCACCAGATCCTTAGTATGTGCACAAGCACAATCTTCCTGCTGCATCTCTCCCTTCCCCATTAGCACCCTCAATGTGCCCTTCTCCTGCACCTCTCACTCTGTTGCACCCCACACTCTGCCCCACCACCCTTCACTGTGCCCCCAGCACTCCTCAACTGCTGCACCGCTCACTCTGCTGCACCCCTCACTGTGCCCCAGCACTCCTCACTCTGCTGCACCCCTCACTGTACACCCCAACACCTCTCCCTCTGCTGCATCCCTCCCACACCTCACTGTGCACCCCAGCACCTCTGACTCTGCTGCACCCCTCACTGTGCACCCCTCATTCTGCTGCACCCCTCACTGTGCACCCCAACACCTCTCACTCTGCTGCACCCCTCACTGTACACCCCAACACCTCTCCCTCTGCTGCATCCCTCGCTGTGCACCCCAACACCTCTCACTCTGCTGCACCCCTCACTGTGCACCCCAACACCTCTCACTCTGATGCACCCCTCACTGTGCACCCCAACACCTCTCACTCTGCTGCACCCCTGACTGTGCACCCAGCACTCCTCACTCTGCTGCACCCCTCACTGTGCACCAGTGGCGTCGCTATCCCTATTTTAGGGGGGCCCTGCCCCCAACATGTCCTGGGGTGCCCCCAAATTCTAGGGGTGCCCCACCGCTAGGATCTGGAGGAGTCACAGCAGGAGGGGAAAGCTTGGTGGCACGTTGGTGGGGAGGGGGGGCGGTCCCCCCCTCCCTCACCTCGGGCTCTCCCCTCTGCACTCCCCTCCAGCATTGAATAGTGTGGGTATGCAGGCGGTGGGGCAGCGGCAGATACATACCTTCCGTGCGCTCCACGGACGGACGGTTCTCCCTCTAGTGTCTGACATGACTTCCTGTTTATACAGGAAGTCGCATCAGAAGTAGTGTTGGGCGAACAGTGTTCACCTCTGTTCGTGTTCTGCAGAACATCACCCTGTTCGGGTGATGTTCGAGTTCGGCCGAACACCTGATAGTGTTCGGCCAAACTGTTCGGCCATATGGCCGAACTAAGAGCGCATGGCCGAACGTTCCCCGAACGTTCGGCTAGCGCTGTGATTGGCCGAACGGGTCACGTGGTTCGGACCCGAACGCGCTCTGATTGGCCGAACGGGTCACGTGGTTCGGGTAAATAAATACCCGATCCACGTCATTTCTCCGCCATTTGTCTGTGGGTTTAGCTTTGGGTAGGCAGGCAGGGTAGTTCTCTCTCCAGCCAGGCTAGCCAGGGTCCCCCCAGTCATTGTGTCGCTGCTGGGAACAGTAGTACACCGCTCACCCACACTATATAGCATTGTGTTTACTGCCACTCTGTGTCTCTGCTGGGAACAGTAGTACACCGCTCACCCTGTATAGCATTGTGCTCTGTGTCGCTGCTGGGAATAGTAGTACACCGCTCACCCACCACTGTATAGCATTGTGTTTACTGCCACTCTGTGTCTCTGCTGGGAACAGTAGTACACCGCTCACCCTGTATAGCATTGTGCTCTGTGTCGCTGCTGGGAATAGTAGTACACCGCTCACCCACCACTGTATAGCATTGTGCTCTGTGTCGCTGCTGGGAATAGTAGTACACCGCTCACCCACCACTGTATAGCATTGTGCTCTGTGTCGCTGCTGGGAACAGTAGTACACCGCTCATACACCACTGTATAGCATCATCTGTATTACATTTATGACTGCATGCCGACAAAAAGCCAATTGCTATCCGCACGCTTCTTGTCCTCATGCAAGGCCTGTGTTGTTGTGTCTCAAAGCGTGGCCTTCTCCTCCTGCGCTGCCCTCCTCCTGTTCCATCACGTGTGCTGCTGCTGGGTTAGCGTTACCGGTCCCTTTTCCTGGAACCTCTCATCTGTATTACAATTATGACTGCATGCCGACAAAAAGCCAATTGCTATCCGCACGCTTCTTGTCCTCATGCAAGGCCTGTGTTGTTGTGTCTCAAAGCGTGGCCTTCTCCTCCTGCGCCGCCCTCCTCCTGTTCCATCACGTGTGCTGCTGCTGGGTTAGCGTTACCGGTCCCTTTTCCTGGAACCTCTCATCTGTATTACATTTATGACTGCATGCCGACAAAAAGCCAATTGCTATCCGCACGCTTCTTGTCCTCATGCAAGGCCTGGGTTGTTGTGTCTCAAAGCGTGGTCTTCTCCTCCTGCGCCGCCCTCCTCCTGTTCCATCACGTGTGCTGCTGCTGGGTTAGCGTTACCGGTCCCTTTTCCTGGAACCTCTCATCTGTATAACATTTATGACTGCATGCCGACAAAAAGCCAATTGCTATCCGCACGCTTCTTGTCCTCATGCAAGGCCTGTGTTGTTGTGTCTCAAAGCGTGGCCTTCTCCTCCTGCGCCGCCCTTCTCCTGTTCCATCACGTGTGCTGCTGCTGGGTTAGCGTTACTGGTCCCTTTTCCTGGAACCTCTCATCTGTATTACATTTATGACTGCATGCCGTCAAAAAGCATGTTACCTGTGCAAAGAAAACAGACATTTCCCGCATTTAAAAGACAGTTTTCCCTTTGAAACTTTAAAATCGATTTTCTCAAAAACTATAAGCTCTTTTTGCTAATTTTTTTTTCCTCTTGTACCCACTCCCAAGGTGCACATACCCTGTAAATTTGGGGTATGTAGCATGTAAGGAGGCTTTACAAAGCACGAAAGTTCGGGTCCCCATTGACTTCCATTATGTTCGGAGTTCGGCTCGAACACCCGAACATCGCGGCCATGTTCGGCCTGTTCGGCCCGAACCCGAACATCTAGATGTTCACCCAACACTAATCAGAAGCTAGGGAGAGGAGCATCCGTGGAACGCACAGAAGGTATGTATCTGCCGCTGGCCGCCTGCATACCCACACTATTCAATGCTGGAGGGGAGCGCAGAGGGGAGAGCCCAAGGTGAGGGAGGGAGGGACCGTCCCCCCTCCCCACCGCCCTGCCACCATGCTCTCCCCTCATGCTGCGACCCCTCCAGTCCCCACAAACGGCCCTGAGTGGGCCCGGGGAGGGGGGGGGGGCGGCTCAGAATTTCTGGAGGGGGGGCGGCCTAACCTAACCTGGGGGGCGCCGCCTGTCACTCACTACCTAACCTGGGGGTCCCTGTCACTCACTACCTAACTGGGGGTCCCTGTCACTTACAACCTAACCTGGGGGGCGCCTGCCACTCACTACCTAACCTGGGGGTCCCTGTCATGCACTACCTAACCTAGGGGTCCCTGTCACTCACTATCTAACCTGGGGGTTCCTGTCACTCACTACCTAACCTGGGGGTTCCTGTCACTCACTACCTAACCTGGGGTGCGTCTGTCAATCACTACCTAACCTGGGGGGCGCCTGTCACTCACTACCTAACCTGGGGGTCCCTGTCACTCACTACCTAACCTGAGGGGTGCCTGTCACTCACTACCTAACCTGGGGGGCGCCTGTCACTCACTACCTAACCTGGGGGTCCCTGTCACTCACTATCTTACCTAGGGGGCACCTGTCACTCACTACCTAACCTGGGGGGCGCCTGTCACTCACTACCTAACCTGGGGGTCCCTGTCACTCACTACCTAAACTGGGGGACTCCTGGCGCTACCTTAACTAGGAAGCACCTTTCACTACCTAACCTGGGGGTCCCTGTCACTCACTACCTAACCTGGGGGGTTCCTGTCACTCACTACCTAACCTGGGGGTCCCTGTCACTCACTACCTAACCTGGGGGTCCCTGTCACTCACTTCCTAACCTGTGAGTCCCTGTCACTCACTACCTAAACTGGGGGCTCCTGTCTCTACCTAAACTGGGGGCTCCTGTCACTACATACACTGGGGGGGTCCCTGTCACTACATACACTGGGGGGGTCCCTGTCACTACCTGAACTGGGGGGCACCTGTCACCACATACACTGGGGGGCTCCTGTCACTAAATGAGCTGGGGGGGCTCCTGTCACTGCCTGAACTGGGGTGCTCCTGTCACTACCTAAACTGGGGGACTCCTGGCGCTACCTTAACTAGGGGGCACCTGTCACTACCTAAACTATCCAGGCCAGCCAGCCCAACATCACCACCAGCCAACCAGCCCAGAATCACTGTCAAAAAGACCACAGTATCACCAATAGTCAGGCCAGCATTTACTTCAACCAGCCAGGTCACAGCATCACCGCCAACCAACCCAGCCACAGCATCGGCCACAGCATCACCGCCAGCCAACCTGGCCACAGCATCACCGCCAGCCAGGCCACAGCATCACTTCCAGGCTTTTCAGCCCACACATCATCCCCAATCCAGCCAAAAACAGTATTGTCAGGCACAGCAGCCAGTAGAGGAGAATGTAATAATATTTATGTGAAATGCTGTCTATTTATGTGCCTCATGACTGCTGAATTTGTCTTGTTGGGGGCCTCATGATTGCTGAATTTGTCTTGTTGGGGCCCTCATGATTTGTTGGGGGCCTCAAGATTGCTGAATTTGTCTTGTTGGGGGCATCATGATTGCTGAATTCAGCAATCATGAGGCCCCCCCATCAAGACAAATTCAGCAATCATGAGGCCCCCAACATGACCAACTCAGCAATCATGAGGCCCCCCACAAGACAAATTCAGCGATCATGAGGCCCTCGACAAATCATGAGGCCCCAAACAAGACAAATTCAGTAACCATGAGGCCCCCAACAAGACAAATTCAGCAGTCATGAGGCACATAAATAAACAGCATTTCACATAAATAGGCAGAATGCCCCCTTAATATGGTAGACACCTCTCACCTGGCAGCAGTTCCCCAAAATACACTCAATCTGACAGCAGTGGTTCCCCAAAAATAGGTAGCCCCAGGTCTATAGGTGTCCCCAAAATAGGTGGCCAGCGGTATAGATGTCCCCAGAACAGATAGCCAGTGGTAGAGATGTCCCCAGAACAGGTAGCCAGGGGTATATGTGCCCATTATATGTAGCCAGGGGTATATGTGCCCAGTATATGTAGTCAGGGGTATATGTGCCCAGTATATGTAGTCAGGGGTATATGTCCCCAGTATATGTAGACAGAGGTATAGATGACCCCAGTATATGTAGCCAGGGGTATAGATGACCGCAGTATATGTAGTCAGGGTTATATGTACCCAGTATATGTAGGCAGGTGTATATGTGCCCAGTATACACTGTATGTAGGCAGGTGTACTGTATATGTGCCCAGTATATGTAGTCAGGGGTATATGTGCCCAGAATATGTAGATAGGGGTATATGTCCCCAGAGTTATATGTGCCCAGTATATGTAGGCAGGTGTATATGTGCCCAGTATATGTAGGCAGGTGTATATGTGCCCAGTATATGTAGTCAGGGGTATATGTGCCCAGTATATGTAGTCAGGGGTATATGTGCTCAGTATATGTAGGCAGGGGTATATGTGCCCAGTATATGTAGGCAGGGGTATATGTCCCCACTATATGTAGGCAGGGGTATAGATCCCCAGTATATGTAGTCAGGGGTATAGATGACCCCAGTATTTGTAGTCAGGGGTATAGATGACCCCAGTATATGTAGCCAGAGGTATAGATGACCCCAGTTTATGTAGTCAGGGTTATATGTACCCAGTATATGTAGGCAGGTGTATATGTGCCCAGTATACACTGTATGTAGGCAGGTGTACTGTATATGTGCCCAGTATATGTAGTCAGGGGTATATGTGCCCAGAACATGTAGATAGGGGTATATGTCCCCAGTATATGTAGGCAGGGGTATAGATGACCCCAGTATATGTAGTCAGAGGTATATGTGCCCAGTATATGTAGGCAGGGGTATATGTTCCCAGTATATGTAGGCATGGGTATATGTGCCCAGTATATGTAGCCAGGGGTATATGTGCCCAGTATATGTAGCCAGGGGTATATGTGCCCAGTATATGTAGCCAGGGGTATATGTGCCCAGTATATGTAGCCAGGGAAATATGTGCCCAGTATATGTAGCCAGGGGTATATGTCCCAGTATATATAGGCAGGGGTATATGTCCCAGTATATGTAGGCAGGGGTATATGTGCCCAGTATATGTAGGCAGGGGTATATGTTCCCAGTATATGTAGCCAGGGGAATATTTGCCCAGTATATGTAGCCAGGGGTATATGTCCCAGTATATGTAGGCAGGGGTATAAGTCCCCAGTATATGTAGGCAGGGGTATATGTGCCCAGTATATGTAGGAAGGGGTATATGTCCCAGGATATGTAGGCAGGGGAATATGTCCCCAGTATATGTAGCCAGGTGTGCCCCCAGCAGGAGGGGAGCAGCGCAGAGAAGAGGGAGAGCTGTGGGCACAGTGGGGAAGGGGGGCCATCCCCCCCTCTTCCCTCACCTTAGGGCTCTCCCTCCCTCGCTCTCCCCTCCGAAACGAAGTGTTGTACAGCGGCTGGCAGTGGGCAGAACTTACCTCCGTCTCGTTCAGGCGCCGGATGGATTTGCCGCTAGTCTGGTCTGGTCCAGACCAGAGCAGCGGTACCAGAACTTCCGGCGCTTGGAGCGAGATGGACGGAGGTAAGTTCCACCCGCTGCCAAACGCCACACACCACTTAGTTCTGGAATCTGGAGGGGAGAGCGAGGGAGGGAGAGCCCTAAGGTGAAGGAAGGGGGGGGGGAGATGGCCCCCCTTCTCCACTGTGCCCACAACTCTCCCTCTTCTCTGCGCTGCTCCCCTCCTGCTGGCCGCACGGGCACGCGGCCGGGGGGGGGGGGGCAGCGGGCGGCCAGGGTCGGGCAGCCGCCCGAATTTGCCATATGTGCGGATGCCCATGAGTGCAGGGAAAGTCCTGTCCTGCTAGTCATTTCACCCCCAGTCTGCTTCCCTAGTAAAATGATTTAAAGATTCAGTTCAAAGATCCGGATCTTTTCAATGATCCAATTCGAATCATCCGAATCCTTGAAAAGATCCGGACTCCCCATCTCTACTAGGTAGGAGCTGTGTAGCCATGTGACTCTTCTGTCTCTGTCTGCCATGCCTGCTGATCCCCAGAGTGCCAGTGATAATGTCCCTGTGCCTGCTCATCACCGCACTTGCTGCCCAGTGCTCATACCCAGGAGGAGACCACATCAGTTGCAGCCCTCTGTGCTGCGTGGGGAGGAAAGCAGGCAAGTGTCACTTGAGGAGGAAGGCAGCGTGCAGTGACAGTTCATTATGTCAGGGAGAGAGGGAACATACTTGCAGACTTCGTTTGCCAGTCAGGTAAATAAGGTTCCGTATGCTAAAGGTGGCCACACACGATACAATACAATGATCTGATTTTACAGCAATTCGATAAAAACGATCGTATCTCTCGAAAAAAGTTTTTTTTTTCATGCGACTGAAAAATCCGATTGGAATTCCCGTTTTTTTTTTATTTAAGTCGATCCGAAATGCCAGATATTTCTGTGCAATTTCTACTAAAGATTGAATGGTGTGTGTTGGATTGTAAGTTTACCAAACACACAATTGGAGAACCTCACTCCCAAACAGTTCTCTGCTGCTTTATAAAGCCTGCAGGCTGCTTATAAGCCAATGAGAAATGCACACATAATACACCTAGCCTGCAGTGATAATCAAGCAAAGGCTGAGCAAGTCAGCCAATTAGTTCCCGGGGCCCCAGGCTGGCTCATGCACCATTGTTTTTAATTATTGTAGTATCCCATGCAGTTTAGTTAGGAGGGGGGCAGATGAGAGGGAATATCCTGCACGCTGGTGCCCCCTGCTGGTCATATAGCCATTGTCTATATGCAACTGAAGCCCTCTCCTACTAATTGGCTGACTTGCTCAGCTTTTGCTTGATTATCACTGCAGGCTAGGTGTATTATGTGTGCATTTCTCATTGGCTTATAAGCAGCCTGCAGGCTTTATAAAGCAGCAGAGAACTGTTTGGGAGTGAGGTTCTCCAATTGTGTGTTTGGTAAGTTTTAGAGCAGTAGGAGACAGGCCTTGGAGGTGGCAGCTCCAAGGTCTTGGCTGCGCTCACATATGGTGTTAGATGCTGGTTCTGGGGCCCCGGGCAGTGAGAGTTCCCGGGGCCCCAGGCTGGCTCATGCACCATTGTTTTTAATTATTGTAGTATCCCATGCAGTTTAGTTAGGAGGGGGGCAGATGAGAGGGAATATCCTGCACGCTGGTGCCCCCTGCTGGTCATATAGCCATTGTCTATATGCAACTGAAGCCCTCTCCTACTAATTGGCTGACTTGCTCAGCTTTTGCTTGATTATCACTGCAGGCTAGGTGTATTATGTGTGCATTTCTCATTGGCTTATAAGCAGCCTGCAGGCTTTATAAAGCAGCAGAGAACTGTTTGGGAGTGAGGTTCTCCAATTGTGTGTTTGGTAAGTTTTAGAGCAGTAGGAGACAGGCCTTGGAGGTGGCAGCTCCAAGGTCTTGGCTGCGCTCACATATGGTGTTAGATGCTGGTTCTGGGGCCCCGGGCAGTGAGAGTTCCTGGGGCCCCAGGCTGGCTCATGCACCATTGTTTTTAATTATTGGATTGTAAGTTTATTAATATACACACCCCAGGAATTTTCTCAGAGATTCCAATCATTTTTATCATAATTGAGGAAAAATTGAACACAGGTGTGTGGTACATTGGTCAAGACAAGTTAAGAATTGCAATCAATTTTTCTGACTGATTGTAACATTTCAAAAATATGACCAATGTAGCACACACGTATGTTAATTTTTTCCCGAATTATGATAAAAATGATTGGAAACTCTGACAAAACTGCTAGGGTGTGTATATTAATAAACTGACAATGCAACACACACCATACAATCTTTAGAAAGATTGAAGGAAAATATCTGGCATTCCGGATAGATGAAAATCGAAGAAAACGGGAAATCCGATCAGATTTTTCAATCGAATGAAAAAAAAAAGCTTTTGATTTTTTCGGGAGATCCGATCGTTTTTATCGAATTGCCATAAAATCGGATCATTTTATTGTATCGTGTGTGTGGCCACCTTTACAGTCAGTCAGAAAAATTGATTGCAATTCTTAAATTGGACAGATATTTAACAAATTGTATGGTGTGTGGCCACCTTTATGGTGGCCATACATGGTACAATTGTTTCATACAATCTTACCATTTCTATGTAGTATAAGGGTAATTTACGTAAATATACTGAAAGGATCATTTAGGCAGTTCCCTTATATTACATAGAAATGGTAAGATTGTATGAAAAAATTGTACCATGTATGGCCACCATTAGTTTAATTACAGCGTCTGCTCTGATGGAATGTGGGGAATGTGCAGTGATGTCCAGAACAGACTTCCAGGCAGTGTGCTCTTCTACACAGAGTAATGGTACAGAGCCTTGATTATATAGGAAAAGCAGGCTTGCTATACTCTGCAGCAGTGTGCCTGGCTGGCATAATACAGTATTGTATTACCCCTTTTGTATATAAAAGCAAAACACTCTCTAACCTCCTTTGCTCTCTGTCCACCCTCTGTCTTTTTCCACTATCCCTGTTGCTCTCTGCACACTCTTTCTTGTGTTCCTTCATATTTTGTTCATATCTCGCCTTCTCCTACTGTCCTCTTTTCTTTCTCTTCCTAACCTCTTGCTCCAGCTCTTTGTGTTTACCCTCTAAGGCCTCATTTACACTAAAATGTGCACGGCAGTGCGTATGATGTGCGATCAGCAAGAACATCAGAAGTGCATAGGACTTCTGAAGTTCAGGCTATGCGTGCTGCGCAGCAGTGCGATGTTCTATTGCACTGCTGCATGCATTTTCGCCAAAGTATATCGCTGATCCCATTTACTGTGATTAAAGGGATCAGCAGTGCAACGCACAGCAACGCAGATGGCACCCGCTTGCATTCCAAATGCACAGCCATCGCCAGGCCCGTTTCTAGGGGCCGTGCAGCCGTGCGGCAGCCCTGAGCGCAGACAGCCAAAGGGCGCTGCGAACTCTCCATCCCTCTCCCCAGGGGACTGCAGAGTAATTAGCTCAGGGAAGCACTGTATACAGCTACACTGACTGGCCAGGGGGAAGGGGGGCAATCTCCCCCCAGGCCGCCTTTCATTCATTGATTTAGGGCAGGTCTGGTGTATTTGGGTTTGTTGTAAGGCAATGTGAAACTTGAGGCTAGCTGATAAAAGTGCAATCAGAGGACAGGCAAGCTGGTAAATATACACAGCATGATGCAGAGCTTGCCTGAAGGGTCCGTGGGCAAACATCTGTCTGGTCTCTTCCCATTGTTATTACTGCATGTGTGGATAAGGTGTTATACAAGTTGAAAAGTTTTTGACAGTCCCTAGACTCCAGGAGGGCTACTTTCTGACTTGTGTGAGAGACTGGCAGGGACAGGAGTCCTATTACAGGCAAGTAGACTCTGTGTGATGTGCAATACAGATAAGCTCTCTCCACTCCTCTCTGGGATAGTGCACGCCAAAATCGCAATAGCAATCGCTAGCAATTTGTGAGTGTGATTTTGTAAAGCGATTTTCAGAGCTATTTTTTAATGAATTGCTCCAAAAAATGCTACACACTGCATGTAGCATTTTTTTGGAGAAATTCATTAAAAAAAAAAATCGCTCTGAAAATCGCTTCACAAAATCACACTCACAAATTGCTAGCGATTGCTATTGCGATTTTGGCGTGCACTAGCCCAGAGAGAGGAGGAGTGGAGAGAAATTGAGAATAGCCTGAGATGGAGCAGAGAGCTTATCTGTATTGCACATCACACAGAGGCTACTTGCCTGTAATAGGACTCCTGTCCCTTCCAGTCTCTCACACAAGTCAGAAAGTAGCCCTCCTGGAGTCTAGGGACTGTCAAAAACTTTAACTTGTATAACACCTTATCCACACATGCAGTCATAATAACAATAGGGAGAGACCAGACAGATGTTTGCCCACGGACCCTCCAGGCAAGCTCTGCATCATACTGTGTATATTTACCAGCTTGCCTGTCCTCTGATTGCACTTTTATCAGCTAGCCTCAAGTTTCACATTGCCTTACAACAAACCCAAATACACCAGACCTGCCTAAAACACTGAATGAAAGGCGGCCTGGGGGGAGATTGCCCCCCTTCCCCCCTGGCCAGTCCGCCCCTGAACTATACTGGATACCTATACTGGAGGCACCTACCTGGCTAATCTATACTGGGGGAAATTATACTGGGGCACCTATGCCTGGCAAACCTATACTGGGGAGACCTATAGCCCACTACCTATACTGAGTGCAACTATACCTAGCTAACCTATACTGCAGGCACCTATACCTGGCTCCGGCACGGGGAGGGGGGCAATTTTTACACCCTCGCACTGGGTGCATTTTAGCCTAGAAACTGCCCTACATCTGCATTGCCTAATGTGAACGAGGCCTAACACTTTCTATATACTCTTTTTTTTCTCTATATCTTTCTGCCCACCAGCCCTCATCTTGTGCCAAACGTCTCTTTTAAAATGTATTTGTTATTTATATAGCAGTGACATCTTCTGCAGAACTTTATAGAGTACATAGTCATGTCACTGACTGTCCTCAGAGGAGCTCACAATCTAATCCTACCATAGTCATAGTCTAATGTCCTACCATATTATTATTATGTATTTATATAGCTGTGACATCTTCTGCAGCACTTTACAGAGTACATAGTCATGTCACTGACTGTCCTCAGAGGAGCTCACAATCTAATTCTACCATAGTCATAATCTAATGTCCTATATTATTATTATTGTTATGCCAAATCACCTCATTTAGAAATATTCCATATTTTATAATTTGAAAAAAAATGATCTGTCCTGCCTCAAGAAGGCAGAGACTTTCTTATGACAGAGTATATATGCATAAGAGTACCAGAGAAGGGGTGATATGGTGGCATCATATGGGAGAGACTATGGGAGAGACAGGGGTCACCATTAAGATACAATCTCACAGCCCACCGAGCGTTCCACAGTGGTAATCGGAAATAGTTGGTTGTGCCCATCAATGGCTGAATTACTTCTAACCAATTCAATCAGCGCAATGGAATCTGTGCAAAATGAATTGATCCCATTGATCTGATCCAATTGGTTAACAGGAATTTGGATGTTTATGAGCATGACCAATCGTTTCCAACCATGGCGTTTGGAAGGGGGCCCCAACAAAAACTTTTCTATGGGGCCCTGTGATTTCTAGCTACGCCCCTGATACATTACTTGTAGTAATAGATCACTTGGTTTTTTTTTTTGGTTTATTTTTAAGCTCGGACCTTCCCTTTAATTACAATAGTAAAATATAATCTGTACCAACATGACCTAACCTAACCCTACTCTTACACAGAACACTGCCTAGACCGATGACTAACCTTAATGCCCCAGGGGGTGTCTAACCTTAACTCCTGTCCGTAACCTTAACTCCCCCCAATGCCTACCTTTAACCCCCCACTCTCTGTGGTGCTTAACCTTAAAGGGGAACTGAAGTAAGAGGTATATGGAGGCTGCCATATTTATTTCCTTTTAATCAATACCAGTTGCCTGGCAGCACTGCTGGTCTATTTCTCTGCAGTAGTATCTGAATAACACCAGAAACAAGCATGCAGCTAGTCTTGTCAGATCTGACTTTAAAGTCTGAAACACCTGATCTGCTGCATGCTTGTTCAGGGGCCGTGGCTAATAGTATTAGAGGCAGAGGATCAGCAGGGCTGCCAGGCAACTGGTATTGCTTAAAAGGAAATAAACATGGCAGCCTCCATATACCTCTCTCTTCAGTTCCCCTTTAAAGGAAACCAGAGACGAGTAGATGCCCAAGTTTTATACGTACCTGGGGCTTCTTCCAGTCCCATCTGCATGGATCGCTCCCACGCTGCCGTCCTTCTCTTTGGTAATGGATCTCGTAACTTCGGCCAGTCGTGGCCAGTCAACGCATGCACAGTGCGATCCCTCCGTCCCTCTCCGGCAGCTGGGAGTACTGCGCAGGCAAAGAACGCTCCCAGCCACACTGCACATGCATCAACTGGCCGCGTCTGGCTTAAGTTATGGGACCCGATACCAAAGCTGGAGAAGACTGAGGACGGCGCCGTAGGAGCGATTTGTGTGGATGGGGCTGGAGGAAGCCCCAGGTATGTATAACACTTTGGCATATACTAGTCTCTGGTACACTTTAACACCTAAGGATGGAGCAGTTAAAAATGTTGCAAGTCGTGCCTTGTTTAAAAGCTGTCCGCTATGCAGATTGAGGCTACAAATTTATTTTTTTTACAAATATTTGTAGCTGCAATCCACATGGCGGGCACTACGAGGGAGCTTAAGGGTTAGGCACCATCAGGGGCGTACGTACGAAAAGGGCGTCGGGAAAAAAGGGCGCGTGGTATAAACGATAAATGGAAATATCGTTTATAGAAATTATTGTGTAGAATTTCGTTTATAAATAGTGATTTAAAAATGTATAAATCACTAAATAATGTGTATGAGATCGGCAATTCTTAAAACGTTAATCTTCCCTGTTTGTAAAGTGAAACTTATATTTTCGTTTATTAAAAACCCTCACTGTACCTATCCCTAACCCCTAGACCCCCTGTTGGTGCCTAAACCTAAGACCCCCCTGTTGGTGCCTAACCCTAAGACCCCCCTGTTGGTGCCTAACCCTAAGACCCCCCTGTTGGTGCCTAAACCTAAGACCCCCCTGTTAGTGCCTAAACCTAAGACCCCCCTGTAGGTGCCTAACCCTAAGACCCCCCTGTAGGTGCCTAACCCTAAGACCCCCCTGTTGGTGCCTAAACCTAAGACCCCCCTGTTAGTGCCTAAACCTAAGACCCCCCTGTAGGTGCCTAAACCTAAGACCCCCCTGTTGGTGCCTAAACCTAAAACCCCCTATGGATAATAATGTTTTACAGACATGAATAAATAAAGAATGTAAAGAAAAAAAATGTAAATTATTTTTTTGGGTGGATAATAATGTGTTAGAAATGTTTTAGAAATAGTGATTTATTATCTTCATAAACGTTATTCGTCACGGGCTCATTTTGTAAACTTAAATCATCACAAACATAGTTATAAATCCTTAAAAATCTCCGGGCGCCGTTATAAATCCTTAAAAATCTCCGGCGCCTTATTTTCCCCGTTCAGCGCCCATTAAACGATATTTATAATGAAAGTGAATGGGGCGCCCTTTTTGTCCACTTGTCTCATGCGCCCAAATCTACTGCTTCCCCATCAGGGGGGAGGTTAAGACTTAGGCATCCCCACCTGAGGTTTCAGCATGGAGAGGTTAAGTCATAGTAAAATATTGGTAAACTAGACCTTAGGCCCATTACAGTAACGGGCGCTGGACCTTACCTCACAACTCCCTTGCCTCCACCAACACTGCTGCAACATCACCCGCACTGTCAGCGTACATGTGCATGCCCGCATCGCATATGCTACACATACACGTCCGTACAACACAATGGCCATGATAAGCATGCATGCTGCAGCGCGCGCGCACACGCCCCCTGCACCCGTCATCCTCCTGTGCTGTCTAAAGTCTGCCCACGTGCCGCGCATGCACACTGGCTTAAATGCAAGGACACAGGAGGACGCAGGGACAAAGGCAGATTATTGTATAGGATATTTTACTATATGAACCAATAATCCACTACTGCAATTCTTCACCCTTTTAAACAAGCGCCTTTTTAAAATGTATGCCCTAAGGACCCCCTTACTCTCCTAAAGCTATGTACCCATGTCACGATTTTCTGATGACCGACAATTTTTTGAGCACAGAGCGGTCATTTCCACGATATCGCAGCATGGGTACAGTCACTCGACCACGCGAGCGTCACTTAGCGTCGCAACAACGACCATCAGTGGATCGGATCGCTAAGATCCCTGACGACTCCTGCAAAAAGTACCTCAATCGCTTGCAGTCTCATTCGCTCTCGACGTGTAGCGTCGTGTGACATTTTGCATACCCACCAGCAGGAAGAAGCGTCGCTTGATGATTGTCGTCAAGGGGATGTCGCAGGACCCGTTGGGCGGTAAGTACTGAACTTTACATTAAAGACGTTGCCTCCTAACCCTTGATATTTTTGCAGCTGTAGGTGGCAATGTTAAAAGCCACAACTAGAGGCTATAAACGGTTAATAGCGGCTACAAACGGCTAAATAACGACTATGGCTAAATAGCGGTGCCCAAAGTACTGTTCATATCGTTAATTATGCGGCTTTTAATATTGGTGCATATGGCAGCCTTGTTTTTCACCTGCTCTGCACCTTACCCCCTGCCCTTCCCCTCTTATCATGTACTACCATTTTCCCACCAGAAAAGTTTGGCCAGTACATCTTAACCCCCCCCCCCCCACACACACACACACACACACACACACACCAAACCTGCAAAGTGGCTAGTATGACTATCCCTCCCAACATTTTATGTGTGCCCCCCCCCCCCCCTACTAATCTAATAGTCCTCTTTTTCCCCTATTTATAGCCCGGATCATTCCCCTCTAACACCCCAAAGAAAAAAACTAAGTGGCCAGCATTACTGACCCTCTTCCTTCACCTTCCCCATGTATTTTACCCTCCCACGAAGATTGATGTAACTTAAGGCCAGTCCCCCCCCCCACTCGCCGTGGCTGATGTTCTCCCCCCCCCCCCCCCCAACTGCAATGTCTGTCTCCCTCCATGTTGTATTTTAATGCACAGCAAAGCGGTTTATACCTCCATTACACCTCGTCCAGCGCTGTGCATTGCTCCTCTCCTACAATTTCATCAGAGCTGCCCAGTGTACTGTGGTTCCCAGTAGTGTTGGGCGAACAGTGTTCGCCACTGTTCGGGTTCTGCAGAACATCACCCTGTTCGGGTGATGTTCGAGTTCGACCGAACACCTAATGGTGTTCGGCCAAACCGTTCGGACATATGGCCGAACTAAGAGCGCATGGCCGAGCGCTCCCCGAACGTTCGGCTAGCGCTGTGATTGGCCGAACGGGTCACGTGGTTCAGACCCGAACACGCTCTGATTGGCCGAACGGGTCACGTGGTTCGGGTAAATAAATACCCGATCCATGTCATTTCTCCGCCAATTGTCTGTGGGTTTAGCTTTGGGTAGGCAGGCAGGGTAGTTCTCTCTCCAGCCAGGCTAGCCAGTAGTACACCGCTCACCCACACTATATAGCATTGTGTTTACTGCCACTCTGTGTACACCGCTCACCCACCACTGTATAGCATTGTGTTTACTGCCACTCTGTGTCTCTGCTGGGAACAGTAGTACACCGCTGACCCGCCACTGTATAGCATTGTGCTCTGTGTCGCTGCTGGGAACAGTAGTACACCGCTCACCCGCCACTGTATAGCATTGTGCTCTGTGTCGCTGCTGGGAATAGTAGTACACCGCTCACCCACCACTGTATAGCATTGTGCTCTGTGTCGCTGCTGGGAACAGTAGTACACCGCTCACCCCCCACTGTATAGCATTGTGCTCTGTGTCGCTGCTGGGAATAGTAGTACACCGCTCACCCACCACTGTATAGCATTGTGCTCTGTGTCGCTGCTGGGAATAGTAGTACACCGCTCACCCACCACTATATAGCATTTCTGTACTGCCACTGTACTGCTGCCAGTCAGCGTGTACTTTAAGGATAAGTGAAATGAAGAAGAAATCCTGTGAAAGAGGGAGGGGCAAGGGAAGAGGTGTTTCCCCTAACGGTTCACGTACAGGCCACAGTGGAGCACCGAAGAAAACCCACTCAATACCGCCCATGTTGTCCAGGAAATCAACCCTCACAAATCCAAAAGAACAGGACCAGATGATTAATTGGATGACCTCTCAAGCGTCCAGCAGTGGGTTAAGCAGCACCAGCACATCACGCACGAGGTCCGAGTCCTCAGCCAGTTACAAGGAGCCAGTGGGCACAAAGCTGACACAACCGGCAGCGACACCACGCACACAACTGCCAAATAATAATGGCAGTATTTGTATAGCGCCTTTCTCCTGTCGGACTCAAAGCGCTTGCAAGGCAGCCACTAGAGCGCACTCAGTAGGCAGTAGCAGTGTTAGGGAGTCTTGCCCAATGAACTCCTTACTGAATTACTGGCTTACTGAACAGGCAGAGCCGAGATTCGAACCCAGGTCTCCCATGTCAGAGGCACAGACTAACCAGCAAGCTCATGGTGACCCAGAACTCATTGGGGTGTGTAAGGGACTACAATGGTCCTAAAAGCCCCCTTACTAAGATGTTAAGAAAAACAAAAGTTTGCTTTCCTAAAACAGAAAGAATTTGCGATAATTCAGGTTGGAGTTAGTGTTGGGCGAACATCTAGATGTTCGGGTTCGGGCCGAACAGGCCGAACATGGCCGCGATGTTCGGGTGTTCGACCCGAACTCCGAACATAATGGAAGTCAATGGGGACCCGAACTTTTGTGGTTTGTAAAGCCTCCTTACATGCTACATACCCCAAATTTACAGGGTATGTGCACCTTGGGAGTGGGTACAAGAGGAAAATTTTTTTTAGCAAAAAGAGCTTATAGTTTTTGAGAAAATCGATTTTAAAGTTTCAAAGGGAAAACTGTCTTTTAAATGCGGGAAATGTCTGTTTTCTTTGCACAGGTAACATGCTTTTTGTCGGCATGCAGTCATAAATGTAATACATATAAGAGGTTCCAGGAAAAGGGACCGGTAATGCTAACCCAGCAGCAGCACACGTGATGGAACAGGAGGAGGGTGGCGCAGGAGGAGAAGGCCACGCTTTGAGACACAGCAACCCAGGCCTTGCATGAGGACAAGAAGCGTGCGGATAGCATGCTTTGTACCACCATGCAGTCATAAATGTAATAAAGATAAGTGGTTCAATAAACAGGGACCACGCGGCAACGCTAACCCAGCAGCAGCACACGTGATGGAACAGGAGGAGGCGCAGGAGGAGAAGGCCACGCTTTGTGAGACACAACAACCCAGGCCTTGCATGAGGACAAAAAGCGTGCGGATAGCATGCTTTGTACCGCCATGTAGTCATAAATGTAATAAAGATAAGAGGTTCCATAAACAGGGACCGGCAACGGTAACCCAGCAGCTGCAGCAGCAGCAGCACACGTGATGGAACAGGAGGAGGCGCAGGAGGAGAAGGCCACGCTTTGTGAGACACAACAACCCAGGCCTTGCATGAGGACAAAAAGCGTGCGGATAGCATGCTTTGTACCGCCATGTAGTCATAAATGTAATAAAGATAAGAGGTTCCATAAACAGGGACCGGCAACGGTAACAGCAGCAGCAGCAGCAGCAGCAGCACACGTGATGGAACAGGAGGAGGCGCAGGAGGAGAAGGCCACGCTTTGTGAGACACAACAACCCAGGCCTTGCATGAGGACAAAAAGCGTGCGGATAGCATGCTTTGTACCGCCATGTAGTCATAAATGTAATAAAGATAAGAGGTTCCATAAACAGGGACCGGCAACGGTAACCCAGCAGCAGCAGCAGCAGCAGCACACGTGATGGAACAGGAGGAGGCGCAGGAGGAGAAGGCCACGCTTTGTGAGACACAACAACCCAGGCCTTGCATGAGGACAAAAAGCGTGCGGATAGCATGCTTTGTACCGCCATGTAGTCATAAATGTAATAAAGATAAGAGGTTCCATAAACAGGGACCGGCAACGGTAACCCAGCAGCAGCAGCAGCAGCAGCACACGTGATGGAACAGGAGGAGGCGCAGGAGGAGAAGGCCACGCTTTGTGAGACACAACAACCCAGGCCTTGCATGAGGACAAAAAGCGTGCGGATAGCATGCTTTGTACCGCCATGTAGTAATTCCTATGTATGGAGTAGCACTCTCTGGTAAACCATCCAGTAAGGAATGGTAGGTGTGCTGGAGAAAGATCCCGGACACCACAGGATCCAATAGTATCCAATCGTAATAATCCGCACCACCTTCAAGTATGTATCTTCATTTATTGGTAGAAAAAGACAAACAAATTATTTTTTAGCAAAAAGAGCTTATAGTTTTTGAGAAAATCGATTTTAAAGTTTCAAAGGGAAAACTGTCTTTTAAATGCGGGAAATGTCTGTTTTCTTTGCACAGGTAACATGCTTTTTGTCGGCATGCAGTCATAAATGTAATACATATAAGAGGTTCCAGGAAAAGGGACCGGTAATGCTAACCCAGCAGCAGCACACGTGATGGAACAGGAGGAGGGTGGCGCAGGAGGAGAAGGCCACGCTTTGAGACACAGCAACCCAGGCCTTGCATGAGGACAAGAAGCGTGCGGATAGCATGCTTTGTACCACCATGCAGTCATAAATGTAATAAAGATAAGTGGTTCAATAAACAGGGACCACGCGGCAACGCTAACCCAGCAGCAGCACACGTGATGGAACAGGAGGAGGCGCAGGAGGAGAAGGCCACGCTTTGTGAGACACAACAACCCAGGCCTTGCATGAGGACAAAAAGCGTGCGGATAGCATGCTTTGTACCGCCATGTAGTCATAAATGTAATAAAGATAAGAGGTTCCATAAACAGGGACCGGCAACGGTAACCCAGCAGCTGCAGCAGCAGCAGCACACGTGATGGAACAGGAGGAGGCGCAGGAGGAGAAGGCCACGCTTTGTGAGACACAACAACCCAGGCCTTGCATGAGGACAAAAAGCGTGCGGATAGCATGCTTTGTACCGCCATGTAGTCATAAATGTAATAAAGATAAGAGGTTCCATAAACAGGGACCGGCAACGGTAACCCAGCAGCAGCAGCAGCAGCAGCAGCACACGTGATGGAACAGGAGGAGGCGCAGGAGGAGAAGGCCACGCTTTGTGAGACACAACAACCCAGGCCTTGCATGAGGACAAAAAGCGTGCGGATAGCATGCTTTGTACCGCCATGTAGTCATAAATGTAATAAAGATAAGAGGTTCCATAAACAGGGACCGGCAACGGTAACCCAGCAGCAGCAGCAGCAGCAGCACACGTGATGGAACAGGAGGAGGCGCAGGAGGAGAAGGCCACGCTTTGTGAGACACAACAACCCAGGCCTTGCATGAGGACAAAAAGCGTGCGGATAGCATGCTTTGTACCGCCATGTAGTCATAAATGTAATAAAGATAAGAGGTTCCATAAACAGGGACCGGCAACGGTAACCCAGCAGCAGCAGCAGCAGCAGCACACGTGATGGAACAGGAGGAGGCGCAGGAGGAGAAGGCCACGCTTTGTGAGACACAACAACCCAGGCCTTGCATGAGGACAAAAAGCGTGCGGATAGCATGCTTTGTACCGCCATGTAGTAATTCCTATGTATGGAGTAGCACTCTCTGGTAAACCATCCAGTAAGGAATGGTAGGTGTGCTGGAGAAAGATCCCGGACACCACAGGATCCAATAGTATCCAATCGTAATAATCCGCACCACCTTCAAGTATGTATCTTCATTTATTGGTAGAAAAAGACAAACAAATTAAAAAGAACTGCATGGCAAGACAGTCCGCTGTTTCGGGCTACCTGCCCATCTTCAAGTTGCCCAGTTCTGATTAAAACACATATCAAAAGCACACATATATACAAGTATCATCCAATCACAGAAGGTATACAAATTAGAGGACCTGATGGGGAACTGATCATTTACATATTCCGGCCACACCTACAAGGCCACACAATAAGCTGATTGGCTGGAAAAGAATTTCAAATTCCCAGCACTAAAAACACAATAATGATCATTATTAACATGCCCCATCGATATATGAATATAAGCATATAAAAGCATATATAAGCACGAACGGGTGTCAAAAATTAAGAGTAAATACTCACATGGGGAAAAAAACTTATAAATAAACCCCCACTGATAAGGATTGATAGGAAAGGTCTGCCGTCCAATAGAAACAACAAGGAGCGTGTACTACACACTATATATGGAAAGAATGCCAATCTCTTAGCATGCCGCCGGAAAGAACACCATAAAACGCCAAGAGAACGCCTAAAAACTTCCGTATAAAACGGAATCACGTAAATAGGAGGAATTCCGTAACCAGGAGGAATTCCGTAACAAAAAGGAGGAATTCCGTAACAAAAAGGAGGAATTCCGTAATAAGGAGGAATTTCATACCAGCTTGGCGAAATTACGTAACAAGGCGGAATCACCTTACCCCGCAGACCCTGTACTCCGTATAAGGCGGAACACCGCTCCGTACAGCAAGGCGTCACGGAAACCAGACGCCCCAGGTATACAGGATCCGTCGACCAATCAAAAAACCCCAGTGGTCAGACTACCGACCACTAGGGTCCAAAAAGAGGGGGAACATATCAACCAGATAAGGCATGATGGACTACAAAATTGCCTCAAAAGCAACCAATTATATAGAAAAATTGTATATGTACATTTTCCTGCAAAAACTACTGGAGGCAGAATCATTCCCTCCACATAATAAAGAGAAAATTATAATGGAAAAATTACTCACCCGCTCGTGCTTGTAATCAACACAATTATATCCTACCTTCCCTATGGAAAAAAACATATAAACATACCATAAATAAAAGTTACATAAATAGATACAAAGGCAATATATATACATCAATGAGCAATTAAATTACCAATCAAGTTCAAGGTCATAATCCCTATTAAGACCAGTGTTAACTGTGTCTAACTCTCTAATCCATTTAGATTCAATTTTAGACAGTTTGGAGTGTCGATTGCCACCCCTACTGTCCACTTTAATTCCATCAATAACACAGACTCTCAACTGGCTAACGTTATGGCCATAACGGGTGAAGTGTTCAGAAACTGTTTGTTCCATATTCTTCTTTCTTATGGCAGATTTGTGTGAAGCCACTCTATCCTTTAATCTTTGTGTTGTCTGCCCCACATAACCCTTACCGCAGGGGCATTTAAGTAAATAAATGACCCAACTAGAGTCACATGTATACCTATCATGGATATCGTATCTCCTACCACTAGTTGGATGAAAAAAATGATCTCCCCTAATCAAACTATTGCATATATGGCAATTCAAACAGGGAAAAGTGCCACATTGCCTAGGTCTAACTTTCCTCCTTGAGATGTCTGAATGCACCAAATTGGTGCGCAATGAAGGAGCGCGTTTATAACAAAACATGGGAGAATGTTGGAATTCCCTGATATAGGGGAGTGAATCGGTTAGTATACTCCAGTGTTGTTTAACACACCGTTCAATTTGTCTACTAATGGTGCTATATGTAGAAACAAACGAAATCCTACCATCACTCCTCCTGGACCCCCTCCTTATCTCCCTACTCCTGTCCAACTGTTCATTAAGTAAATTGGCTGGATACCCCCTCTGTCTGAATCGACCTACCATTTCTGAGATTCTAACATCTCGTTGATTATCCACATTGACAATCCTGTCAATTCTTTTGAATTGCCCACCAGGAATGTTATGTATCATATGTTGTGGATGGAAACTCCTGTAGTGGAGTATGGCATTTCTATCCGTTTCTTTACGATACAGATCTGTAACTAGCCTACCACTATCCTTAATCACAAGGGTATCCAAATATGAAATTTTTGTCAGATCACTACTGATAGTCAGTCTAATCTCAGGGCATCGGCCCTGAGATTAGACTGACTATCAGTAGTGATCTGACAAAAATTTCATATTTGGATACCCTTGTGATTAAGGATAGTGGTAGGCTAGTTACAGATCTGTATCGTAAAGAAACGGATAGAAATGCCATACTCCACTACAGGAGTTTCCATCCACAACATATGATACATAACATTCCTGGTGGGCAATTCAAAAGAATTGACAGGATTGTCAATGTGGATAATCAACGAGATGTTAGAATCTCAGAAATGGTAGGTCGGTTCAGACAGAGGGGGTATCCAGCCAATTTACTTAATGAACAGTTGGACAGGAGTAGGGAGATAAGGAGGGGGTCCAGGAGGAGTGATGGTAGGATTTCGTTTGTTTCTACATATAGCACCATTAGTAGACAAATTGAACGGTGTGTTAAACAACACTGGAGTATACTAACCGATTCACTCCCCTATATCAGGGAATTCCAACATTCTCCCATGTTTTGTTATAAACGCGCTCCTTCATTGCGCACCAATTTGGTGCATTCAGACATCTCAAGGAGGAAAGTTAGACCTAGGCAATGTGGCACTTTTCCCTGTTTGAATTGCCATATATGCAATAGTTTGATTAGGGGAGATCATTTTTTTCATCCAACTAGTGGTAGGAGATACGATATCCATGATAGGTATACATGTGACTCTAGTTGGGTCATTTATTTACTTAAATGCCCCTGCGGTAAGGGTTATGTGGGGCAGACAACACAAAGATTAAAGGATAGAGTGGCTTCACACAAATCTGCCATAAGAAAGAAGAATATGGAACAAACAGTTTCTGAACACTTCACCCGTTATGGCCATAACGTTAGCCAGTTGAGAGTCTGTGTTATTGATGGAATTAAAGTGGACAGTAGGGGTGGCAATCGACACTCCAAACTGTCTAAAATTGAATCTAAATGGATTAGAGAGTTAGACACAGTTAACACTGGTCTTAATAGGGATTATGACCTTGAACTTGATTGGTAATTTAATTGCTCATTGATGTATATATATTGCCTTTGTATCTATTTATGTAACTTTTATTTATGGTATGTTTATATGTTTTTTTCCATAGGGAAGGTAGGATATAATTGTGTTGATTACAAGCACGAGCGGGTGAGTAATTTTTCCATTATAATTTTCTCTTTATTATGTGGAGGGAATGATTCTGCCTCCAGTAGTTTTTGCAGGAAAATGTACATATACAATTTTTCTATATAATTGGTTGCTTTTGAGGCAATTTTGTAGTCCATCATGCCTTATCTGGTTGATATGTTCCCCCTCTTTTTGGACCCTAGTGGTCGGTAGTCTGACCACTGGGGTTTTTTGATTGGTCGACGGATCCTGTATACCTGGGGCGTCTGGTTTCCGTGACGCCTTGCTGTACGGAGCGGTGTTCCGCCTTATACGGAGTACAGGGTCTGCGGGGTAAGGTGATTCCGCCTTGTTACGTAATTTCGCCAAGCTGGTATGAAATTCCTCCTTATTACGGAATTCCTCCTTTTTGTTACGGAATTCCTCCTTTTTGTTACGGAATTCCTCCTGGTTACGGAATTCCTCCTATTTACGTGATTCCGTTTTATACGGAAGTTTTTAGGCGTTCTCTTGGCGTTTTATGGCGTTCTTTCCGGCGGCATGCTAAGAGATTGGCATTCTTTCCATATATAGTGTGTAGTACACGCTCCTTGTTGTTTCTATTGGACGGCAGACCTTTCCTATCAATCCTTATCAGTGGGGGTTTATTTATAAGTTTTTTTCCCCATGTGAGTATTTACTCTTAATTTTTGACACCCGTTCGTGCTTATATATGCTTTTATATGCTTATATTCATATATCGATGGGGCATGTTAATAATGATCATTATTGTGTTTTTAGTGCTGGGAATTTGAAATTCTTTTCCAGCCAATCAGCTTATTGTGTGGCCTTGTAGGTGTGGCCGGAATATGTAAATGATCAGTTCCCCATCAGGTCCTCTAATTTGTATACCTTCTGTGATTGGATGATACTTGTATATATGTGTGCTTTTGATATGTGTTTTAATCAGAACTGGGCAACTTGAAGATGGGCAGGTAGCCCGAAACAGCGGACTGTCTTGCCATGCAGTTCTTTTTAATTTGTTTGTCTTTTTCTACCAATAAATGAAGATACATACTTGAAGGTGGTGCGGATTATTACGATTGTACCGCCATGTAGTCATAAATGTAATAAAGATAAGAGGTTCCATAAACAGGGACCGGCAACGGTAACCCAGCAGCAGCAGCAGCAGCAGCAGCAGCACACGTGATGGAACAGGAGGAGGCGCAGGAGGAGAAGGCCACGCTTTGTGAGACACAACAACCCAGGCCTTGCATGAGGACAAAAAGCGTGCGGATAGCATGCTTTGTACCGCCATGCAGTCATAAATGTAATAAAGATAAGAGGTTCCATAAACAGGGACCGGCAACGGTAACCCAGCAGCAGCAGCAGCAGCAGCACACGTGATGGAACAGGAGGAGGCGCAGGAGGAGAAGGCCACGCTTTGTGAGACACAACAACCCAGGCCTTGCATGAGGACAAAAAGCGTGCGGATATAGCAGCAATGCTTTTTGCCGCCATGCAGTCATAAATGTAATACAGATGAGAGGTTCAATAAACAGGGACCGGAAACGCTAAACCATCCCAGATGTTCATCGGTCATGTTACTTGGTTGGGGTCCTGGAGTGTTGCGTAGTCGTTTCCAATCCAGGATTGATTCATTTTAATTTGAGTCAGACGGTCTGCATTTTCTGTGGAGAGGCGGATACGCCGATCTGTGACGATGCCTCCGGCAGCACTGAAACAGCGTTCCGACATAACGCTGGCTGCCGGGCAAGCCAGCACCTCTATTGCGTACATTGCCAGTTCGTGCCAGGTGTCTAGCTTCATGCCCGACTTCAGGTCCAGCGGTGCCAGCCACAAATCCGTCTGTTCCTTTATTCCCCTCCAAATTTCCTCCCCTGTGTGCTGCTTATCCCCAAGGCAGATCAGCTTCAGCAACGCTTGCTGACGCATGCCAACAGCTGTGCTGCACTGCTTCCACGATCCTACTGCTGCTGGTGCTGGGTTAGCATTTCCGGATGAGGTACAGCTTTGAGATGCGTTGGAGGAGAAGGAGTCAGAGAGGTAGGTGCTGCTGTTGTTATCCAGTGGGAGGGACGACGGTGCAGCTGTTTGCGGCGTGGGCAACACCCGCGCCGTAGCAGGTGAGGAATCGCTGCCAGGCTCCACAAGGTTCACCCAGTGCGCGGTAAGGGAGATGTATCGACCCTGGCCGAACGCACTCGTCCAGGTGTCAGTGGTGAGGTGAACCTTGCAGGCAACGGCATTCTTCAAGCTTCGGGTTATTTAGCTGACCACGTGCTCATGCAACTCAGGCACTGCAGAGCGTGCAAAGTGGTAGCGGCTGGGAACCACGTAACGTGGGATGGCCACTGACATCATGCCCTTGAAGCTGTTTGTCTCCACCACTCGATATGGCAGCATTTCGCAGGCCAGAAGCTTGGCTATGCTGGCTGGCTGTTACTGCCACGGCCCGGGGGTCATTTGCTGGCAATTTCCTCTTGCGCTCAAACATCTCAGAGACAGACAACTCAACCGTAGGGCTGCACACCGAAGGGCTGTTGGTTGTTGTGTTTGATGAACACTGGGAGACCTCAAGAGCACTAGTCCGGAAAGTGACAGTGTCAGCATCGTCTGATGTTTGTGAATGTTGTGAACCATGCAATGGCTGGGCTACTGCTGCTGCTGAGGCAGGTCTGGTGGTGAGTCTGGTGAACCCAAGGGAGGCAGTGTTGCTGGTGGTACCCTGTCCTGCCGCGTTTGCCCACAGAGTGGGATGTTTGGATAGAATGTGGCGGCTCATGCTGGTGGTGGAGAGGTTGTTAATACTTTTCCCCCTGCTCAGGTGGGTCTTGCACACCTTGCAAATCGCCATGGTAACATCCTCAGTGCAGTCTTCAAAGAAAGCCCAGACTTTAACTGGCTGAGGACTCGGACCTCGTGCGTGATGTGCTGGTGCTGCTTAACCCACTGCTGGACGCTTGAGAGGTCATCCAAGTAATTATCTGGTCCTGTTCTTTTGGATCTGTGAGGGTTATTGTCCTGGACAACATGGGCGGTATTGAGTGGGTTTTCTTGGGTGCTCCCCTGTGGCCTGTACGTGAACCGTCAGGGGAAACACCTCTTCCCTTGCCCCTCCCTCTTTCACCGGATTTCTTCCTCATTTCACTTATCCTTAAAGTACACGCTGACTGGCAGCAGTACAGTGGCAGTACAGAAATGCTATACAGTGGTGGGTGAGCGGTGTACCACTATTGTCAGCAGCGACACAGAGCACAATGCTATACAGTGGCGGGTGAGCGGTGTACTACTGTTCCCAGCAGACACAGAGTGGAAGTAAACACAATGCTATATAGTGTGGCTGAGCCGTGTACACAGAGTGGCATTAAACACAATGCTATATAGTCTGCTATATAGTCACCCCGAACAGGGTGATGTTCTGCAGAACCCGAACAGTGGCAAACACTGTTCGCCCAACACTACTGGGAGGGAACGCAGATTTTAGTACCTAAACACACGATACAACATGTTTTCCGGGGTCGGACTCTGAGGCACATACAGATGGTCCCGATCATCATCCTCATCATACAACTCTTCTCCTGAGTCTGACCCACCCACCACCTCTGCCACCCCAACATCCCCAGACACAGACCCCTCATCGTCCTCAACATTAACTTGGGATGCTGGCCTGAGCCAGACCTCCTCCTCCACATCAGGCCCCATCATCTCCTCAATGGCAGCCCTCATTAATCGCTCTGGCGACGGACCGATGGACACAACGTTCTCCTCCGGGGAGGGCTGCTGCTGACCACTGGCTGCTGGGGTGGATGTTATAGCTTGCGTGGGGCGTTGGCTGTTGCTGTTGTTGGGAGTGCTGCTCACAGCGGAGGTCTCTGGGGAACTCATGTTGAGCTCATATAGTGGTTGACGGTGAGTGGAGTATTACTGATCCCAGCAATATACACACTGACTGGCAGAGTACGCAATGCTATATAGTGTGGCTGAGCGGTGTACACAGAGTGGCAGTAAACACAATGCTATATAGTCTGGCTGAGCGAGCAGTGTACTACTGTTCCCAGCAGAATCAGAGTGGCAGTAAACAATGGTATATAGTCTGGCTGAGCAGTGTACACAGAGTGTCAGTAAACAATGCTATATAGTCTGGCTGAGCAGTGTACACAGAGTGTCAGTAAACAATGCTATATAGTCTGGCTGAGCGGTGTACACAGAGTGTCAGTAAACAATGGTATATAGTCTGGCTGAGCGGTGTACACAGAGTGTCAGTAAACAATGGTGTATAGTCTGGCTGAGCGGTGTACACAGAGTGTCAGTAAACAATGGTATATAGTCTGGCTGAGCGGTGTACACAGAGTGTCAGTAAACAATGGTATATAGTCTGGCTGAGCGGTGTACACAGAGTGTCAGTAATCAATGGTATATAGTCTGGCTGAGCGGTGTACACAGAGTGTCAGTAAACAATGGTATATAGTCTGGCTGAGCGGTGTACACAGAGTGTCAGTAAAAAATGGTATATAGTCTGGCTGAGCGGTGTACACAGAGTGGCAGTAAACACAATGCTATATAGTCTGGCTGAGCGAGCGGTGTACTACTGTTCCCAGCAGAATCAGAGTGGCAGTAAACAATGGTATATAGTCTGGCTGAGCGGTGTACACAGAGTGTCAGTAAACAATGGTATATAGTCTGGCTGAGCGGTGTACACAGAGTGTCAGTAAACAATGGTATATAGTCTGGCTGAGCGGTGTACACAGAGTGTCAGTAATCAATGGTATATAGTCTGGCTGAGCGGTGTACACAGAGTGGCAGTAAACACAATGCTATATAGTCTGGCTGAGCGAGCGGTGTACTACTGTTCCCAGCAGAATCAGAGTGGCAGTAAACAATGGTATATAGTCTGGCTGAGCGGTGTACACAGAGTGTCAGTAAACAATGGTATATAGTCTGGCTGAGCGGTGAACACAGAGTGTCAGTAAACAATGGTATATAGTCTGGCTGAGCGGTGTACACAGAGTGTCAGTAATCAATGGTATATAGTCTGGCTGAGCGGTGTACACAGAGTGTCAGTAAACAATGGTATATAGTCTGGCTGAGCGGTGAACACAGAGTGGCAGTAAACACAATGCTATATATAGCGTGGCTGAGCGAGGTGCACAGTGGCAGTACACACAATGCTATATAGCCAGGCTAAGCCGTGTACACAGAGTGTCAGAAAACACAATGCTATATATAGCGTGGCTGAGCGAGGTGCACAGTGGCAGTACACACAATGCTATATTAGTCAGGCTAAGCCGTGTACACAGAGTGTCAGAAAACACAATGCTATATATAGCGTGGCTGAGCGAGGTGCACAGTGGCAGTACACACAATGCTATATTAGTCAGGTTAAGCCGTGTACACAGAGTGTCAGAAAACACAATGCTATATATAGCGTGGCTGAGCGAGGTGCACAGTGGCAGTACACACAATGCTATATTAGTCAGGCTAAGCCGTGTACACAGAGTGTCAGAAAACACAATGCTATATATAGCGTGGCTGAGCGAGGTGCACAGTGGCAGTACACACAATGCTATATTAGTCAGGCTAAGCCGTGTACACAGAGTGTCAGAAAACACAATGCTATATATAGCGTGGCTGAGCGAGGTGCACAGTGGCAGTACACACAATGCTATATTAGTTAGGCTAAGCCGTGTACACAGAGTGTCAGAAAACACAATGCTATATATAGCGTGGCTGAGCGAGGTACACAGTGGCAGTAAACAATGCTATATATAGTGTGGCTGAGCGAGCGGTGTACTACTGTTCCCAGCAGCGACACACAATGACTGGGGGGGACCCTGGCTAGCGTGGCTGGAGAGCGAACTACCCTGCCTGCCTACCCAAAGCTAAACCCACAGAGAAATGGCGGAGATATGACGTGGTTCGGGTATTTATTTACCCGAACCACGTGACCGTTCGGCCAATCAGAGCGCGTTCGGGCCCGAACCACGTGACCCGCTCGGCCAATCACAGCGCTAGCCAAACGTTCGGGGAACGTTCGGCCATGCGCTCTTAGTTCGGCCATGTGGCCGAACGGTTTGGCCGAGCACCGTCAGGTGTTCGGCCGAACTCGAACATCACCCGAACAGGGTGATGTTCTGCAGAACCCGAACAGTGGCGAACACTGTTCGCCCAGAGCTCGAGATGTCTCCCAGGCACCACTGCTGAATATATGCAAATTAAGCATCCCATGTCAGAGGCAGAGCCCTTAACCAGTACACCATCCAGCCAAATAACCAGTTCGAAGAATTTCCTCAGGACACAATGGGGTATTCGCAGGAGCTATTCCCAGCCCAACAAACTTCCACCTTTCAAAGGTCAATGGAACAGCCAGAAATGTTGTGCCCGGATTCACAACCATTTACTGTGGGAAATGCACCGCGCACTGAAATGCAAGGCGAATCCGAGGACTTTGAAACCCAAATCCCACAGCAAGTTGGGCAGGAGGGGTTTCAATTGCAGGAGGTCGGTCGAGAAGATCTGGAAGACGACGTTGGAGTGAGCTGCGCAGAGGTTATTCTGGGGAGCTCTACTCCACGGCGGCGGCCCACAATCACATATGACGAGTTTGAGGAGATGGAAGAGGAGGGTTTGGACAATGTGGACACAGACCCAGATTTTGTATGTGAAGGAGAACATCGCCGTCGTAGCAGCACAGATGAGTCTGTTGAAGAACCCACTGCTGCACGAGTTTGCCTTGTGCCACAAGGTAGGCGGCGCGAAATTTCAGGCACCACAAGCGTGGAAGTTCAAGTGAGACGCAAAAGAGGCGCAAACAGAAATCGCCAGCAAGGCAGGTGCTCCAAAGTCTGGCCTTTCTTTGAAGACTGCAGTGAGGATGGTACCATGGTGATTTGCAAGGTGTGCAAGACCCGCCTGAGCAGGGGGAAAAATATTAACAACCTCTCCACCACCAGCATGACCCGCCACATGGTATCCAAACATCCCACTCTGTGGGCAAACGCGGCAGGACAGGGTACCAGCAACACTGCCTCCCTTGGGGTCACCAGACTCACCACCAGACCCTCCTCAGCAGCAGCAGTAGCCCAGCCATTGCGTGGTTCACAACAACATTCACAAACATCAGACGACGCTGACACTGTCACTTTCCGGAATAGTGCTCTTGAGGTCTCCCAATCTTCATCAAACACAACAACCAACAGCCCTTCAGTGTGCAGCCCTACGGTTCAGTTGTCTGTCTCGGAGATGTTGGAGCGCAAGAGGAAATTGCCAGAAAATGACACCCGGGCCGTGGCACTAACAGCCAACATAGCCAAGCTTCTGGCCTGCGAAATGCTGCCATATCGAGTGGTGGAGACAAACAGCTTCAAGGGCATGATGTCAGTGGCCATCCCACGTTACGTGGTTCCCAGCCGCTACCACTTTGCACGCTCTGCAGTGCCTGAGTTGCATGAGCACGTGGTCAGCAAAATAACCCGAAGCTTGAAGAATGCCGTTGCCTGCAAGGTTCACCTCACCACTGACACCTGGACGAGTGCGTTCGGCCAGGGTCGATACATCTCCCTTACCGCGCACTGGGTGAACCTTGTGGAGCCTGGCAGCGATTCCTCACCTGCTATGGCGCGGGTGTTGCCCACGCCACAAACAGCTGCACCGCCGTCCCTCCCACTGGATAACAACAGCAGCACCTACCTCTTTGACTCCTTTTCCTCCAACGCATCTCAAAGCTGTACCTCATCCGGAAACGCTAACCCAGCAGCAGTAGGATCGTGGAAGCAGTGCAGCACAGCTGTTGGCATGCGTCAGCAAGCGTTGCTGAATCTGATCTGCCTTGGGGATAAGCAGCACACAGGGGAGGAAATTTGGAGGGGAATAAAGGAACAGACGGATTTGTGGCTGGCACCGCTGGACCTGAAACCGGGCATGGTTGTGTGTGATAATGGGAGTAATCTCATTCGCGCTTTAAGGTTGGCTAAGCTGACACACATCCCTTGCCTGGCGCACGTGATGAACCTAGTAGTTCAGCGGTTCCTGAGGACATACCCAAGCGTGGCCGATCTTCTGTTGAAGGTGCGACGAGTGGCCAAACATTGTAGAAATTCCAGTACTGCTTCGGGGGCACTCGCCAAGATGCAGGAGCGCTTCAATCTCCCCCACCATCGCTTGCTGTGTGATGTCCCTACGCGCTGGAATTCTACGCTGCACATGCTAGCCCGCTTTTGCGAGCAGAAGAGTACAGTGGTCCAGTACATGACGGCGCAGTACTGAGGCGCATCCGCACAGCTGCCAAGCTTCTGTGGATCCGATTGGGCCAACATGTTGGACCTCTGCCAAGTCCTCCAAAATTTTGAGCAATCCACGTTGCTTGTGAGCAGTGACAACTCTTCAGTCAGCATTACCATACCACTGCTGTGTTTACTGAAGAAGTCAATGTTGAAAATCAAGGAAACAGCTGTCATGATGCAACTGGGGGAATCTGAAGGAGAAAACGATCAGCGTGATGATACCAACATCAGGCCATCTGCCTCAGGAAACGCTGGCCCCAGCAGCTATGATGAAGAAGAGGAGGAGGAACAGCTGGAGTTGGAGCAGGAATTTCATGCCACCACTGACGAGGGCCAGGGCGGTGCACGTTGGACTTCCACAATTCAGCGCGAATGGTCAGCAGAAGCAGACCAGGAAGAAGGTGACGACTATGATGCATCACAACTATCACAACGCTCACAAGAGGATGATGAGGATTCTGGCAGGACTCTGGCACACATGGCTCAATTCATGCTAGACTGCATTAAACGCGACCCACGCATTGTGCGCATTCTGGACAACACCAATTACTGGGTTTATACCCTTCTGGATCCACGGTACAAACGCAATGTTCCAAAACTGCTTGAAGAAAGAGTCAGACAGGTCAAAATGGAAGAATACCAGCAGGCCCTTGTGGAGACTTTAGAGAGGAGATTGACATCCTCCCCCTCCTCTAGCCAGTTGTACGCTGACAGACTGACTTCCGCAAACCCAGGACGACCAGGAGGGCAGCAAACAACACAAGCCGCAGCTAGTGCCCAAAAGGGAATGGTATCGGCAGTGTCCTTGGAGTGGGAAAATTTTCTGACACCCATGCAGCAGCCTACAGAACAGCAAGCGTGCAGATCCACCTCCAACACCGATCGCCTGGAGAAGATGGTCAAGGACTACATGTCAGATGGCGTAGCTGTGTTGAACAATCCATCTGCACCCTTCAACTATTGGGTATCGAAGCTAGACACATGGCACGAACTGGCAATGTACGCAATAGAGGTGCTGGCTTACCCGGCAGCCAGCGTTATGTCGGAACGCTGTTTCAGTGCTGCCGGAGGCATCGTCACAGATCGGCGTATCCGCCTCTCCACAGAAAATGCATACCGTCTGACTCAAATTAAAATGAATCAATCCTGGATAGGAAACGACTACGCAACACTCCCGGACCCCAACCAAGTAACATGAACAATGAACATCTGTGATGGGTTAGCGTTTCCGGTCCCTGTTTATTGAACCTCTCATCTGTATTACATTTATGACTGCATGGCGACAAAATGCATTGCTATCCGCACGCTTCTTGTCCTCATTCAAGGCCTGGGTTGCGCCTCAAAGCGTGGCCTTCTCCTCCTGCGCCTCCTCCTGTTCCATCACGTGTGCTGCTGCTGGGTTAGGGTTGCCGGTCCCTTTTTACGGAACCTCTTATCTGTATTACATTTATGACTGCATGGGGGCGTGGCTGGCGCGCTAGGAAGATGGCTGCATCTTAGTTTCGCTCAGCGTGACCGACTGCTCATGCTAACTGCCCCTTGCCACCTCAGCAACTCCCTACCGCTACCATAAGCTTCAGGACAACTTTGTGCCTCAATGAGCCGGAGATCGCAATCCGCCAGGAAAGGCTCTACCGTCCATCCCGCTTCTCCATCGGGACACCGCCGTGGCCCACTAAGCATGGCGTCCTCGACCTCGTCCCACTCGGACGCGACAGTGGCCTCTCGCCCATCCACCCGCTCAAAGAAAGCTGACCACCGATCCTCCGATGCGGACCTTGATTGGACCCCCAAGGACTCGCTGATGCTGGACCGTTTTAAGGCCCTCCTACACAAAGAATTGGATGCGGCTATGAATAAGCTTACCAGCCATCTTAGGAAGGAGATCAAAGATCTCACCTCCCGCACTGGCGAAATCGAGGATAAGCTGGATAAGAACACCACAATCGTGAATGCCCATGAAAAGGATCTCACAGAAGTGAAGTCAGAACTGGCCGAGACTAAACTGCGTCTAGCAGACTCTGAGAATCGCTCACGACGGGGCAACTTAAGACTCCGAGGCCTCCCGGAATCAATCGAGGACCTCACCTCTACTGCTACAGCGCTGTTCCAGGAGCTGATCCCGCAGATCCCTGTGGAACGCCTAGAGTTTGACAGGATCCACCGGGCCCTTGGCCCCAAACGCGCAGACGGATCCCCCCGCGATGTGGTCATTAAATTTACATATTACCGCACTAAAGAGTCTATCCTACAAGCCGCCAGAGAAAAAGAACCGCTAACTTTTCAAGACCACCCTTATCAGATCTTTGCAGATCTTGCTCCTGTGACAATCCAGAAACGGAGAGCCATGAAATCTTACACGGCCATCTTGCGGGCTAAGGACATTAAATATAAGTGGGGGTTTCCCATTAAGTTAATTTTCCCGCTCTCGGGGAAAACTTATGCTGTTTCGTCTCCGGAGGAAGCACAGGTTCTATTTGAACAACTACGCCTTCCCCTACCTTGTAACAACAATGCCAGCGAAGCACCCTCGATGACAGCACCACACAGGTCTCCTTACCAACAAGGACCCAGGAGTCAGGGCCACTCTGCTCGGACCTCGCCGAGCCCCGGTTCAGGTCGCCGCAACGAGATCCCTCCATGAGAGAGCACTCTCCAACCTTGTCGTGGCTACCTCCGATCTTCACCGAGATCAATGGGACGGGATCCCCTTTCTTTACTACTACGTTCCAGCTTCATGTTTACACGGTTTTAGACTTAACTCACGTTTTGCTATTTACAACTTCCCTGCTGCAGCACCCTTCCTTTATCCCTGTTTAGCCCAGTTAATCTTCCGATTGACCCAGGAAGGCTCCACTGATGATTGGACTCCAGCTGGGTAAGACTTGATTATTGATCTTTCTACTAGCACAATTACTGTCAGTGTTGGAAACTTGTTAATCGGACAACTTGTCCCCTTGCAAGGACTTAATCCGCAACGCACACTTGAACTCTTGTTGTTCAAACTTTCTAAGCGCCCCTTTTTTTTTGGCACGCTTTTCCTGCTCCAAGGAACTATACTGCTGCGGACTACCCAACTACCTTTTAACTGTTGGAGCCCACCTCGCACGGCTTAAAACCTTGAACTTGCCGGAGCTTTTAACAACATCATGCAAACTTTGCTTGCTCCGCGCAGCCTTTGGAGATACGGGCTCACAACCGAGTTTAAATATTACTTTTATTAATGCACATGTTCCACTGTTGTATCGCATGGGGACAACATACAATTCAATTTTGCTATATTTACTGTTTTACCCTAGGTTTAGCACCCTCCCCTTTTACCCCTCCCCCTCTTCCCCGCCCATCCATTTATCGCCTATACCCCAAGGTCGCTTTGCGCGGCCTTCCGTCACTGGGCACTCCCTCTTCCCTCCTCCCCGAACTACCCCCCTCCCCATCCCCTTCCCCGCCTTAATACCTGTCCGGCTCGACAGCTCAAATATATTTACCAGGCCCAACCAGGTGTGCTCTCAAATCCATTTCCTTTAAGACGGGGTACAATCTTGAGAAGTATCTGACATATAGTGGTACCTAATCTGCCTGCCCTCTGGCACCATGTATCATCACCAATCCGCACCATATCGGGGTATCCACTCCGATTAATAGACCGTACCCTTTTGGCTTTACAGCCAGGGCACCACCCCCCTTTCCTACTAAATGATCTCATGGTACGCCTGCATACCATTTAACATTATAGTACTGGGTGGGCGGACAGACCCTGGAAGCACAACCCTGCCTGTGGTTAATCACCTCCACTTCTCGAACTTATAAGGCCAACAGGTCTTCCAAACATCACTCGGCCACCTAATCACAGAACTTAGCCCCTTGTGACATACAGTGGCGTAGCTAAGGAGCTGTGGGCCCCGGTGCAAGTTTGACAATGGGGCCCCCCAATCACTCTATACATAACAATTGATACGGCGCACCAAAACCTGCCAATGGCAACTACAGTGTCAGAGGTGCAAGAAAACCATGGGAAACAGTTTCTTAAGGATTACCAGTATTCAAAGTATCTGTAGAAGTCATTATTATGGGCACAGGACCAATAGAGAGCTAATACTGTAGTTGGGGGAGGGCCCTTCGGGGCCCCTCTGGCCCAAGGGCCCCGATGCGGTCGCTACCTCTGCAACCCCTATTGCTACGCCCCTGGTGACATACACAATCTACCGATGTTCTCCTGTAGACTGTCGGTCCCTCTGCCCTCCGGCTAAGCTGTTCTTAACTGACTCCTTATTATGCCTCCTTTCCCGGAGAACAGACAGATCTGTATATTTGCCACCTAATGCTACGCCTGGTTACACTGCAGGTTACTACTTTACACCTTAACATGTACAACCTATAAGCCTACTTACATCGATGTTTATAGTTACCGAATAACCTAGGTACCCCTTGTTCCTTCCCCACCCTCCCTTTTACCCTGCCCCCCCCCCCCCTTTTAATACCTACCTATTTTCAATTTGCACAGTACAATTGACTTAAGGGCCCCCTGCTCCGTTCCTCCCCATTCCCCCTTCCCCTCCCTCTTTTTAACAGGGCCACCTTACCCCTTTTTGTATATTATATTTACATTATTATATGCTACTGTTTTGTTGCTGTCTAGCAATCACTACTTCTCGGCTGACTAACATTTGGAAACCCAGCTCATCTCAGATCTCATGGGGCTTTACTGGACCGCTGTCAAAATTATAGTTGCAGGGTGTCTTTTCCATTGCTATAATTTCATTTAGCCAGCAGGGCAGTCGGTCAAACCATGTTCCCCTTATGCACCCATTAGAGTTCCCCACCACCAGGAACTCTGCTCTTATTGAGTCTGTTCTACTGACCCACTCTTGGTCGGTTCTCCTGATACCCAGGATCTCTGGATCCTCTTTTGCCTACAGTCTGTCTCTTCCCTTCTTTCTTTCCCTCACTCTCTTCTTTCTTTTTTTTCCTCTTCAAAGGGCCTCCCGTCCCATAGTCTCACATGCACACTACTACTCCAATACTAGACCTCCATGACTCCCCAAACCTTTAAAATCTTCTCACATAATGTCCAGGGATTTGGATCCCCCCATAAGCATTCTAAAGCTTTCACTTACTATAGAGCCTGCCAAGCAGACGTGATATGCCTACAGGAAACCAGACTAGACCAATCTACCTGCCCCAAGTATTTGAGCAGACACTGCCCCTCAGCCTTTTTTGCCTGTGCCCGTACTAAAGTCAGAGGGGTCATTATCGCCTTTAGTAAACACTTTCCATTTATCTGTACTAAACAAATCGCTGACCCCACCGGTAGTTACCTTATCCTTATCGGATCAATATACGACAGGGAAATAACTTTTGCCTCTTATTACGCCCCTAACGCCCACCAATCAAACTTCTATTCTCATTTCCTTCAGGTGCTTACGCGACATGGGGTGGGACAAATTATAATCGCCGGGGACACTAATGTCACCCTCAATCCTAAAATAGACAGGCAGAGAAATGTTGCCTTTAGCTCCACACCCGAAACAACAGATCCACACGGCTCCAGAATTAAAATGCTGCTTAATAAATATGGCTACGTTGACGTTTGGAGGGAACTTCACCCCACCACCAAGGAATTTACCTTCTACTCAAACGCTCACGATAGTTTCAGCCGCATAGACCATATATTCGTCCAACAGCAATTCCTACACTTGGCCCCTGCAGCCAAAATACACACCACTCCCTGGTCTGACCACTCACCAATCTCAATCTGCTACTCACTGTCATTTCCGAGCTCCAGAGAGTTCCACTGGCGTCTTAATGACTCCATGCTCTCTAGAGAAGAGCTACTCAATCAACTGAAAGACACAGTTTCTGACTACTTTGCCGATAATACAGGCTCTGTTTCTTCCTCACTGACTTTATGGGAGGCCCACAAGGCCACCATTAGAGGCTCTCTAATTAGCATGGCCAGCGCACTGAAACGCCAACGAAATCAAAAAATTGCTGAGCTTACGGCCAAATTTGAAAGTGCTGAAACCACCTGGAAACAATCCCCCACTAGAATAAATAGACTTATTAAGGAGAAACTCCGTACAGAGCTAGATCTATTGCTTACTGATAAAGTAGAACAACAATTACGCTGGAGGAACCAGCTTTTTTACTATAACGCTAATAAGCCACTGGCTCTCTTAGCTAGACGCTTGAAAAACAAACCTCTCCACCCCACAATCCTACGATTGTAAAAGATAAGAAAATGGAGACCGAGAGCCCAGTATAGTGTAGTATATTATGTATAAATTAGAAGAAATATAAATCGTAAGTATTATACTTACAAACCTGGGTTGCTCTAAGGCAGCCTTTCTCAACCTTTTTACCTTGGAGGAACCCTGTAAATAACTTTTGGATCTCAAGGAACTCCTGCAAACAATGTTTTGGTCTTGAGGAACCCCTGCAAACAATGTTTTGGTCTCGAGGAACCCCTACATTAATTTTTCAGGAGGCATGGTCTTTAAATAGGTTAGGCTGCTAATTTCACTATCTCCTATTACACTGCCACTCATTATACTGTCTCCTGACCCCCCAATTTAGTGCTTCTTGTTACAGTACCACCTATTATAGTGTGCTCTATTATACTTCCCCCACGATGGGGGAAAATGCCAAGGAACCCCTGCAGAGTCCTCAAGGAACCCTAGGGTTCCAGGGAACCCTGGTTGAGAAAGCCTGCTCTAAGGCAACCACTGTATATGCAGGTGGGGAGATTAGGCCTGACCCCACTCAGGACTAAGATGTCGCTCTCTGTAGACAGAAGAAAGGAGGGTATGTCACCCTTCCACCAAGGGTGGATAACTTTATGTGCAAAGATACAGAGGCGCCAATAGGATAAAACAGTATAAAAGGTTTAAAAAGGTTTAGGTGGCGGTGGTGGACCGTCCACACACAAACAGACCAAAAAAAAGGCTGTTGATTGTAGAAAAAACTATTTATTCACATACTCCTACATAAAAAGTGCAACGCGTTTCATGGGCAAACATCCCGCTTCATCAGGCAATGAACAATCGGAGTATCTCACTAGAAATGACAGAAATGTAAAGCATATCAGAGAGCTGAAAATAAATATAAGGGGTAGCAAGAGAAACTTCTTAATTTTGTTGCATAGTATATGGACTACTAACATGGTATGTGTGGAGTATTTCATATGGGGTAAATAGTATGGGAGGGGGCAGAAAATACGTGAGGGGGTGTGGGTGAAGAGGACCTGGTGTTGGATTGGTATGAGGAGATGGGGACGGTACAGGCAGGGGTGGGTGCAAGTAGCTAGACTAGGGACAAGCTATTGGAGATGTGTGCCCGGTGAATATTTAACCAATAAAATTGAGAAAGAGTGGTGTAGAATGTAATAGGAAAGTTTAGGAGGAGTGCGGGCAACAGAGATACTTTTTCACAGTAAACGCTAGCAAGGGTGTACACCCATGGTGTTGAAAAGGTTCTAGCAATCAATAGTTAAGGAAGAGGGCAGACATGGAATAAAAATGATGGTCGCACTTACCAGCTCTGAGTCCAATGATAAGCTTGGCACCTCTGTGCTGAGATGTCTGCGTGTGGGGTTTATATAGGGAGACTGATTGAATAATAGGTTAGTTTGATTGCCGGGTCAGGAGCGAGGGAAGGAAGGAGAGGCGTGGCTAGCAAGCTGATCCTCCACCAATCGACGTGTGTCGAGGGCGGGCTTATGGGTAATGGAAGGGATTGTTGGCGAATGGGATGTGCGAGAGGGGCAGGTGTGCGGGCGGGTTGAGGAGCGGTGTGACGTGGCATGATGCGGACGTCTGGCCTGCGTGTAGGCGGCGTGACGCGTACGTATCGCCGCATAGGGAAAATGCGCATGCGCAATGCGAGCTTATGGCTTTTGTTGGTAGTGGGGAGCAGGTTGGGCCTGTGTGATGAGATGCGCCTGCGCGAAGGTGCGGGGAGTGACAGCGCCGCCATGTTAGTTGTGGGAAACTGTGGCCAACCAGTATGTTTTGTCAGGTATCATCAAGATAACTCAGCAATACAGACAATATTTACAACGACATCTATAGACAGTTTGTTGCAAGAATAGCTGTGAATCGGGTTGGGCATACAAAATAGTACATATGGTTTTTGATAGGGTACTGTTGATGCCAGGGATATCGTATCGCCCCCTGGTGGTGTAAAGCGGATTTTATGAAATCCGCTTTACACCTGCAGCGTCTGGTCAGCTGCAGTGTGAATAGTGCTCTGACAGGCTGCCCTGTGATGTGATCACTGTTATTGCTGACTGTGTGAAGGCTGCACTGTGACTCTCACAGGGGGACAAGAATGTGATGAGCAGTCACTGTGCTGCAGACTTTTCTTCCTTGCAGAGTGTGTGGTATTGGAGGGGAGAGGGGGCTGTAGAGGCAGCACTATTTTATTGGGAAATGGGCATGCACAGATAAAATATACTTGGAGAAGAACTATGGCTGACAAACAATTAGCACTATTGCAATTATAAAGTGATGTAATACAGTACTATCTCTCGCTTTCCTCCCTGCTCACCCCTCTCACTTTCTCTACTCCTTTACTTGCTGTCTCTCCCATAATCTCTTTGCCCACCTGTTCTGTCTTGCTTTGTTTGCCAACAATCTCTTTTCTCATCTCAATCACTATCTTTTACACTCTGCAAATGTACAGTATTCATATAGAACTGACAGCTTCTGCAGCACTTTACAGACTACATAGGCATATCACAGACTATACACAGAGGAGCTCTCAATCTAACCCTACCATAGTCCTACTGCAATTTATTATTATTTTAGGATTTATATAGCACCAACATCTTCTGCAGCGCTGTACAGAGTATATTGTCTTGTCACTGAACTGTCCCTCAAAGGGGCTCACAATCTAATCCCTACCACAGTCATATGTCGATGTATGTATCATGCAGTGTATTTTCGTCTAGGGCCAATTTAGGGGGAAGCCAATTAACTTATCTGTATGTTTTTTTTGAAACCGGAGTGCCTGGTGAAAACCCACGTATACACGGGGAGAACATACAACTTCCTTGCAGATGTTGACCTGGCTGCGATTCAAACCGCTGACCCAGCGTTGAGAGGCAAGAGCTCTAATCACTACACCATTATGCTGCCCTAATGTCTTACCATATTATTATTAATAGTATATATTTATATAGCACTGACATCTTCTGCAGCACTTTACAGAGTACACAGTCATGTCACCAACTGTCCTCAGAGGAGCTCACAGTGTAATCCTACCATAGTCATAGTCTAATGTCCTACCATATTATCAATATGTATTTATATAGCACTGACATCTTCTGCAGCACTTTACACAGTACAGTACATAGTCATGTTACCGACTGTCCTCAGAGGAGCTCACACTCTAATCCCTATCAAAGTCATAGTCTAATGTTCTACCATATTAATATTATTATGTATTTATATAGCACTGACATATTCTGTGGCACTTTACAGAGTTCATAGTGTCACATATTAGTGTTAGGTGTTAAAAGGGGAAAGGTTAAAGGAGAACTGTAGTGAGAGGTATATGGAGGCTGCCATATTGATTTCCTCTTAAGCAATACCAGTTACATGGTAGCCCTGTTTAGCTATCTGCCTGCAGAATCACACCAGAAACAAACAACATGCAGCTAATCTTGTCAGATCTGACAAAAATGTCAGAAACACCTGATATGCTGCAAGCTTGTTCCAGGTCCAGGGCTAAAAGTATTAGAGGCAGGGGATCAGCAGGATAGCCAGGCAACTGGTATTGCTTAAAAGGAAATCGGCATGGCAGCCTCCATATACCTCTCACTACAGTTTTCCTTTAAGGTTAGAATAGAGTACAGGGATGGAAAAAGAAAAGAAATTTCAGAAAAAGTAACTTTAGCAATATCAAGCGCCAAAATAGAAATGTACATGAGAAAGGATGCTGTTTTTATAAGGGGAGACTCTGACCCGGGGGAGGGGGGGGGGGCGCAATTTCAGTGTTTGCCATAGGCGCTATATGACCCAGATACGCCACTGGAGCTGGTAAGTGCGACCATCATTTTTATTCCATGTCTGCCCTCTTCCTTAACTATTGATTGCTAGAACCTTTTCAACACCATGGGTGTACACCCTTGCTAGCGTTTACTGTGAAAAAGTATCTCTGTTGCCCGCACTCCTCCTAAACTTTCCTATTACATTCTACACCACTCTTTCTCAATTTTATTGGTTAAATATTCACCGGGCACACATCTCCAATAGCTTGTCCCTAGTTTAGCTACTTGCACCCACCCCTGCCTCTACCGTCCCCATCTCCTCATACCAATCCAACACCAGGTCCTCTTCACCCACACCCCCTCACGTATTTTCTGCCCCCTCCCATACTATTTACCCCATACGAAACACTCCACACATACCATGTTAGTAGTCCATATACTATGCAACAAAATTAAGATGTTTCTCTTGCTACCCCTTATATTTATTTTCAGCTCCCTGATATGCTTTACATTTCTGTCATATCTAGTGAGATACTCCGATTGTTCATTGCCTGATGAAGCGGGATGTTTGCCCGTGAAACGCGTTGCACTTTTATGTGGGAGTATGTGAATAAATTGTTTTTTCTACAATCAACAGCCTTTTTTTTGGGTCAGTTTGTGTGTGGACGGTCCACCACCGCCACCTAAACCTTTTTAAACCTTTTATCCTGTTTTATCCTATTGGCGCCTCTGTATCTTTGCCCACAATCCTACGAGTACGGGATAGTTCCGGTCAGGCTACAGCTAACCCTAGTAAGATAGTGGACTTGTTTGCCTCATTCCTTTCTAACCTATACACTAAGCCCTCTGCTGCCTCTGATAGTCAAATCGCTGAATTCTTAGAGCAGGTCTCCCTCCCTAAACTTGACCAAACCACAGCAACAGCCCTCAGTGCGCCCATCTCTACCCCCGAGGTCCTCTCAGCTATAAAGACCCTAAAAGTTAACAAAACACCTGGCCCGGATGGCTTTACCGCCCAATATTATAAAAAGCTAGCGCCTCTTCTGGCCCCCACATTAACTAACTGTTATAATGAAGTTCGCGAGGGTAAACTTCCTCCCAATTCTATGTTAAGGGCCTGTATCTCCATGATACCTAAGGAAGAACAAGACTGTCACGCCACTCACCAGTTTCGCCCCATATCTCTCATAAACGTTGACCTCAAATTATTGGGGAAAATACTAGCCTCACGTATAAACAGAATACTCCCAAACCTGATCCACCGCAACCAAGTGGGTTTTGTCCCAGGTAGGCAAGCTGAAGATAGCACTAGACGCGCTATCCTTCTGACCCACTACTTGCATTCTCGGAAGATCCCAAGTGTAGCCCTCTCCCTCGATATTTTTAAAGCTTTCGATACCCTTTCCTGGGACTACTTGAAACAGGCTTTGGGCAGCTGGGGCTTCGATTCTACTTTCCTGAATTGGATTGGGGGTCTTTATTCCTCCCCTACTGCGTCGGTAAGGTTCTGGGGCCACAGCTCACCCTCCTTCCCAATAACGCGAGGGACACGTCAAGGCTGCCCTCTCTCCCCCTTGCTCTTCATATTAGCTTTAGAACCCTTCGCATGTTTCCTTTGAGACAAGGTGGACATCCGTGGAGTAGAGAGGGCAGGGATTTCCCATAAACTGTTAATGTTTGCTGAACTCAGCCCCATATCTCTATCCCTAATGCTCTCCAGGCATTTGAATCATTTGCCCACGTTTCTGGCCTAAATATCAATATAACGAAATCTAAAGCCTTAGGCATCTCCCTAAACCCACAACTTACCACACAACTAAAGGAGTTTTGTCCTTTCAAATGGTCCCAATCCCTACCTTATCTAGGCATCACCCTTACCCCCAACTATGCCATCCTCTTCGGCGCCAACTATCCCCAGCTACTCAAATACCTTTCATCGCTCGCAGAAACCTGGTCCTCACTCCCTCTCTCATGGTTAGGAAGAATCAACTCTATTAAAATGTCCTTTCTGCCCAAACTTCTCTACTACTTTCGAACCCTCCCCGTTAAAGTACCCAATCATTATCTCCGCATTTTTCAAAATAAAATACAATCCTTTATCTGGGGCCGTAAACATCCTACAGTCAACAAAGCAACTCTCTTTGCTCATAAATTAGACGGAGGCCTTGGAGTTCCCCAGATTAACTCATACTACAAAGCAGCAACCATTACCCAACTTACTAGACTATTCACAGTGTGACGGTGGCTGCGCTTTGAGAAGGGTGTGCAGCACTGTCTGCAGTGAGATATTGCGCCCATGCGCATCACTAGTTAAGTACGCTGTTCATAGACCGCACACCACCTGCGAACAACCAGCAGTGCTATTTTCCGCTGTAATAGGGAACAGAACGCTTACTGAGAGCCTAGCCTCAGAGTATTATTAAAAGTTACCTTTTAATAACTCGGTCTGAAATCAGCTCTGGGTCACAACCAGCTCAGACAGCCCAGTTCAGCTTCTTCACACTTCCCATGAGTAACTAGGTAACTCACATGATAGGACTTAATTACCACACACCTGCACATCAGACTAGTTAGCCTCAATCAGCATAAGCCTGATTAGTGGCGTAACTGAGCATATGAATTTCATGGTAAGTATCTATCAACCTATCTGATTATTATTATTTGACCAATAGGTTTTTATATTATAACCCGATGGATCAGCTTCCATCCAGGAATGCAGTACTTTACAGACACCTGCGTTCTATTCATTGAGAGGGTGCAGGCCTTATGCATAAAATTAGAACAAATCAGCTGAAAACAAACGGATGTCTTAACAGATTTAGCTTTTCCATAGCAATGCATTGAGAAACAATTTCAGTTTAGTATGCATATGATGTGAAGTGAAACAATTGGAACTAATGAGCATTACAATTAACGTAAAACATTTTATAAAGGTATGCAGCCAAAACCCTTGCACCTATGCAGCAAGCTGCAAGGTTAGCAGGGAATGTGAAGAAAATGCATATAAAAACACCTAGAATTCATTTGCTTCACCTATGGTATCTGACTTCTTGCAATCTGTACAGAGTACACATAACGTAATAAGGGGAAACAGTTATATCAAACCTGTCCTTGGCGCTGTAGAAACCGCATTAGGCATAGACTGGCCAGACAGTCCTTTCCATAGGTTCAGATGGAGGTATGGTCTAATGCTTCATCCTCACTCTGTACAATCTTTCTCCTTAAGGAACTGCTTTAACAGATTCCTGTCTGCCGGCCCCAACCCTTCTGCAGCTAGCTTCCAGTTCTGGCATGGCCGGATTTGTACTCTTTACCGCCCAAGGCCACTGTCACCAGCTCCCCCCCCCCCTTCAGTATAGGTAGCGAGAGAACCCCTCCCTTCCTCCCTCCAGTATAGATTGCCAGATGAACCCTCCCCCCCCCCCCTCTAGTATAGGTAGCCTGATTGCGGCTAGCAGCAGTGTGCCGCAGTCAGGCGCTCGCCTGATCTTCCTGCATTGCAGCATTTTCAAGCTTGCAAATGCTGCACCAGTTTAGCCTGCTGCTTTGGTGCCCTTCCCCCTGTGGTGCCCTAGGCCATGGCCTAGGTGGCCTTGGCCTAAATCCGGCCCTGAGTTCTGGTCATCTTAACCGTTGTCTAAGCTGCAAACCCTCAGTGAGGCTGCTTTGTCCAGGGCTGGTACCTCCTCAAAAGCGGACTAGCCGCTATATAGAGTGGCAGACTGAGAAAGTTCTGGCTCTTCCTGGTACGCGGTATCAGTAGTGGCGCGGAAGCATGACATACTTTGCCCGTACCTTCCAACTACCGGACACCCTCCATCGCCGCGCGCATGAGAATGCTTGTCAGTGGAGACTCCAGCAGGGCCACTGCCCCACTCAAGACCTCAAAACCACCGGAAAGTTGAGCCGCTTTCTTCCCCGGTGTGTTTGCCAGCCGCAACACCATGCTGGCCAGCACACTGACGCTTCTCATGCCCAGTGAAGTAGCCTGGAAGACTTAGGTATCCTAACGACTGCAGCACAGGATCACCTACTTCCCTGTATCAGCCTGTGTACCTGAGAACAGGAAACACAGTGAAAAGTGAGGCATGATGGGTGGTGCACCTATTTATGGAGGGTGGGGTGGTTCTAATTAAGAATGTTTATTCAGTCTGTGTTTCCTGCAGAGGGGAGCCTGTGTACTCTCAATGTGGGGCCGTACTGGAGGACGAAAAGAGAAATATCTGTTTTCCCTTTTGATGTTGCATGTATATAAGCTGTCTGTACTACCAGCTTGCAAACTAACAGGATGTAAACCTGAAGAAGGCTGCAAGGCCGAAAGCTTGTTTATTCTTATTCATTTGTAGTTAGCCAATAAATGGTATCATCTTGATTTAGATCTTCTTGCATATATTTACCAATGATACTTTTCAACTGTCGAAAAAAGGGAGAGGGTATTGGGACTGGTAAGGCTTGGAATAGGTAGAGAAAACGAGGGAGAACATTCATCTTTACTATGGATATTCTACCGAACCAGGAGAAACATGGCCGATCCCTAGCTTCCAAATCCTGCTTTATCCTTTCCAATAAGGGGAAGTAGTTGTCGTTTACTATATCCTTTAAATCAAACCCTATTTTTACTCCCAGGTACCTTATCATTCTATTCTGCCATTTAAATGAAAAATTTCGAATCAATTCTTCCCTTTGTTCCCCTCTCACCCCTCAAGCGATTATTGTACTTTTATCAAAATTAATCTTCATATTGGAAAGACTCAGTTTATCAAATTCCCTCATTAAACTAGTTAACGACCTCTGAGGGTCTCCAAGGTAAAACAACATGTCATCTGCATACGCTGATACTTTGTGTATCTGCCCCCCAATTTCCAGGCCCCGTATGCTGGTGTCCGCCCTCACCCTGCACAAGGATGGCTCCAGTGTCAAAGCAGAAACCAGTGGAGAGATGGGGCAGCCCTGTCTCGTCCCGTTTTTAATTTCAAATGGGTCGGAGGTCACCCCATTAACTCTTATCCTTGCATTTGGGAAAGTATATAGACCCAATACTCTTGCACTCATCTTTTCTCTTAACCCCACATGCTTTAACACCCTTTCTATATAGGCCCACTTCACCCTGTCAAAAGCTTTTTCAGCATCTGTAGACAAAAATACGACAGGGTTGGAGTGGGCCCTCGTCCAGCATGCCAGATCAAGGGTGCGGGTAGTGCCATCCCTAGCCTCCCGCCCCCCAATGAACCCCACCTGGTCTGGGTGCACTAATTGATTCATAAGCGGTGCCAGCCTATTGGCCAAAACTTTCGCAAAGATCTTAATATCTACATTCAGTAGTGCTATTGGTCTAAAACTTTGGCACTGCATTGGATCCTTTCCCTCCTTGTGCAGCAGCGAGATATAGGACTCCAGCATACGGGGCGTGAACCCACAGCCCTCTCCCTCCCCTTCAGTTATTCCATTAAATGCTTCCGCAAGATAGCCAACCAGTTGTTCCTTAAACCTCACATAATATTGCATTGTTAACCCATCCGGGCCTGGTACTTTACCTAGTGGCATTTGTTTTATTGCTGTTTTAATTTCTTCTACCTGGATCTGACCTTCCAAGGATAAGGCGTCTTCCTCTGATAGTCTGGGCATTCCACTTTCCTCTATATAATTTCTTATTTCCTCTCTTTTCTCCTCTTTTTCTCCCTCTGATGTCTCTGCTCTCAGATTATACATCCCTTTATAATATTCTCTAAATACCCGAGTTATTTCCCCCAGCTCATGGACTATTCTAGACTTTTTATCTTTTATACACGGAATATAATTAGTCCTTTGCTGTTTCTTTAGGGCCCTCGCTAACATAGCGCTGTTTTTATTCCCATATTAATAGAAGGAGCGTTTGCATCTGAATGCCATATTTTTAACCCCCTGAAACAATAACACCCTTAGGTGCTCTCTTTCCTTCCTTAATTCCTCCCAACTATCTTCTATGTTCTCTCCCTTATGTTGTTGTTCCAATCTTGTTATATTTTCCAGCGCATTTTTTATATTCCTAACCCTTTCCTTCTTTTTTCTAGCCTCCTCCTGTATCAATATACACCTAATATAACATTTGTGGGCCTCCCAGACCATCATTTCAGATGTCTCACCCCTGGAATTTGTCAAGAAATAAAAATCCAGTTCATCTCTTATCTTTTGTACAAACCCCTCCTCTCTCAATAATGAATTGTTTAATCGCCACATCATAGGTCCCTTTATTTTTTCCCCCCACTCCAGATTCACTGTTACTGGTGCATGGTCTGACAATGTAATGGGGCCAATTTCTGAGCCGCTCACTAGAGAAAGTATTTCATGTGACACCAGGACATAATCTATCCTGGTGTGACATTTATGCATCTGGGAATAATATGTGTAATCCTTCACCATGGGGTTACACACGCGCCAAGCATCCACAAGTTGTGCTTTACACAGAAGGTCTCTACTTCTTTTATGGGTTTTCAAAGAGGTCGTTGACCTTCCCTTAGATGTATCCATTCGGGGGTCCAAAGACATATTGAAGTCTGTGCATATTATCACACCCCCCTCCCTAAATGATTCTAATTTATTAATAAATCTCCCCAGGGTTTCTACCTGTTTAACACTTGGCGCATAGTATGACCCCAATGTGACCAACCTATTCTTCAATTCCCCCTTAATTAAGTTATATCTTCCCTGAGGATCAACATATTCTTCCTTTAACCACTTCGCCATATCTGGACGCATATATCCGTCCAGATAGGCAGTGGTGCTGCAGCCGTGTGGTGCGCGCGATCGGGCGCGCGCCCACGCGCGCTCCCGCTGCCTCCCGCTGCCCCCCCGATCAGTGAATGGGAATATAATTCCCATTCACCGATCTAAGTCCCCGGCAGAAATACCGACGCTTTCTCATCAGAGAGCGCGGTATTTCTGCCCCCAGGAAACTTCTTCTCTTCTTTTTAGTTCCTAGATGCGACATCGTTCGCATCTAGGAATTTTTTGAATGTGGCCATCTTGTGGCCAAATAGTAAACTGCACCCACATACCTGTATTGAATAAAAAAATACATTACATTACATCTAAATTTGGCTATTTACCTCCCAAACTAAAATTACCCAAATACATTTTTGTATTAAAAAAAAAATAAAAAAAAATTACAATTAAAAAAAAAAAAACTACATAAATAGTTACCTAAGGGTCTGAACTTTTTAAATATACATGTCAAGAGAGTATCTTATTAAATTTTTTAAAAGTATAAGCTTGTAAATAGTGATGGACGCAAATTGAAAAAATGCACCTTTATTTCTAAATAAAATATCGGCGCCATAAATTGTGATAGGGATGTAATTTAAATGGTGTAATAAGCGGGACAAATGGGCACATAAAATGCATGGGTTTTAATTACTGTAGCATGTATTAATTTTAAACTATAATGGCCAAAAACTGAGAAATAATGATTTTTTTCCATTTCTATCTTAATCTTCCTGTTAAAATGTATTTACAGTAAAGTGGCTCTTAGCAAAATGTACTACCTAAAGAAAGCCTAATTAGTGGCGGAAAAAACGAGATATAGATCAATTAATTTTGATAAGTAGCGATAAAGTTATTAGCGAATGAATGGGAGGTGAACATTGCTCGGATGCATAAGATTTTCGAAGCTGTAGGCTGAAGTGGTTAAAATAAATGGGACATCTTTCGACAATAACATGGTTATTATGAAGTTAGATGATTGTAAACCACTCATATATATTGTCTTATAATACCTATCATAAAGGTTTGGAGCGCAAGGGGCCTTAAAGTGGGTCTCCTGTATGCAGATTATACTGTATCTACCCTTTCTCTATGACACAACCTAAGAATAGAAACTCTTTTCTCCGGGATATTCAAGCCCCTGGCGTTCAGTGACATAATTTTAAGACTACCTGACTTCATCTTTATATACCTTCTTTATTCTCAGTTCCATCCCAGTATCCATTTTCTTAGTCTTTCCACACATTCTTCTCCCCCTCCCCCATTCACCACCCTCCTCTCACTCACCCTGCAGCTGACCCCCTTCCCGTCTATCCTCCCCCCTTTTTTTCCCGATAAGGAATCTTTCCACTTGAAACCCATCCCCAGTTTGTAAGGCGTGCTGCTCCGCCTTCTGGGTATTAAGCCACCATCCCCCTAGAGCGTGAGTAGGTAATCTCCCCCCCCCCCGCCGTGCAGCCCCGCCCATTTCTATCATCAACATAGAGCGGGGAAAGCGAGGTGCCAGGGGGAAGAGAGAGAGAGGGAGAGGGGGAAAAAGAAAAAAAAAAAAGGAAGGGGGGAAGGGGGAAGAGGGGGGAACCTCAAGGGGCATTCGGTTGGAGCCGTCTTCTCACCGACCACCCACTCCCAACCCCTCCCCCCCCCCAAATCCCCCAGACCTTTGCCGTGGCACGTGGCCCCTTTTCTCTTCTTCTCATTTTAATATCTACCCCACCCCCTCCCCTATATCCCCCCCCCAATTTACTACCGGGGTCCGCGCCAGGGCTCCAGCCTATTACCCTCCATATATACCTTCTAATGACTTCAATACATCCTATATTCCAGTTAACAGCAGTAACCCCAAGGATATACATACAAATTGGATCGCCCTCAAAGCAATCTCCCATCCTATCTTGCAAAAAGAAAGGAAAAAACAAACAAACAAACAAACTCCATCAACTGCCCCTTTACCAAATCTACTTTAGTTCCATCCACCCCCGTTTCTCCTCTTTGTGACCTTATTCCCGTGAATTCATTTTAAACCTCTCCAATATCACATCTTTTTCATCCCATCATATTGAGTTAAACATTGATTATTTCAACATTTCTTATTTAAAACACAGTGATCTCTTTTTCCGCCCACCCTCGGAGGACCACGGGGGGTAAGCGGAAGGGGGGACGGGAGGAACATCCCCCCCCCCCCCCAATCCATTTTTCCATCACACATCTTATTGAATCCTATATTCCTTCTGTGTTCCAACAACACCTAATCTTATTTCTCGTGTCTATTTTTATCCATATATAACCACATATTATGTATTAGTGCCTTCAACATTTCTTTTACAATCATTGTAATACTTTTTCTCGTACCACCCATCCCCGAGGGACCGCAGGGCGGGGGGACAGGGAGGGGGCATGGGGGGAACCACCACCCCCTCCACCCAACCCCCACCCACCCACCAATCCCCTCTCCACCATTAAATCCTAAATTCCTACTGTGTACAAATTCAAACAAAACCTAATCCTATTTCTCTGTCCACTTATTCCAATTCTACTTATATCCACATATTATACATTGGTGCAGTTTTTCTCTCCTTCCCCTCCCACTCTGTATATTCTTGTGATTGGTGCAGTCAAACAAAAAAAACCAACAAAAAAAAACAAAACAAAAAAAAAAAGAGATTTTTTTTCTTTTATCTCCCCTCCATCCCCCCACCTCCCACCATTATCAACCATTATCCCCCCCACCTCCCACCATTATCAACCATTAACCCCTAATTCATTTCTTAAGTCCAGCTCTATCTCTCCCCTGAGGGCCATCCCATCCCCTCCCCTCAGGGTTCCACTCTGGTAGGTCCATTTCTGGTATAGATAGTACTTTACAGATATCTGACAGTTCCTCTGGGAATCTCAATGTCAATGTTCTTCGATCTAACATAATAATCAGAGCAAATGGGAACCCCCACTTGTAGGACACCTTCTTCTGCTGTAAAACTGCTAGCAATGGTTTAAGGGCCCTTCGCTGCATTAAAGTGTAAAATGAAAGATCCTGGTAAACATTAATAGTAAATTCTTTCCACTTCTGTGGCCCCTTCTGCCTCAGTGCTGCAGAAATATTTTTTTTATCCTTGAAATTATGAAATCTGCAGATTATGTCTCGTGGTGAGTCCTTATCCCTTGCAGTGTGTAACGATTGTGGAACTTTCTCCGTGATCAGCGCACAACGCGTGCGCTGACACGGTGGAAATCCTCCACAAGCGTATATTTGCAGGCACCCAGCAAAAGGTGCTACGCACCTGTAGAGGGAAATTCCTGTCGGCAGATGGCGCTGGGGACTGCAGAGGAACCAATCCTCTGTACCTCCACAAGTGCCAGACAGGAATTGTACGAAGCGCAGAATGCAATCGCAAGAGAGGCGATTGCGAATGAGAACGAGCAAAGGGACAGGTTGTATGTGTGTGTGCCAATCCAGTCGCCACCCCGCGACCGCGCACACACAACAGCAGATACGAAATAGGAACGCAATCGCGAGAGGTGCGATCGCCAGACGTGACACAAGGCAGATCAGAAAAGAATACGAGGGTAGCAAAGGCACAGCAAATAATACAATAAGGAGATACAGAAAATAACAAACGCTAGCTAACCGCGAACACCGCACTCATTCGCAACAGTGCACGCGGTTATGCGCGATCTCCACATGATAAGCACAATAGAGACAAGCATGCCTAACTAACCATTAACAGACAAACATGAAACAGAGGACGCGAGCGCTTGCTTAACGGTTACCTCACAGAGCCTCCAGCAAGCGTAGCGGACAAGACAGACACACGAAAACAGGGACAAGCGAGAGATAGGATCCACAGCACTAGCGAAAAGTGGCCAGCGCGATCCAGGTACAGAGTAGCAGAACAGAAGGATCCCCAGCGCTAGCGAAAAGTGGCTAGCACGATCCCAGAAGACAGAACAGAAGGATCCCCAGCGCTAGCGAAGAGTAGCTAGCGCGATCCCAGAAGACAGAACAGAAGGATCCCCAGCGCTAGCGAAAAGTAGGTAGCGCGATCCCAGGAGACAGAACAGAAGAGATAGCTGGTAGCAACCGCTGCACCAGCTATACTCCAAGAACAGAGATCAGAACCATTTCCTGTCGACCACCATTGGGACAGGACAATGGCAACAGGCAAGACAAGACAGAACAGGCAATACAGATAATACAACCTGACTGGGCTAGAAGGGGAGCCTAAAGCAACCCCCAGGAATTAACTATACTAGATAGCAATGGCTGACACTCCAGCAGTGTCCATCAGGAACAGACCATGGAAGGGAAATGACCAGCAAAGCCTTCTGGGAAACATAAAGCTCTTATAGTGCCAGTCATCAAAGAAGGCAGGTAGGGGATTTGCGTAACGAATGTATGCAAATTCCCCTGCAAGAGAACAGACCAGAAACTTGCAATGGAAAGACAGGTCTCTGTTCCAGAGACCTGCAGCCCACAGACTAGAGGAATGGACAAACAGCTGTCTGCCTGTGCAGCCAGCTGAGCGGATCATCACAGAATGGCCTTTAAGGCCCGGTGTACACGTTCAAATTTAATTGTGGCATCCTCTGGCCGACCCAAGACCCCATTAAAGACAGTTTGCAAACAAGTAACAATATCCTCCCCCTTCACCGTCTCGGGGATCCCCTTTACCCTCAGGTTGTTACGTCTCTCACGCTTTTGGACATCGTCCATTTCATATTTAAGGGATATATTAACACTTCTTTGTTTCTCACCTGTCTTCTTTAAGGTATTCACCTCCGCCTGTAGTTTCCCCACCTGTTCTTCCATAGTTCCCATCTTTACTTCCAGGTTAGTTAGTCCATCTTTAATCTCCAGAATCTCGACTCGCATAAGTTCTGCAATCTTTTCCGTCTGGGCCTCCAAATCCAATCTAGTAGGTAAGACCTTTAAACACCTCCATATATCCTCGAGGCTGCCTTCCTGTTCCGATCCCGAGCCTGGGGAGCTGGCCCTTGATAGCGAAAGAGTGTTGTCCACCATCTCCATCTGTGTCTTATCTGGTACTACTAAATATTTGCTCACAGATTTCTGGACTGGGGTAGTCGTCCCTTTGGCTGGGTTCTTCTTTTTTTCCTTCTCTTTCTCCTTATCTTTCACCATCCTCCTAGGCTCTATTCCCAGTGTCTCCCCCAGCCACAATACTTATATCTCTGGGATCAGATCCTTCTCCCTCTGCAGGCACTTTTTCCCAGGCAGGAACAGTCTCTCCCAGTTATATGTATCTCCTTTCCTACTCCAGTGGGCAGCCCTGCGATATCAGCAATGTCAGGGAGCCTTGACTCTAGGCCACTAGCTCCCTCTCCAGGATGCAGTCCACCAAGGTCCCCACGTGCCGTGCGCCTATCCCAGCGCTTCACCGACTCTGCTGCCAGTGGGACACTCTGCCCCGTCTACACGACCGCCAGTAGGACACTCTGCCCGGGCTATAGAGTCTGTCTGCCGGGATCTCCGTGCGCCGTTCTCGGCGTGTCTTCTCCTACACCACGCTAGTGGTGCTTCTCGCTGGATGTGACGTCACACGCTAGTGACGCCATCCTTTGCTCCGGCTTCCCTCCACTCTATCTCGCGTGGCTGGCCCGTACCCTCTCCAGCAGTCTCTTCCACATGGACCCCCGGCCCACCATACGATGAAAGGCTCCAGGGACGCCCGCACAATTTTCAGCGGCGCCCTCTTGCCGCCAGCGTACGCTGAGGCTTCACAGGGATGGGAGATCCAAGCCTCACACGCTCACTCCCTCATGGTAAGCTCCTCCCCCTCGATCTAAGGTTAATCCAATCTTAACCGTTTATATGTAGTATAAGGGTAAATGCAATGCATATACAGAATTATTCATCGAGACCTGGTGCACACCAAAACCTGCTATCAGATCCTCAAAATGCTAGCATATCTTTAAACGCTTTTTCTTATGTTTTCTGTAGCGGTTCACCTAGCATTTTTTGTTTTTGGGAAGCGTTTTTGGTGTAGTAGATTTCAGATATTGTTACAGTAATGGGCCCGTTCTCACCTGAGCGGGAATTGCGCGATTTCCACTCATGGCAAACCGCTAGCGGTTTAGCAAAAACCGCTACACAATGTAGCGAGTGGCAGTGTTCCCACTGCTGCAGTTGCGGTTAGCGATAACTGCAACTGCGCTGCATGCAGCGGTTTGGCAACGAGCGTTCCGTGATTATCGATCATGATTAGCATGCAGAGCATGCTAATTGTGATCGCTGCAAAACCGCCGCAGTGTCCAGTGATTTTTCTGTCGTAATGGCGGGAAAATCACTCCCGCAAAACGCCAGTGGTAATCGCCGGCGTTCTGCGATTATAAGTGTGAACGGGCCCAGCTTCTGTAACAAAAACGCCTGCCAAATCGCTCTGAACTGCCATTTTTCAGACCGGTTTGCATTTTTCCTATACTTAACATTGGAGGCAGAAACACCTCCGCAATCCAAAAAATGCCTCACCCCGGGAGTATGCGTTTCAGCAAAACACCTCCCGCTGTGTTGTGAATCACCCCATTGAGATACATTGACCAAGCGTATCCGCAGCAAGCGGCTGCAAAAATGACCAAAAATTCGCTCGGTGTGCCCCAGCTCTTACTCTGTTCCCTTTTATACTACATGCGATTGTAAGGCACACATGTCAAGATGGATAAATAACTGAATGGCATTTTGCAGTGGTGAATTGTCATTGTATGGTTGAAATGTTTGTTGCTTCACGCCCTGCACCAGCATGCATCAATGTTTGATGATATGTTCCATTGTTTGATGTGTTTAGCAGCTGCATGCTTGTTGGTGGTATATGTGTACATAAGGGCAGTCTGTAATGTATGAATTGTTACAAGGCACAATTATCACCTCTTCCTAAATAGAAGCTTCTGTAGGTTTTATGTCTAAAACTGCAAATGTATTTTTCAAGATGTGTAGGCGGCCATATGTGTAAACTTCTATGCAATACCACTTGCCTGGTTATGCTGGTGATCATTTGCCTATGGTACTTGGACACAGGCCCTGAGCAAGCATGCATGAGTGCATGGATTTGTGTGAGCAATTTGGTGTCCCTTTATGTTTTTGTGTTAATGTATTTTGTTTAATTTTGGCACAAATTATTCCTGGGATAGTATAACTAATTTATACATATGCATCAGCAGGGCAGGTGTGCTGCTGCTATTTTTTTAAAGGTCTTTAAAATGGCATTCAAAAGATCACTCTCAGCTGATTAGTTCACCTTTTAAAGTGAGGCTGTACACTGAGAGGTTGTAATCTTTTGGTATTACCACAAACGCAGTGAAGCTACAGGGATATGGAGGCTGCCAGAATTGTTGGTATTACAATAACACAAAATGGCTGCCTATCCTGCTGTAGTGACTGTAATGAGTTTAAAAATAGGCCCAAACCACGGGGCTACATACCCACTGGTATTGGGTTTTATATTTTAATTACATTATAGTTGTATGTGAGAAGTGGACACACATACATGCTTGCTTATGGTATCTAGCAAGCATGAATGCATCCCAAACTTTTGCTTACAAAAGTTTTCCTTTCTCAAAATACCGATCAATGGCATGCTCCCTTTGGTTTGGATGTAACAAGTCCTTTGCACTACGATCTTATGATGACTCCTGCTGAACAGTTAGGCTGCAGTAGTGTGTGAATAGCACATTACAAAGCCGCATGCAGTATGTGTAGTGTTGTTTCAATAATAGCACGTGAATTGCATGTTTAATTTTGGCCAGTGGATCACAGTCACACAGACAGGATTAACAGGATAGTGAAGACATTTAGTAGTAGGTGTACATATATATATATATATATATATTTTTTTTTTTTTATTAAATGTTGTTTTTATATTTTACATAGCATTGGTACAGGTGGTGGTCCCCCAGCCTCACTTGAATTAACGGATTATGAGCAGGTAGTGCAACCCTATCTGAGGACAGAGGCCCTGCATGGCATAAGGGGTGGCTACGATGCCGACTTGCCCAGCTCTGCAGCTTCTGAAGACGGTAATTCATGATGCTGTTTTCTTTGAAAGTGCATACGTGTTTGAATATGCTTATCACATTTATAATGTTTTATTCAATGACAATATTGTAGGTGATGGTGTGTCTGGGTTTAGGGGTGATGCAGGAGTGTCAGCTGACATGCCCCAATCAGTTGAGGGCCCATTACATGCAAGAGAAATAACTGGTGAGTTTGTGGTCTAGTTGAAAATGATGTTAAACTAGTGACATGATGAGACCACTAAGGCCCCGTTCACACTTGCGGTTTTGTAAAAACCGGAACGGATGTCCGGACTGCACTGGATCCGGACAGGACCTAATCCGTACGGTTCCTATCCGGATCAGGTCCGGATCCGGTCTGTTTGCATCCGTTTTCCGTGCGGTATGAACACGGTTGCGGTCCGGATCCGGTTTCTTAAAGAGATAACAACCTGTAAATACCTGGGGTCTGGGAGGTCAGCAGAAGCTCTGGGGTCATTGTTGGAGACAGGTGGACGTGTGGAGACCATCCGTGGATACAGAGACTGCAGTTGGGACCATGGATCCAGTCATGTTTTACTCGTACCTGGGAATTCTCTCCTTCCTGTTGTTCACCTACTACTATGTGGGGAGAAGGCCTCACCTCCTCGTTATCAGACATATCATCAGACATGTTGCTGCCTAATAAAGCTCCAGCATGAAATCCCTGCTGCTCCACTCTGTGAACGCTGGGCCCATGTGGTCCCCATCCAAAATGGCCACTAGAAAAAGCATAGGAAGTGGGGTAGAACATCCGGTTTTTATAGCCAGTGTGTTGTGCACTCTCCGGTTCTCATTGGTTTGTATTGGCCGGATGCAACAGTCCGGCTCCGCTCCGGATATGTCTGCCGGAGGAGCCGGACCAAAAAATAGCGCATGTTGGATCTTATGCCGGAGTCCGGATCCGGTCCGGCTCCGGTCCGGACGAAACGGACACATGTGAACGGACGCATAGACTTTCATTGCTATGCCGTGCGTCCGTTCCGTCCGTTCCGCATGCGGTCCGGCTCCGGCACGGCGATTCCGGACGGCGACCGCTAATGTGAACCGGGCCTAAGCTGAATACCATATTAACCTTTCTGTCCATTATACTTGTGTGTAGGTGATATTGCGTCTGGTGATGCAGGACTGTCTGATGACATCCCCCAATCAGTTGAGGGCACATTACATGCAGCACAAACTACTGGTGAGTTTTATGTGTATTTGAAAATGCTGTAAAACAAGGGACATGATGAGACGGCTGTGCTGGGTAGCATACTAACCTTTTTGTTCATAATACTTTTGTGTAGGTGATGTTCTGTCTGCCTCTAGTGGTGATGCAGCACTCCATTCGGACATCTCCCAATATGGTGATGGCTCATCACATGCAGGAGCAAGTGCTGGTGAGTTTTATGTGTTAGCATACGTCCTTTAAGCAAAGGGATATGAAGAGACGGATTTGCTGGATAGCATACCTTCCTTTTTCAAATACTGTAACAGTGTACCATCTGGCGTGTGGAGAGGTGTGTGGGCAATGTTCAGAGTCAATACTTATAAAAGCATGCAGCTAATCTGCACAAAAGGACCATTAAATGGCTCATGAATGTGAAGTTGCGCATGGTTCTTGAGGGGGTGAGGTATTAGGGCCATATACACCTTTGTTTAGTATTTGCCATTGCCTGAGTCCATTCATTGTTTGTATGATCTTGAATGCGCCATGTCCAATAATACCTACATGACATGCCATTTTGCATTGACTAACAGTGTTGACAAATAGTTATGGTGAAATAGGAGGTAACATGTGGTACTCATTAACATATAAACAATCCTCTACATGGGTTTTGAGTTTGTTTCCGATATGTTGTTGCTATGCTGAAATAATGTAAACAGACAACACAATTCACTAATAAGTTTGAACAATGCAGTGGTAGTGACCTTGGGTGTGTGAAGCTTCAATATCCTTAAGAGGCTTTCCACGTCTTCCTCTGTCGGTGGTGGTGCGGGGCAGGGAACCGAGAGGTGACAATTGGTTGCTTTGGCCAATATTACCCTTTTGGACCTCCAGTGGGGCACTTTATTGCCTCTTCTGATTGTGATTGTTGTGAATAGGCAATTTCTGTGCTTTGCACTGTTCTGTGCTGGCAACTTGTTTCTGAGCATTACAGTTGCGGGATGGAGTTTGCTTATTGTTCCCAATTTCTGGAAAGAGGACCGGTACTGTGACTGTGCTTGAGTGCGCTAGGTACCTATTTACATTGCCATTGGTCTGGGAGGATAGTGTCCACCACCATGGAATGGAGGAGGGGGGAAGGGTCAATAGGATCCGGAGGCTTCATACACCACAGGATCCGGAGGCTTCACAAGTACCTCCCATGGTAATGTTTTTGGAATACTGGGTCAATGTCACCACCATGGAGGCTGTCCATGTAGTTTACAGTGAGAAGCACATACAAATTATATATATATATATATATATATATATATATATATATATATATATATGTCACAGGAGCCCTAGTGGCTGACCGCACTTAGCCTTCTAAACGGTGCCAGCGCACAGATCGTGCGAACTCTGGTCGCAGTCAATGCGCAGGAACCGTTAAGAATTAGCCGCAGACAACTCAGAAGGGAGCCTGTGAGACACGGGTAATTACAACGTCACCTACTGGTTCAGAGTAAACTGCCACCACCGCGGTTACCATGGGACCGTGGAGCCCACTAACTGACTGACTAGTCCTGCGAATAAAACGGTTAAACACACGGTATTCTGTCTAGCCAACAACAAACAAACAGTAGCAGTGGTGCTCAAATACCCCTTTTCAAAATTCGAGTTAGGTCGAATTCGAATAGTAAATTATTCGAGGTCAGTCGAATATTCGAGTCGAATAATTTTTACTATTCGATTCGACCTCGGAATTCGAGCTCACTATTCGAGTCGGTATTCGAGCTCATTATTCGAGCTGACTATTCGAAATGGCCTTAAATAGCTTCCAACACTTGTTTTGAGGGTGAATGATGCAAGAAACCTCTTTTTTTCCAAGTAACAACAGCAAGTGATTATGTGGGGATGTTCCTTTAAAAAAAAAAAGTTGAAAAGAGAAGTTGTGTCCAGAAATTTGTTCAGTACTGTATATACTTCTTCTTCTTCTTCTTTATCTTCTATATCTTCTTCTTCTTCTTCTATATCTTCTTCTTCTATATCTTCTTCTTCTATATCTTCTTCTATATCTTCTTCTTCTTTTATATTGTCTTCTTCTTCTTCTTCATCTTCTTCATCATCATCTTCTTCTTCATCATCTTCTTTTTCTTCATCTTCTTCATCTTCTTCTTCATCTTCTTCATCTTCTTCTTCTTCATCTTCTTCATCTTCTTCATCTTCATCTTCTTCATCTTCTTCTTCATCTTCTTCATCTTCTTCATCTTCTTCTTCTTCTTCATCTTCTTCTTCTTCATCTTCTTCATCTTCTTCTTCATCTTCTTCATCTTCTTCTTCTTCATCTTCTTCTTCATCTTCTTCATCTTCTTCATCTTCTTCATCTTCTTCTTCTTCTTCTTCTTCTTCTTCTTCATCTTCATCTTCTTCTTCTTCATCTTCATCTTCATCTTCTTTTTCTTCTTCTTCTTCTTCTTCTTCATCTTCTTCTTCTTCATCTTCTTCATCTTCTTCTATATCGTCTTCTTCTTCACTTATTTCTCTTTTCAAATTTTTTTTTAAAGAAATGCAGCTATTTTTGAGCGTAACAAATAGCTGGTGGCGCACGCATGTTGGAAGCGCCATTGTATGTGCTCCCTGGCAGTGGAAACACACAGACAGCAGGAGGTAAATTCAGCAGCAGGAGGAGGAGGATGAGTGTGTGGCAGCAGGCAGTCAATGAGGCAGGCAGCATGACATAATGGCCCTGGTACCTAGCGGTGATACCAGGGCTGTAAATAAACACAGCAGGCAGGAGGTCCCAGACAGCGGTCGTGCAGCCCACATTGTGTCCAATACACAACTGGGACAACACAGTTTTCAACCCGGGCACCTCAGAAAAATTAACCACTTCAGGACCACAGTCTTTTCGCCCCTTAAGGACCAGAGCCTTTTTCTCCATTCAGACCACTGCAGCTTTCACGGTTTATTGCTCGCTCATACAACCTACCACCTAAAGGAATTTTACCTCCTTTTCTTGTCACTAATACAGCTTTCTTTTGCTGCTATTTGATTGCTGCTGCGAGTTTTAGTTTTTATTATATTCATCAAAAAAGACATGAATTTTGGCAAAAAAATGACTTTTTTAACTTGCTGTGCTGACATTTTTCAAATAAAGTAAAATTTCCTATACATTTGAGCGCGAAAGTTATTCTGCTACATGTCTTTGATAAAAAAAAACAACCATTCAGTGTATATTTATTGGATTGGGTAAAAGTTATAGCGTTTACAAACTATGGTGCCAAAAGTGAATTTTCCCATTTTCAAGCATCTCTGACTTTTCTGCGCACCTGTCAGGTTTCATGAGGGGCTAAAATTCCAGGATAGTACAAATACCCCCCAAATGACCCCATTTTGGAAAGAAGACATCCCAAAGTATTCAGTGAGAGGCATGGTGAGTTCATAGAAGATTTTATTTTTTGTCACAAGTTAGCGGAAAATGACACTTTCTGACAAAAAAAAGAAAAAAAAAAAGTTTCCATTTCTTCTAACTTGCGACAAAAAAAAAATGAAATCTGCCACAGACTCACTATGCTCCTCTCTGAATACCTTGAAGTGTCTACTTTCCAAAATGGGGTCATTTGTGGGGTGTGTTCACTGTCCTGGCATTTTGGGGGGTGCCTAATTGTAAGCACCCCTGTAAAGCCTAAAGATGCTCATTGGACTTTTGGCCCCTTAGCGCAGTTAGGCTGCAAAAAAGTGCCACACATGTGGTATTGCCGTACTCAGGAGAAGTAGTATAATGTGTTTTGGGGTGTATTTTTACACATACCCATGCTGGGTGGGAGAAATATCTCCGTAAATGACAATTGTTTAATTTTTTTTACACACAATTGTCTATTTATAGAGATATTTCTCCCACTCAGCATGGGTATGTGGAAAAATACACCCCAAAACACATTATACTACTTCTCCTGAGTACGGCGATACCACATGTGTGGCACTTTTTTGCACCCTAACTGCGCTAAGGGGCCCAAAGTTCAATGAGTACCTTTAGGATTTCACAGGTCATTTTGAGAAATTTCGTTTCAAGACTACTCCTCACGGTTTAGGGCCCCTAAAATGCCAGGACAGTATAGGAACCCCACAAATTACCCCATTTTAGAAAGAAGACACCCCAAGGTATTCCGTTAGGAGGATGGTGAGTTCATAGAAGATTTTTTTTTTTTGTCACAAGTTAGCGGAAATTGATTTTAATTGTTTTTTTTCACAAAGTGTCATTTTCCGCTAACTTGTGACAAAAAATAAAATCTTCTATGAACTCACCATACTCCTAACGGAATACCTTGGGGTGTCTTCTTTCTAAAATGGGGTCATTTGTGGGGTTCCTATACTGCCCTGGCATTTTAGGGGCCCTAAACCGTGAGGAGTAGTCTTGAAACCAAATGTCGCAAAATGACCTGTGAAATCCTAAAGGTACTCATTGGACTTTGGGCCTCTTAGCGCACTTAGGGTGCAAAAAAGTGCCACACATGTGGTACCGCCGTACTCAGGAGAAGTAGTATAATGTGTTTTGGGGTGTATTTTTACACATACCCATGCTGGGTGGGAGAAATATCTCTGTAAATGACAATTGTTTGATTTTTTTTACACACAATTGTCCATTTACAGAGAGATTTCTCCCACCCAGCATGGGTATGTGTAAAAATACACCCCAAAACACAATATACTACTTCTTCTGAGTACGGCGATACCACATGTGTGACACTTTTTTGCAACCTAGGTGCGCTAAGGGGCCTAACGTCCTATTCACAGGTCATTTTGAGGCATTTGGATTCTAGACTACTGCTCACGGTTTAGGGCCCCTCAAATGCCAGGGCAGTATAGGAACCCCACAAGTGACCCCATTTTAGAAAGAAGACACCCCAAGGTATTCTGTTAGGAGTATGCTGAGTTCATAGAAGATTTTTTTTTGTCACAAGTTAGTGAAAAATGACACTTTGTGAAAAAAACAATAAAAATCCAATTTCCGCTAACTTTTGACAAAAAATAAAATCTTCTATGAACTCATCATACACCTAACAGAATACCTTGGGGTGTCTTCTTTCTAAAATGGGGTCACTTGTGGGGTTCCTATACTGCCCTGGCATTTTACGGGCCCAAAACTGTGAGTAGTCTGGAAACCAAATTTCTCAAAATGACTGTTCAGGGGTATAAGCATCTGCAAATTTTGATGACAGGTGGTCTATGAGGGGGCAAATTTTGTGGAACCGGTCATAAGCAGGGTGGCCTCTTAGATGACAGGATGTTTTGGGCCTGATCTGATGGATAGGAGTGCTAGAGGGGTGACAGGAGGTGATTGATGGGTGCGGTTAGAGGGGAAAATAGATGCAATCAATGCACTGGGGAGGTGTTCGGAAGGGGGTCTGAGGGGGATCTGAGGGTTTGGCCGAGTGATCAGGAGCCCACACAGGGCAAATTAGGGCCTGATCTGATGGGTAGGTGTGCTAGGGGGTGACAGGAGGTGATTGATGGGTGTCTCAAGGTGTGATTAGAGGGAGGAAATAGATGCAAGCAATGCACTAGCGAGGTGATCAGGGCTGGGGTCTGAGGACGTTCTGAGGTGTGGGCGGGTGATTGGGTGCCCGCAAGGGGCAGATTAGGGTCTAATCTGATGGGTAACCGTGACAGGTGGTGATAGGGGGTGATTGATGGGTAATTAGTGGGTGTTTAGAGGAGAGAAGAGATGTAAACACTGCACTTGGGAGGTGATCTGATGTCGGATCTGCGGGCGATCTATTGGTGTGGGTGGGTGATCAGATTGCCCGCAAGGGGCAGGTTAGGGGCTGATTGATGGGTGGCAGTGACAGGGGGTGATTGATGGGTGGCAGTGACAGGGGGTGATTGATAGGTGATTGACAGGTGATCAGTGGGTTATTACAGGGAATAACAGATGTAAATATTGCACTGGCGAATTGATAAGGGGGGGGGGGTCTGAGGGCAATCTGAGCGTGTGGGCGGGTGATTGGGTGCCCGCAAGGGGCAGATTAGGGTCTAATCTGATGGGTAACAGTGACAGGTGGTGATAGGGGGTGATTGATGGGTAATTAGTGGGTGTTTAGAGGAGAGAAGAGATGTATACACTGCACTTGGAAGGTGATCTGATGTCGGATCTGCGGGCGATCTATTGGTGTGGGTGGGTGATCAGATTGCCCGCAAGGGGCAGGTTAGGGGCTGATTGATTGGTGGCAGTGACAGGGGGTGATTGATGGGTGGCAGTGACAGGGGGTGATTGATAGGTGATTGACAGGTGATCAGTGGGTTATTACAGGGAATTACAGATGTAATTATTGCACTGGCGAATTGATAAGGGGGGGGGGTCTGAGGGCAATCTGAGCGTGTGGGCGCGTGATTGGGTGCCCGCAAGGGGTAGATTAGGGTCTAATCTGATGGGTAACAGTGACAGGTGGTGATAGGGGGTGATTGATGGGTGATTGATGGGTAATTAGTGGGTGTTTAGAGGAGAGAAGAGATGTAAACAATGCACTTGGGAGGTGATCTGATGTCGGATCTGCGGGCGATCTATTGGTGTGGGTGGGTGATCAGATTGCCCGCAAGGGGCAGGTTAGGGGCTGATTGATGAGTAGCAGTGACAGGGGGTGATTGACGGGTGATTGACGGGTGATTGACGGGTGATTGACAGGTGATCAGGGGGGATAGATGCATATAGTACACGGGGGGGGGGTCTGGGGGGGGTCTGGGGAGAATCTGAGGGGTGGGGGGGGGTGATCAGGAGGGGGCAGTGGGCAGGGGGGGGGGGATAAAAAAAAAATAGCGTTGACAGATAGTGACAGGGAGTGATTGATGGGTGATTAGGGGGGTGACTGGGTGCAAACAGTGGTCTGGGGGGTGGGCAGGGGGGGGTCTGAGGGGTGCTGTGGGCGATCAGGGGGCAGGGGGGGGGAAATCAGTGTGCTTGGGTGCAGACTAGGGTGGCTGCAGCCTGCCCTGGTGGTCCCTCGGACACTGGGACCACCAGGGCAGGAGGCAGCCAGTATAATAGGCTTTGTATACATTACAAAGCCTATTATACTATTTCCATGCGGCGATCCGGGTGCTAGTAACCCGCCGGCGCTTCCGAACGGCCGGCGGGTTACTATGAGCGGTGGGCGGAGCCAGTCCCCGGCGGCTGATCGCGTCACGAATGACTCGATCGCCGCATAGCCACCCACGCAGCCGCCCCCGCCGATGGGCGTATTGCGGTCGTTTGGGCCCGGACTTTGCCGCCGCCCATCGGCTGGGGGCGGTCCTCAAGTGGTTAAACCTTTTTTTTTTTTTGGTTTTTTTTGTTTTGTTTTTACAACAAATTACACAGATATAGCTATTTTTTGACGTAATAGCTGGTGGCAGAGTGGCAGCAGAAGGTAAATCTGTGTACCCTGGCAGTGGGAAACACAGACAGACAGCAGCAGCAGCAGGAGGAATGGAGGAGTAATTATGTGTGCAGCTATTGTTTGACGTAATAGCTGGTGGCAGAGTGGCAGCAGAAGGTAAATCTGTGTACCCTGGCAGTGGGAAACACAGACAGACAGCAGCAGCAGCAGGAGGAATGGAGGAGTAATGTGAGCAGCTATTGTTTGACGTAATAGCTGGTGGCAGAGTGGCAGCAGAAGCTAATTCTGTGTACCCTGGCAGTGGGAAACACAGACAGACAGCAGCATCAGCAGGAGGAATGGAGGAGTGGTGTGAGTGTGGCAGCAGGTAGGCAGCGTGACATAATAGCCCTGGTACCTAGCGGTGATACCAGGCCGTAAATAAACACAACAGGAGGTCCCAGACAGCGGTCATGCAGCCCACATCGTGTCCAATACACAACTGGGACAAAACAGTTTTCAACCCGGGCACCTCAGAAAAATTAAACCTTTTTTTTTGTAATGGTTTTGTAGTTTTGGTTTTACAACCAATTACACAGATATAGCTATTTTTTGACGTAATAGCTGGTGGCAGAGTGGCAGCAGAAGGTAAATCTGTGTACCCTGGCGTTGGGAAACACAGACAGACAGCAGCAGCAGCAGGAGGAATGGAGGAGTAATTATGTGTGCAGCTATTGTTTGACGTAATAGCTGGTGGCAGACTGGCAGCAGAAGGTAATTCTGTGTACCCTGGCAGTGGGAAACACAGACAGACAGCAGCAGCAGGAGGAATGGAGGAGTAGTGTGAGTGTGGCAGCAGGCAGGCAGCGTGACATAATAGCCCTGGTACCTAGCGGTGATACCAGGCCGTAAATAAACACAACAGGAGGTCCCAGACAGCGGTCGTGCAGCCCACATCGTGTCCAATACACAACTGGGACAACACAGTTTTCAACCCGGGCACCTCAGAAAAATTAAACCTTTTTTTTTGTAATGGTTTTGTAGTTTTGGTTTTACAACCAATTACACAGATATAGCTATTTTTTGACGTAATAGCTGGTGGCAGAGTGGCAGCAGAAGGTAACTCTGTGTACCCTGGCGTTGGGAAACACAGACAGACAGCAGCAGCAGCAGGAGGAATGGAGGAGTAATTATGTGTGCAGCTATTGTTTGACGTAATAGCTGGTGGCAGACTGGCAGCAGAAGGTAATTCTGTGTACCCTGGCAGTGGGAAACACAGACAGACAGCAGCAGCAGGAGGAATGGAGGAGTAGTGTGAGTGTGGCAGCAGGCAGGCAGCGTGACATAATAGCCCTGGTACCTAGTGGTGATACCAGGCCGTAAATGAACACAACAGGAGGTCCCAGACAGCGGTCGTGCAGCCCACATCGTGTCCAATACACAACTGGGACAACACAGTTTTCAACCCGGGCACCTCAGAAAAATTAAACCTTTTTTTTTTTTTAATGGTTTTTTGGTTTTGTTTGTAAAACAAATTACACAGATATATAGCTATTGTTTGACGTAATAGCTGGTGGCAGAGTGGCAGCAGAAGGTAAATCTGTGTACCCTGGCAGTGGGAAACACAGACAGACAGCAGAAGGGCAGTACACAGCAGGCCACTGTAGGTGTAAAATGTGTGGCTGCAGGCGACGTAATAGTCAAAGTGAACCAGGCTGGCTTAGTGAGCAGGAGCCAGGAGGTGGTAAAGGGTGGTAAGGCACATTAACGATGGTTCTTAGCCAGTTCATGTCCCCCTCTCGCTGACAACAGGGGCCAGGAACTCGCCTTCCACCCACGCCTGGTTCATCTTGAGAAACGTCAGTCTGTCCACAGACTTGTGAGACAGACGTGAGCGTTTCTCGGTGACCACACCACCAGCTGCACTGAAGCAGCGCTTGGACAGCACGCTGGAAGGGGGGCAGGACAGCACTTCCAGGGCGTACTGCGCCAGCTCGCTCCAGATCTCCAGGCGCTTGACCCAATACTCCATGGGATCAACAGGGGCATCGCTGTCAAGCCCGCTGTAGGACCCCATGTAGTCAGCCACCATGCGGGTCAGGCGCTGGCTGTGACCGGTGGAGGATGCTGCTGCATGCACCTCCTCTCTAGTCACTGCTGCCGGAGCCTCTACAGCAGGCACGTGCAGAGGGGGGTGCTCTGGGTGCTCAAGCACCCCCCTTTGTGTGACCCACAGTGGCAGGGCCCACTGATTTCTAGGGCCATGTGGCTGCACGCACCCAAGCATTTCTCTTCATCTCTTCTCCCTCTGGAGCTTTTCTCCAGCGCAGTGTGCAGGAGAAGCCGACAGCTAGAAGGGGGAGGCGGAGATTAGCCAGCAGCAGCACTCACCGTGTGCTCTGTAGCTGCGATGTTACAGCGTGTCAGCTGGTGAGGAGACCAGAGCCTGGCAGGAGAAGAGGAGGAGCAGCCGAGAGACACGCTGGCTGAACGGAGTGTGAGGTGAGGAATGCAGAGACACTGGAGGAGGAAGCCTGCTCTCTCAAGATGCCTCGAGTCCCTCAGCTCTATCTTCAACACAGGACAGGAGCATGTGACGTGACATCACTAATCACAGCTGCTGATTACAGTGTGACTGTCACCTAGCCCTCCACCCCAGTTCAGCTCAGTCTCCTCACACTATATAGCCCCCTTGGAAGCCAGCACATGTACTCACACAGCCTCTTTCTCCAGCATTGTCCAGCACAGCTCACCCCCTCTCCACACTTCTACTGTCAGTTCAGTGAGAAGAGACATCCAGAACCTGAAGGCAGTCTGTAGGTGATAATGGTTTTAATTTGCACACATAGTATTTACTTCCCTCTTTGCATTGCATTTTCTGTGCTTTAGAAGTTCTGCATGTTTTTATTTATTACAGCCTAAACTCACCATTTTAAAGTGAGCTTGAAGCAAAGTAAAAATCAAAACCAAAAACAGATACTCACCTATGGAGAGGGAATGCTCTGGGTCCTATAGAGCCTTCCAGTTCCTCCTACGGTCCTTAATTTCCAGCGCTGGGTTACCCATAAGTAGTCTCCCATCAATGGGTCAGAGACTGCTCCTTCCACCACTACGGGAAGCTTCGGAAGTTTTTGGGAGTCCGAGTGCGTCCGAAGACCGGCCATCCTGTGCTGCGCATATGCGAGCACGCATTCTTGCGCACTTGAGCATGTGCAGTATGGAGTGCTCATCTTTGGGAGCACTCAGGCTCCCGAAGATTTCTGAAGCCTCCCGTAGTGGTGGAAGGAGCGGTCTCTGACCCATTGATGGGAGACTACTTATGGGTAACCCAGCGCTGGAAAGCGGGGACCGTAGGAGGAACGGGGAGGCTCTATAGGACCCAGAGCATTCCCTCTCCATAGGTAAGTATCTGGTTTTGGTTTTGTTTTTTACTTTGCTTCAGACTGACTTTAGTCTCTTCCGACCGCCTAACGCACATTGGTGGCAGCAGAGAGGCTCTGTTGTTCCTCGGCACCGCCATATGACGTCATCTCACAAGGAGTGAGACGCGAGCCATCTTACGCAGCGATGTACAGAGTATAGGCTTGTCACTTAACTGTCCCTCGGAGGGGCTCACAATCTAATCCCTACCATAGGCATATGTCTTGGTATGTGTAGTGTAGTATATGTATCATAGTGTAGGGCCAATTTATGGGGGAGGGAAATAATTTTTTTACAAAAATGTTGGTCTTTTTTGATTAATTAAAAAGAAAAAAAAATTGCAGCAGCAATCAAGAGACCATCGAAAGAAAGCTCTATTAGTGGGAACAAAAGAGGGTCAAATTAATTTGGGTGCTAAGTTGTATAGCCGAGCAATAAACCGTTACATTTGTGATGTGCCGAATTGTAAAAATTGGCTTGGTCACTAGGGGGTATAAACCTCTGGTCCTCAAGTGGTCAAAAAGTACCTGAACAATGCATAAATGTATAAGGGGGACATACCCGGGGCTTCTTCATCGCCCCCATAAGCGTCATGTCCCGCCGCTTCACATCACTGCTGGGCAAAGGGTTTGGGGGAAGGTCCCCCACCACTTGTTGGTCTGTACTGCGCTTTTCGGGGGAGGGGGGTGGATAGGCCCCTTTTTTTAAATTTGAGCACCCCCCACTTAAGAACCCTCTGCACGGCCCTGCTCTACAGTCCTGTAGAGCTCGTGGCTGAGAGACAGCAGGTCTGTGGGGCGCTTGCTGCTGGATGCAGGCACCTGCTGCTGCCTCTGTGCTGGCTGCTGGACAGTGGGGGTGGAAGGCTGGGGGAAGGCTTCCTCCAAGCGCTCAACAAGGGTCTGCTGCAAGCTCCTTATTTGTTGCGCTGGGTCTCCTACTGCAGGCGGCAGGAACTGGCTCAACTTCCCCTTGAGGCGTGGGTCCAACATCATGCTGATCCAGATGTCCTCCCTCTGCTTCATCTGGATCACCCTGGGGTCCCTGCGCAGGCACGTCAGCATGTGCGCTGCCATTGGGAAGAGGTGGGCCACGTCTGCTGGCACATCGACGGCAGTGCTGCTGTCCTCATCCTCCTCCTCTGCCTCGTCAGCCTCATCCTCTCTCCACCCCCGCACCAACTCAGCTGCACTGTGCTGCTCCCCCTCATCAGCAGCAAGGTCAGGGACCTCCACCAAGTCCTCCTCCTCCTCCCCCTCAGAGGTGGACTGTGCAGCTGCTTGCCGCTCCTGCTGGTCCAAGGCTGCCGCTCCCTGTTCCAGCAAAGCATCGAGGGCCCTGTTCAGCAGACAAACCAGGGGCACCCACTCGCAGACCATAGCATGGTCCCTGCTCACCATGTTAGTGGCCTGCAGAAAGGGAGCCAGCACTAAGCACACCTGCTGCATGTGCCTCCAGTCATCATCGGGGACGATGGACGGGATGTTGCTGGTCTTGTCCCTTCTCTGAGCGGCGGAAACAGTGGCCAGGGCAAGGTACTGGTTGACAGCGTGCTTCTGTTCAACCAGACGCTCCAACATCGCCTGGGTGGAGTTCCAGCGAGTCGGAACGTCAAGGATCAGCCGATGGCGTGGCAGATCCAGCTCCTTTTACACGTCTTCCAGGCTCGCACAGGCTGCAGCCGAGCGCCGGAAGTGACGCACAACGTTCCTTGCCGTTTCCAGCAGTTCGCCCATCCCCTGGTAGGTGCGCAAGAACTTCTGCACCACCAGGTTCAGCACGTGGGCAAGACAGGGGATGTGGGTCAGGTTTCCCCTGTCTATTGCGGCAACCAGATTGGCCCCATTGTCGGCCACCACCTCTCCGACTCTGAGGCCTCTGGGGGTCAGCCAAATCCTCTCCTGCTCCTGGAGTTTGGCCAACACATGGGTTGCCGTCAGCTTGGTCTTCCCAAGGCTGACCAAGTGCAGCAGCGCTTGGCAGTGGCGAGCCTTCACGCTGCTGCTGAGGCGGGGGGTTTGGCCAGGTGTGCCGGAGGATGGCAGAGGATCGGAGGAACCTGCTGCAGTTCCCCTGACCCTGCGGGGTGGCACCACCCACTGTGTTGCTGCTGCTGCTGTGCCCGCTGCTGCTCTCCCATCCTCACCCCCTTCCACCAAGCTGACCCAGTGGACAGTGAAGGACAGGTAGCGGCCTGTCCCGAAGCGGCTGCTCCAGGAGTCCATGGTGACGTGGACCCTTTCACCAACCGCGTGCTCCAGCCCTCGCTCCACATTGGCCATCACAAAGCGGTGCAGTGCAGGAATGGCCTTGCGGGCAAAGAAGTGTCTGCTGGGGAGCTGCCAGTCTGGGGCTGCGCAAGCAAGCAGCGCACGAATGTCGCTCCCCTCCTGCACGAGCGTGTACGGCAGGAGTTGGGAGCACATGGCCCGTGCCAGCAAGCCGTTCAGCTGCCGCACGCGACGGCTGCTGGGAGGCAGAGCCCTAACCACCCCCTGGAAGGACTCGCTCAAAAGGCTCTGGCGTGGCCTTTTGCTGGCACGGGAATCAGCAGACACAGCGGAGGAGGCCACTGAGGACTGGCTGCCAGAACAGGCCTCAGTGTCGGCGGCAGGAGTTGCAGAGGGGGGAGGAGCAGTGCGTTTCCGCACTCCTGCTGGTGCTGCTGGAGGAGCAGGAGGGCGGGTGGCTGCTGTTGCTGCTGCTGCTGAAGGCTGTGCAGTGATGGGTGTGGTGCCACTGCCAGCACCAGATGCCTTCAGCCTCTGGAACTCCTCATGCTGGTGGAAATGTTTCGCAGCAAGATGGTTGATGAGCGAGCTGGTGCTGAACTTTAAGGGGTCTGCACCTCTGCTCAACTTCCGCTGACAGTGGTTGCAAGTGGCGTACTTGCTGTACACAGTGGGCATGGTGAAATATCGCCAGATTGGTGACAGAAACATCCCCCTACGGCATGGAAGTGCTGCCGCCTGTCTCCCTGTGGTGGTTGGGGGGGGGGGGGGCTTGGGTGCGGCTGGTGGTGGTACTGGCAGATGCTGCTGCTGCTGCTGCTGAGCCTGAGACACCAGCAGGCTGTGGGACCTGCCTACTGCTGCCAATGCTTGCAATGATGCGCCTCCTTGCAAGGCCCACAAGCGCATCCTCCTCCTCCTCCTCAGAGCTGCTGAGGACGACATCCCCTGGAGGTGGTGGCACCCAGTCTCTGTCTGTCACCGGGTCATCATCATCCTCCCCCTCCTGAAACATGTCCTGCTGGGATGATGACCCCCCAAACTCCTCTCCTGATGCATGGATGGGCTGCTTGACTGTCGCCACAGTCTTGCTGTCCAATCCCTCATCCCCCAAAGTGCCCATCAGCATCTCCTCCTCCAAATCGCCAACAACAGCAGACAATACCCTGATGGTAATACACAATAAATATCCCTGAACTGGGACTAAAATTTAACTTTTATTATTTCTCATAAAATTGGTAATTTCAAACCAAATAAATAAGAACCAGATGTCTGAATAGGAGACTTGCTCAGGAGACCAATATAATGGAATGGACATGAGAGCTCTAGTTTGAAGATCTCAGAAACCTCCCTAGCAAGTCTAAAGTACATATAAAACACTACCCCCACCAAAAACCCGACATGTTTCACTTCCCGAGGGAAGCTTTTTCAAGGGAACTATACATAAGTGCTGAGTGCAAAACGTGCTAAGGTGCAAATATATACAATCATAACATTTCAGTACATCAAAAATAGCAGCATGGCTATATGATAGCAGCCGGGCTGCTATCATATAGCCATGCTGCTATTTTTGATGTACTGAAATGTTATGATTGTATATATTTGCACCTTAGCACGTTTTGCACTCAGCACTTATGTATAGTTCCCTTGAAAAAGCTTCCCTCGGGAAGTGAAACATGTCGGGTTTTTGGTGGGGGTAGTGTTTTATATGTACTTTAGACTTGCTAGGGAGGTTTCTGAGATCTTCAAACTAGAGCTCTCATGTCCATTCCATTATATTGGTCTCCTGAGCAAGTCTCCTATTCAGACATCTGGTTCTTATTTATTTGGTTTGAAATTACCAATTTTATGAGAAATAATAAAAGTTAAATTTTAGTCCCAGTTCAGGGATATTTATTGTGTATTACTAGTCAGTCAGGTTCTGTGTTTTGCAATACCCTGATGGTGCCTGGGGTAAAAATACTGCTGAGTGACAGGTCGCCAACTTGTGACGGTGAACTGGCCTCCTCCCCAGGCCCTGCTGGGCGGCTGCTGCGAACAGGGGTGGTGGTGGTGGTGGTGGTGAGGGTGGAGGCCTCGGATGCAGAGCTGATGGCGGGCTGCTCATCCTCCGTCATCAGTTGCACCACAGTGGATGCATCCTTTTCCTCAATGGGACGTTTCCGACCCGGCTGGAGGAAAATAGGAGCAGGTGCTACACACTGCTGCTGCTGTGTCTCTGCAGCGTGAGTTGCAGATGCTCCTGCTGGGCGGCGCCCAAGGCGTCCACGGCCAGTGCCTATGGGAGGAATGTTAGCCACTGACGCTGCTGCTGCTGCGGAACTGTGCATGGTGGCGCGGCCGCGGCCTGCCACAATGCTGCTCCCTCTCCTCCTGATTCCCTTGCTGCCCTTCCCCTTGCCCAAACCGCGCTGGCTGCCACTTCCAGACATCTTCAATGTTTTGGGCGTATAGACAAAAGTTTTTTAAAAGGGCGGGTGAAAAGTGGGGTACTTTAATGGAGTGGGTTGGTGGGTGAGGTGACTGAGTGAGTGTCCCTAGTACAGTAAGTAAGTAGTAACAGTCAGGAAGTACAACTAGCAGTTACAATAATCAGTAGTAATCACAAGTAAATTTAGTGTGTGTACACTACAGACAGTGAGTGCACACACGCGCAAACACGCGCAGGAGCTAGCCTATGAACAGTGACTGAGTGAGTGTCTCTAGTACAGTAAGTAAGTAAGTAAGTAGTAACAGTCAGTAAGTACAACTAACTAATTACAATAATCAATCAGTAATCAGAAGGAAATAGAGTGTGTGTAGTGTGTGTACACAGACAGTGAGTGCACACACGCAGGAGCTAGTAGCCTATGAACAGTGACTGAGTGTCCTAGACTCCTAGTACAGTAAGAGTAAGTAGTAACAGTAAGTACAACTAACTAATTACAATAAGCAATCAGTTATCAGAAGGAAATAGAGTGTGTGTAGTGTGTGTACACAGACAGTGAGTGCACACACGCAGGAGCTAGTAGCCTATGAACAGTGACTGAGTGTCCTAGACTCCTTGTACAGTAAGAGTAAGTAGTAACAGTAAGTACAACTAACTAATTACAATAAGCAATCAGTTATCAGAAGGAAATAGAGTGTGTGTAGTGTGTGTACACAGACAGTGAGTGCACACACGCAGGAGCTAGTAGCCTATGAACAGTGACTGAGTGTCCTAGTCTCCTAGTACAGTAAGTAGTAACAGTAAGTACAACTAACTAATTACAATAATCAATTACAATAATCAATCAGTTATCAGAAGGAAATAGAGTGTGTGTAGTGTGTACACAGAAAGTGCGTGCACACACGCAGGAGCAGCTAGTAGCCTATGAACAGTGACAGTGAGTGTCCTAGTACAGTTACAGTATATAACTACAATACTAATACAATCAGTAGTAAAGGACAGCAGAAATACTGGTATAGAAAATAGAGAAATAAACAGAGGACAGGAGGACAGCTGCCCACACAGGCAAGGCCCTGAGGCCTAAAGCTGTAAGCCTGCAGCAGCTGGCCTGTCTCTATGTAACACAAAAGCTACTAACTAAAATACAATGTCTAACTAACTAACAACAATATAGGTGTGTATAGGAGGTGTATGTGAGCAAAAACGCTAGGTAAATGACCACAATAAAGCTCTTGCTAAGCCAAAGCACAAAGGAGCAACTCTCTCTCTATGCAAGTCTCAGGCAAGGACGGAGAAACGGAACATGGCGGCCGCTATTTATAGGGTAGGGGCTGGCCAGGGTCCCCCTCTGTGATTGGCTGCCGTCAGAGGGCCTGGGAGCCCTCTGATTGGCTCTAAGGACATCAATCTGGGCTATGACGCTATTCGAGCTCGGTACCGAGCTCGAATAGCGCCGTTTTGCTCGAATAGCTCGAATAGTGAATGGGCTATTCGAGTGTACTCGAATAGCCCATTCGAATAGCTACAGCTATTCGGAGCTCGAATACCGAGCTCGAATAGCTGGAAAAGAGCTCGAATATTCGAGCTACTCGAATATTCGAGCTCTGCTGAGCACCACTGAACAGTAGCGTATCTTCAGAGACCCGGGATCAGTTCTGTGTGTGTGCTGATAAGCAGGGTAGCGGACAGTGAATGACTTGGAGAAAGTCGTTTATTCACGCAATATAAATAATTAATATATACAGACAATTATTAAAATCACAATTATTAAGACAGTAATAGCCAGTATAAAAAATAAAAGAAGGGAGAGAAATACTTAGTTCCTGGAAAGATGTCCTTTTTGTGGGAAAACAGAGTTCTGGGTTTCAATTTGAGTTCAGAGTTCAGACCAGGTGGATGCCAGCATATCCTCAAGCTGGCATCTGATGAGTTCAAGATGTTTCAGTGTGGAGGACTTAAGCCCGCCTGCTGGCTCTGTGCTTTTGATGAAGCTGGTTTGGGGGTGTGGCAGTGCCAGCCCCCTCTGAGCTACCAGCAAATGACAGTTCATTCTCTCTGAGAGATTTTAGAGCTAAACTTATGAATTGCTGTAACTCCTGAACCATACATGTTACATTTAGGGGGGTAACAGCTTCATACTTGGAGGAAAATACAGATTAATATGATATCCGACATGGCTAGTGCAGCAGATCAGGGTCCTGGGTAGATTCATACCTGGGTTGTAGGGGCCCCGGGCCCCTCTCGACTGGTATCAAGAGATCCAGCATGACCCTACGGATCCAATGATACCGCTCTCATAACCACCCTATTTATTGTATTCTGTAAATGGGCAAAAGATTATATAGTACATTCATTTCTTCCTGCTAAGGCTGGAGTCAGCCTGACTGGAGTCCAGCTGTGTCTGCTCTTGGGATCTCCTTTTTTTTGAAAGGCCCTGTTGGCTCCTTCAATTAACATCTGAATGTGAGATCAGCTAGGTGTCACCTTATACCTGATGGATGGGCCATCAGCACAGCTTGAAGCCAGGGACTCTCTGGGCCCAGGCTCATTAGCATATCAAAAGAGCCATCCAGCCTTTAGGATGGTGCTCTCTCTGCTAAGAAAAGGACTTCAGCTCCCCCTACACACTCAACCCAGATTGTATCGATTTGAAGCGCAATCGATGCAGGAAATCGAGTGCGATCGCTTTTTCTTCACGGGCGGTTACAGGACGCGCCTGCGGCCCCGCAACCGTCCGTGACAGCCCCCCCTGGGGAGAAGGCAGATAGACATTCATCAGCAAGATGTGTGTCGTTGCCGCTAACCTGCGAGATCTGATCTAGTTCCCCGTTGGCGTTCTGGGGTCGGCTGCCCGCTGCGTGTCGGCCAAGCTGGCTGACGGGTCTCGGGTCGCCGGTGCGGCGGGAAAACCTATTGGAGCCTGTGGCTCGGTTCCCCTGGACCGGTCGCGGTCTGCTACCCTCAGGGTTGACCCGACATGGACCGTTCTGGACAGGGCGTTTGCGCCACTGCAGTCGGACGTGGTGTCTGCCGGGACTGCTGACAACGGGCAGTGGGTTGGTTAGGTCAACAGCCAGCCCACGCGGGGTTCCCCTGCTAAGTGGCTGTGGACCTAAGGGAACCCCGCGGGAATCCCTGGACCTTCCCAGCTCCTGACAGACGGCACATGCCCTGCAGTAGTTTGCTACATCCCTGTTCATTCGGGGCCAATAAAACTGGTTCCGAATACCGGCAAGTGTCTTGCGGACACCCGAGTGCCCTGTCAGAGGATTACCATGTGCGGATTTCAGCACATGTCCCCTGAACGCACTCGGGACCACAAGCCATTTGGTATTCGCGTGGGATCTACCTGTAGGGGGCTGTACAGACTCACTGTACAGTCTCCCACCTTCCCAGTACACCTTGAAAGCGGCCCCGTCTGCGAGGGGCTCAGCGGCTTGCTGCCTGAGCACCTCCAGGCTTGGGTCACTTTGTAGTGCGGCTGAGAATACGGCGCTGTCAGTTTCAGCCAATTGGCTCATGTCACACGAGGCCAGCGGCTGAAAGGTCTCATCCCTGCGGTCAGAGGAGGGGGAGGAGGCCGGAACCCCCTCCACCTGTTCTGAGCTCGGGTTCTGAGCAGTGCAGCGGCGCGGTACTGCTAGCACAGGTACACTGTCAGAATGGCACAGACGGACATTACTCAAGTCATCATTGCATGCAGTAATGACATTGACAGGTATAGACATTTTTTCATTACAGACAGGTTGTACAGTAAACTCAGGTACAGTTACAGCATCATCACAACAGACAGTCTGTACATCAAACTCAGGTGCCTTTGAAGCAGGCACTATTGAACCTGGTACCCTTGAACTGGGCACATTCAACCCGCCTCCCCCTGTTGCTCCCCCAAGTGTATAAAGTACCTGGTGGTGGTGGGTGGAGAGTCCGTCTCCTTCCGTGAGCGACAAGGCGGTCGTGGCAGGTTCATAGTAGGACACAAGCTTGCCCAAATCAGTCCCCAGCAACACAGGGACTGGGAGATCCTTCATAACCCCAACAACCCTTTCGTGGATCCCTAATCCCCAATCCAGCTTCACTGTCGCGTGGGCTATGTGAAAAAGGGTGCCCTCTACTCCAGTAAGGGCAAGGGATCGGCTGGAGCTGATGCTCTCCTTTGGCACAAGGTGTGAGTGAACTAACGTGATGTCAGCTCCGGTGTCTCGAAATCCGGTGACAACTTTGCCGTTCACTCTAACAAGTTTCCGCGGGCAAACAGGACAAAATCTGATGATCCAGGCTGTGGTTCGCTGGCGGGCTGCCTCTGCTGTGGGTGAGGTGCAGGTGATGCAGATGATCCAGGTGCTGGTGGTGTCTGTCTCCGCTCCGGGCAGTCGAATTTCATGTGTCCGGGCTGGCGGCAGTAGTGACAGGTGACCTCTCCAGGCGCTGCAGGCCTGGGTGCAGCAGCTGCGCTGGGTGGCCTCTGTGGCGGACGGCTCACAGGGGCAGGAGGGTCTGCCGAGGTATTGGGCTGACCTCCTCTCCAGCTGGATGGGACAGTTCTGCGTGTATCAGCCACCCGGGTAGTTGCAAAAGTCTCAGCAAGGTCTGCAGCGACAGTGGCTGAAGCCGGCCTGCGTTCTAACACAAATTGTCGTACATCAGCAGGGCAAATGTTCAGAAATTGTTCGAGGACTATCAAGTCCTCCAGGACGCCATAAGACCCCTTGGTGAGGCCCAGAGTCCACTGGCGGAGTGTGGTAAGCAAGCTGCTGACCACATCTCGGTACGAATCAGAAGACTTTTTCTGCCAGGCCCTGAACTTCTTCTGATAGGCTTCTGGCGTCAGCTGGTACTTAGTAATGATAGCGGCATTATAGCAGCATAATCATTATCCTTCTCCGCAGGCAATTCTGCGAAGGCATCAAGCGCTTTGTAGCGCAGCAAAGGTGTCAGATATCTGGCCCACTGGTCTTGGGACAAACGATACTGACGGCATGCTTTTTCAAAAGACCGCAAAAACAAGTCAATGTCTGTGTCTTTCTCAATATTAGCAAATTTAAATTTTGCACTTACGGGTGCTGCAGCTCCTTCAGCAGGGAGACTGGGCGGTGAACTCCGGCTGGCCTGTTGCACTTTTGCCATGTTTAGCTCATGCTGTCGTTGGCGCTCCCGTTCTCGCTCAGCGGCATCCCTCTCCGCGTGGCGTTCAGCAGCAGCAGCAGCTTGCCGCTCCCGTTCCTCCCGCATTTGGCGCTCTGTCCACGCTTCTGCAGATTGGCGCTCCTCACGCATGTACTGCAGGTACTTGTCCAGGTCAGTGTCCATCAGCTTTTGTAATGCCTGCTGCATTAGCGGATCAGTACAAACGGACAGTCCAGTACTGGCCGGTTCCAGGCGAGTACTTTCAGAAACTCTGGGATTGGGGTCCATACTGACAGTCTCTGGCGTAACTGTTGCAACAGGGCCCGCAGGATGCTCAACCTCTGTACGCCTAGGATCTTCAGCCTCTGGTTCCCCTCGATTGTCAGATGGGCTGGTATCCACCTCAGCGGACACTCCCGGCTCCTGCAGTTGCTGGGTATCCCATCTGGACAAGTCTGCTATCAGGTCCTGTTGTTTCCTGCGGCCGACATCAATGCCTCTCTCTTGGCAAAGATTTTGCAGGTCCGCCAGGCACATGTTCTGGTAATTCCCGGACATTTCCATGCCAAATAAAATAAAACTTTTGGGGAGGGGTACTGGCTACACAGTCTCTCTGTATATATAAAAAATATATTGCCTTCCAGCTACACCAACGAATTAGTTCGTTTCTCGATAGCGCTAGCGCTATCGTAGATACTTTCAGCACAACACAGGTCCCAACCGCTGCCTAACACTGTCACAGGAGCCCTAGTGGCTGACCGCACTTAGCCTTCTAAACGGTGCCAGCGCACAGATCGTGCGAACTCTGGTCGCAGTCAATGCGCAGGAACCGTTAAGAATTAGCCGCAGACAACTCAGAAGGGAGCCTGTGAGACACGGGTAATTACAACGTCACCTACTGGTTCAGAGTAAACTGCCACCACCGCGGTTACCATGGGACCGTGGAGCCCACTAACTGACTGACTAGTCCTGCGAATAAAACGGTTAAACACACGGTATTCTGTCTAGCCAACAACAAACAAACAGTAGCGTATCTTCAGAGACCCGGGATCAGTTCTGTGTGTGTGCTGATAAGCAGGGTAGCGGACAGTGAATGACTTGGAGAAAGTCGTTTATTCACGCAATATAAATAATTAATATATACAGACAATTATTAAAATCACAATTATTAAGACAGTAATAGCCAGTATAAAAAATAAAAGAAGGGAGAGAAATACTTAGTTCCTGGAAAGATGTCCTTTTTGTGGGAAAACAGAGTTCTGGGTTTCAATTTGAGTTCAGAGTTCAGACCAGGTGGATGCCAGCATATCCTCAAGCTGGCATCTGATGAGTTCAAGATGTTTCAGTGTGGAGGACTTAAGCCCGCCTGCTGGCTCTGTGCTTTTGATGAAGCTGGTTTGGGGGTGTGGCAGTGCCAGCCCCCTCTGAGCTACCAGCAAATGACAGTTCATTCCCTCTGAGAGATTTTAGAGCTAAACTTATAAATTGCTGTAACTCCTGAACCATACATGTTACATTTAGGGGGGTAACAGCTTCATACTTGGAGGAAAATACAGATTAATATGATATCCGACATGGCTAGTGCAGCAGATCAGGGTCCTGGGTAGATTCATACCTGGGTTGTAGGGGCCCCGGGCCCCTCTCGACTGGTATCAAGAGATCCAGCATGACCCTACGGATCCAATGATACCGCTCTCATAACCACCCTATTTATTGTATTTTGTAAATGGGCAAAAGATTATATAGTACATTAATTTCTTCCTGCTAAGGCTGGAGTCAGCCTGACTGGAGTCCAGCTGTGTCTGCTCTTGGGATCTCCTTTTTTTTGAAAGGCCCTGTTGGCTCCTTCAATTAACATCTGAATGTGAGATCAGCTAGGTGTCACCTTATACCTGATGGATGGGCCATCAGCACAGCTTGAAGCCAGGGACTCTCTGGGCCCAGGCTCATTAGCATATCAAAAGAGCCATCCAGCCTTTAGGATGGTGCTCTCTCTGCTAAGAAAAGGACTTCAGCTCCCCCTACACACTCAACCCAGATTGTATCGATTTGAAGCGCAATCGATGCAGGGAATCGAGTGCGATCGCTTTTTCTTCACGGGCGGTTACAGGACGCGCCTGCGGCCCCGCAACCGTCCGTGACAATATATGTGTGTGTGTGTGTGTGTGTGTGTGTGTGTGTGTGTGTGTGTGTGTGTGTGTGTGTGTGTGTGTATTTATTTTGGATGTGCTTCTCACTGTAAACTACATGGACAGCCTCCATGGTTACATTGAACCAGTGTATATGTATGTGTATGTATATATATATATATATATATATATATATATATATATATATATATATATATATATATATATATATATATATATATATATATATATTAGTATGTGTTAGTATCCATTGTCCAGAAAAGACACCCTTTTATTAGGTACCTCATAAGAAGCAGGGAGATGTGTACACATGTAAATGGTAGAACTGGACAAAAATTTCACACATTGCTAAGCTCCCAACATCAATACCACAATGAAAGCCTATCAAATGTTGCAGTTTGCAAATCATGGTATCGATGTCTCTAATCAAGCCAATTCCAAAGATAATTGTACCGTGTACCTGAGTCGTCAATGCTTACATTAAAGGGAGCCAAAAGTAAAGGCTGCCATATACTGGTATATTTGACATCACATCCAACCAACAGATCACTCAGTGATCGAATCTGATCAGAGAGGGATTGTATGGCTGCCTTGACTGCAAACAGATTGTGAATCGATTTCAGTATGAAATGGATCAATATCTGTGGAGCTGCTGCCACTGCCTCGTGGTTGCCACGGCCCCCCCTCATACATTACCTGCTCTGGGCGGCGGTAGTCCCCCTCTGTCCCTGTTGCTTCTTCTTCTTCCAGGCCTCCAGCTTCACTTATTGCCGGGTGAAGTTTAAACAGAGGGCGGTCTACTGTTTAAACTTCGTGCGGGGACAGGAAGTTATATGAACCTGGAGTCAAGTGCGGAGAAGAAGCCGCGGTGACAGAGGGGGACTTGCGCTGGCTGGAGCCGAGAATGTATTGCTGCTACCGTCGGCCATTCAACCGCCACTATAGAGGCACTCCCAAGGCCCTGGCAATCTTGAAAATCTTCTGCATGGATTGACGGAAACTATAGATTTCCCGCCAAAATCAATTGTTCAGTCAGCGTTTGAGCAACGTGATGGAATCTGCTGTATATTACCGGGAAAATAGTTTGGTGTTTTGGGCCCTTCAAAAGGGAATAGCATTTTCTTTAGAAACGAATAACAGTTGCATGACTCTCCTGCTGTTCGTGTGTCGGTAATAATTTGAGGCACAGCCCCTGAACAAGCATGTATATCATGTGCTGTGGGGAAAGTTTCAAAGGATTATCGACATGTGTCATTTGACCAGGAAGACAGGCAAATACATCAGCAGCACTGGCAAGCAACTCTTATGGTTTACAGGGAAACATCCATATTACTCCATATCCCTCTCAATTTGGTTTACCTTTAAAGCAACATCACACGTTTTTGATTTTTATGCAGTCTATTAACTTCAGGTAAAATAAACTTGTATCTTTTTATTCCACACTGTGGCCCGTTTTGAAAGTATGTAAAGTCAACATGTAATGGGGGGTCATTTTATACCCTTAATTTTTTTTTGTTTTGTTTTGTTTTGGGCTGTAAAAAAATATATAGCTCACAGTGACTCTGACCATGTTGTCCCTGTGTTGGAGTGTGTACATGATGACCAAACATTTGGTGGTGAGTGTATAAAAGACTTGTAACAATTGGTGTCAGCACACAGAGAGAATCTGATTATTGATGATCTGCAGAATCATCAATAATACAGATGTATACTTGATTATGGATGATCTGCAGAATCACCAACAATACAAGTATGGCTAACCTCTGGACACCTAATGAAGTATAAGTGTTAAGTGAAACTGTAAGCTATCTCACGTGAGGCGGGAGATACAGGCAACTCGGCCAGGAACCACCTGAGGGGCAGGTGGCCCTGGGCTGTGCAGGGACTATCTCCTAGAGAGAGGAGATAGAGATAATCTGGGAGCCAGTGATTCCCTGGTCAACTGGAAATCAGACTGTACTGCAGCCAGGGGACTCCAATGGGATAGAGGCCACTGGCTGCACTGCAGGCAGGACTCTCTGCTGAGCAAGAGGTCCTTGCAGCTAACTGACACTTGGTGGGATAGTGTCACGGGTAGTACAGACAGGCTGAACACTCGAGGGATGAGTGACAGCCAGAAGGGTCGGGCAGGCCAGGTCGGCAACACCCGAGCAAATGGTAATAACAGATATAAATCACAATCCTAGTCTGGGGTGTGAGGTCCGTGGTCTCGACACCCAGGAACTAGTCTAAAGTATAACACAGCAATGACACAGTAATCCTAAGCTTGAGCAACAGAAAAAGTTCATAAACGCTCTGTACCCCCCAAACATCATACCAGTCGGTGCAGGATCAGGTGAGCCAAGCCATAACGGAAATGATGAGCAAAGAGGGATCCGCAGACCAGAACAGGTTAAAGTAAAAAGGCTAATATTTATTTGAAAAATCCACAGACAGTGCAATAAAATCACAGGATCAACTCACGCGTATCGGGCCTACCATCTGCCCTTAATCATAGTTAAAAATGAACCTGTCCAAGGAGGAATTTATATGGAACCAGGGAGGAGAAAACTCCACCCCCGGAAACATGCAAACAACTCCTTAAGGGGATACACATCCTCAGTAAATCCAATACAGAAATATCATAACATTGAAAATAGCATATAAAAAGATGTAAAAATGTTACCACTAAATTTTACATTATATGTGAGCAGGAAAAAGAAGAACACCAATAACAAACAATACAATCCAATTAAAGAGCTTGACACTAAAAGCATTTGAAAAAAATGGACAATCTCTTAGTATGTGTAAACTAAGCTTAAATCCCACTTTTTATTTAAACCCTGTGGTGTGCGAGTGCCCATTCTGTGAATCCAGAAAGCTTCACGTTTCAGCAACAATCTTTGAATATCACACCCTCTGATTGGACAAACCACCCCCTGAAAACTAAAGGAGGACAAATCACCCCTATGTTCAGTTTCAAAATGTTTTGAAACAGCGGACTTGCGAAAAGTATTCCAATTGGTACCACAATAATGTTCCGCTATACGCGCTCTCAAGTGGCGAGTGGTGCACCCCACATATTGGATACGACATGTTAAACAAGATATGACATAAATTGTACATTTGGTATCGCAGTTTACATATTACATAGTTACATAGTTATTTTGGCTGAAAAAAGACATACGTCCATCGAGTTCAACCAGTACAAAGTACAACTCCAGCCCGTCCCCCACATACCCCTGTTGATCCAGAGGAAGGCGAAAAAAAACCCACAAGGCATGGTCCAATTAGCCCCAAATGGGAAAAATTCCTTCCTGACTCCAGATGGCAATCAGATAAAATCCCTGGATCAACATCATTAGGCATAACCTAGTAATTGTAGCCATGGATGTCTTTCAACGCAAGGAAAGCATCTAAGCCCCCTTTAAATGCAGGTATAGAGTTTGCCATAACGACTTCCTGTGGCAATGCATTCCACATCTTAACCACTCTTACTGTAAAGAACCCTTTCCTAAATAAATGGCTAAAACGTTTTCCTCCATGCGCAGCTCATGTCCTCTAGTCCTTTGAGAAGGCCTAGGGACAAAAAGCTCATCCGCCAAGCTATTATACTGCCCTCTAATGTATTTATACATGTTAATTAGATCTCCTCTAAGGCGTCTTTTCTCTAGACTAAATAAACCCAGTTTATCTAACCTTTCTTGGTAAGCGAGACCTTCCATCCCACGTATCAATTTTGTAGCTCGTCTCTGCACCTGCTCTAAAACTGCAATATCTTTTTTGTAATGTGGTGCCCAGAACTGAATTCCATATTCCAGATGTGGCCTTACTAGAGAGTTAAACAGGGGCAATATTATGCTAGCATGTTGAGTTTTTATTTCCCTTTTAATGCATCCCAAAATTTTGTTCGCTTTAGCTGCAGCGGCTTGGCATTGAGTACGATTATTTAACTTGTTGTCGATGAGTACTCCTAAGTCCTTCTCCAAGTTTGATGTTCCCAACTGTATCCCATTTATTTTGTATGGTGCTAGACCATTGGTACGACCAAAATGCATGACTTTACATTTGTCAACATTGAATTTCATCTGCCATGTATGTGCCCATATAGCCATCCTATCCAGATCCTGTTGCAATATGACACTATCTTCCTGAAAGTTGATGATTCTGCACAATTTTCTATCATCTGCAAAAATAGCAACATTGTTCACTACTGCATCTACTAGGTCATTAATAAATAAATTAAAGAGCACTGGACCCAGTACAGACCCCTGTGGGACCCCACTGCTAACAGTCTCCCATTTTGAGTACGATCCATTGACCACAACTCTTTGTTTTCTGTCCATTAGCCAGTTCCCTATCCATGCACACAAACTCTTCCCCAGTCCTTGCATCCTCAACTTTTGCACCAGACTTCTGTGGGGAACAGTGTCGAAGACCTTTGCAAAGTCCAAGTATATCACATCTACAGCATTCCCAATATCCATATTAGCATTCACTACCTCATAAAAGCTGAGCATGTTAGTCAAACAGGACCTGTCTTTAGTAAACCCATGTTGATGCTGAGAAATAAGATTATTTTCTACTATGAAGTCATGTATAGTATCTCTTAGTAACCCCTCAAATAGTTTGCATACAACTGATGTTAAGCTTACAGGTCTATAATTTCCTGGATCAGATTTTTTGCCCTTCTTAAATAATGGGAAAACGTGGGCTGTACGCCAATCCACTGGGACTCTGCTAGTTGCAAGAGAGTCACAAAAGATAAGATAAAGGGGCTTAGCTATAACTGAACTTAATTCTCTTAGGACCCGAGGATGCATGCCATCCGGGCCAGGTGCCTTGTCTATTTTTAATTTATTTAGTCTTGCCTTTACTTCTTCCTGCGTTAAGTATTTAATAATACAGTTAGAAGATTGAGACTCTTCTGCCTCTGTAATTTGCAACAGTGCTGTTTCCTTTGTGAAGACAGAAGCAAAGAAAGCATTTAATAACTCTGCCTTACCTTGGTCGTCCACCATTGAGTTCCCACCCTCATCCTTTAGGATTCCTATACAGTCAACCTTTCTTTTTTTAGAGTTGATGTACTTGTAAAACTTTTTTGGGTTAGATTTGATATCCCTAGCGATTTGATTTTCAGCTTCGATCTTTGCCAGCCTAATTTCTTTTTTACAATTTTTATTGCACTCCTTATAATTGCTTAGTGCAGCCTCAGTCCCCTCCTGTTTTAGGACCTTATAGGCATTCTTTTTCCTCTTCATTTTATCCCTAACCTTTCTATTCATCCATAGAGGCCTTTTTTTATTCCTAGACATTTTGTTTCCATATGGGATATACATACTACAATATTGATTGAGAATACGTTTAAAAGCTTGCCATTTCCCTTCAGTGTCGTCCCCTTGTAGTACATTATCCCAGTTCACCAAACTTAGTGCCTGCCTAATTTGATTGAACTTTGCTTTTCTAAAATTCATAGTTTTAGTGGTCCCGCTGCCCCGTGGCCTATCAGTCACCAGATCAAACGTTATCATGTTGTGATCACTATTTCCCAAATGTTCTTGAACCTGCACATTTGATACATTATCTGGTCTATTAGAAATGATCAGATCCAGTAACGCATTCCCCCTAGTTGGTTCCGTTACCATTTGAGTCAAGTAATTGTCCTGTAGTGCTGCCAGAAATCTGCTGCTTTTACCAGAATGGGTAGCCTCAATACCCCAGTCAATGTCTGGAAAGTTAAAGTCGCCCATAATTATGACCTCGTTTTTACTTGCAGCTTTTTCAATCTGCTGTAGTAATCGCCATGGGCGTCCGCAGAAAATTTTCCAGGGGGGGGCAAAAAGTGGGGAGTTAAAAATTTGGGCTGGAAAATGGAGCTACGTCATGCGGCGCGCGTAGCGCGCCGCGCCGAAAAATGGGTGTGGTCATGAACCAGAATGTGGGTGTGGTCGTGGGTGGAGACAAGTTTACATGAACTAAGCAATGGTGGGACATTAGATTAGGACAGTGGTGGCGAACCTTTTGGAGGTCGAGTGTCCAAACTGCAAAGTCACTTTACTATCACAAAGTGCCAACAGCAATTTAAACTAAATACAAACGTTTTAACTCATACATGAACATTATGGAAAATTAAGTTGAAAATAAACTGTGAAGATAAACAATTTCATCCATCGTACTCCTGAAAAAAATTATTCATTTTTTTTAGAACCTCCCAGTTTCATTTTCTGTTTTAAAAAGCAGAAAAAGTAGGTTTAATGCTATTGTCTCATATGATGATGATTCAGCTTTTTCCATAGTCTCGCAGTTAGCAATCATGTGACCCCCAACAAGACAAATTCAGCAATCATGAGGCCCCCCCCATCAAGACAAATTCAGCAATCATGAGGCCCCCAACATGACCAACTCAGCAATCATGAGGCCCCCAACAAGACAAATTCAGCAATCATGAGGCCCCCAACAAGACAAATTCAGCAATCATGAGGCCCCCAACAAGACAAATTCAGCAATCTTGAGGCCCCCAACAAATCATGAGGCCCCCAACAAGACAAAGTCAGTAACCATGAGGCCCGCAACAAGACAAATTCAGCAGTCATGAGGCACATAAATAGACAGCTTTTCACATAAATAGGCAGAATGCCCCCTTAATATGTAGACACCTCTCACCTGGCAGCAGTTCCCCAAAATACACTCAATCTGACAGCAGTGGTTCCCCAAAAATAGGTAGCCCCAGGTCTATAGGTGTCCCCAGAATAGGTGGCCAGCGGTATAGATGTCCCCAGAACTGGTAGCCAGGGGTAGAGATGTCCCCAGAACAGGTAGCCAGGGGTATATGTGCCCAGTATATGTAGGCAAGGGTATATGTCCCAGTATATGTAGGCAGGGGGTATATGTCCCAGTATATGTAGCCAGGGGGATATGTCCCAGTATATGTAGGCAGGGGTATATGTCCCAGTATATGTAGCCAGGGGTATATGTCCCAGTATATGTAGGCGGGGGTATATGTCCCAGTATATGTAGGCAGGGGTATATGTCCCAGTATATGTAGGCAAGGGGTATATGTCCCAGTATATGTAGGCAGGTGTATATGTCCCAGTATATGTAGGCAGGGGTATATGTCCCAGTATATGTAGGCAGGGGTATATGTCCCAGTATATGTAGGCAGGGGTATATGTCCCAGACAGTATATGTAGGCAGGGGTATATGTAGGCAGGGGTATATGTCCCAGACAGTATATGTAGGCAGGGGTATATGTCCCAGACAGTATATGTAGGCAGGGGTATATGTCCCAGACAGTATATGTAGGCAGGGGTATATGTCCCAGACAGTATATGTAGGCAGGGGTATATGTCCCAGTATATGTAGGCAGGGGTATATGTCCCAGTATATGTAGGCAGGGGTATATGTCCCAGACAGTATATGTAGGCAGGGGTATATGTCCCAGACAGTATATGTAGGCAGGGGTATATGTAGGCAGGGGTATATGTCCCAGTATATGTAGGCAGGGGTATATGTCCCAGACAGTATATGTAGGCAGGGGTATATGTCCCAGACAGTATATGTAGGCGGGGTATATGTCCCAGACAGTATATGTAGGCAGGGGTATATGTCCCAGTATATGTAGGCAGGGGTATATGTCCCAGTATATGTAGGCAGGGGTATATGTCCCGGTATATGTAGCCAGGGGGATATGTCCCCAGAAAAAGTGGCCATGTGTGCAGGAGGAGGGGAGCAGCGGAGAGAAGAGGGAGAGCTATGGGCACTCACCTTAGGGGGCTCTCCCTCCCTCTCTCGCTCTCCCCTCCGGAGTCCGGAATGAAGTGTGCAGCGGCTGGCAGCGGTGGGCGGAACTTACCTCCTCTCGTCGCACGCGCCGGATGGATTAGCCGCTACTCTGGCCTGATCCAGACCAGAGTGCGGCACCAGAACTTCCGGCGCAGGAGCGAGAGGAGGTTAGTTCCGCCCACCGCTGCCAGCCGCTGCACACTTCATTCCGGAGGGGACAGCGAGGGAGAGAGAGACCCCTAAGGTGAGGGAAGGGGGGGAGACGTCCGCCCTTCCCCACTGTGCCCATAGCGCTCTCTCTCTTCTCTGCGTGTTCCCCTCCTGCTGGCTGCACGGGCACGCGGCCAGGGGGGGGCAGCGGGCGGCCAGGCTCGGGCAGATGCCCGGTTTTGCCATATGTGCGGACGCCCATGGTAATCGCAGTTCTGCAGCTTCATTAATAAGAGGTGGTCTGTAGCATACCCCAATAAGCAATTGGCAACTTTTATTTCCACCATGAATATTTACCCAAACGGACTCCACATCTTCGCAATCTTCCTCCATCTCATCGTTGAGGACAGCTGTAAAAGAATTCTTAACAAAGAGACAAACCCCTCCACCTTTTTTCCCTGTTCTATCCCTCCTAAACACATTGTATCCTTTTAAATTAGCTGTCCAGTCATGGCTTTCATCCATCCATGTCTCGGTTATTCCCACAATGTCATAGCCTTTGTCATTCAGAATGAACTCTAGTTCGTCTATTTTATTTGCAAGGCTCCGAGCATTGGTTACCATGCACTTTATATTTTTACCAACACATTTACCAATTTTGTTTACACGAAATGGGCTACTTGAAGTTTTACCAACCTCCTTAATCTTTACACTGTCTCCACCCCCCTCTCCACCCCCCATAATGTTAGGCTCCCACTGTCTTTTTACCTTATCTTGTCTACATATTGAGACTTTATCCTCCCGCCTCCCCCCAGATCCTAGTTTAAAATCTCCTCCAACCGTTTAGCCATCTTCTCCCCCAATATTGTTTGATGGGAAAACTCTTGTTGAGTACAAAAAAGAATATTGAGTTACCCCTTCTGTGACACTGACAATATTTACATGTGGAAAAACCACAGGGGTAAGAACCCACTGTGGCCAACCACGTGGGAGTACGAGAAATAGAAGGAGACCGAAAAAGACTGGGTGAGAGGATGGACCCTAGAGTTCGAGCCCTTCTGGCAGAGAAACGACAACCTCTGTCCAAAATTGTTTTGAGTTTTGTGTCCGGGTGCAGCACTGGAATGTACTTTTTGACAATGTCAGTAATTCTATTAAACTCCAGGCTGTAGCCGGTAACAAAATTCACCTGATCTCCCTCGGCCTCATTCCAAACTCTGGTTTTCAATAATTCTGAACGTGGTCTCCTGGTACCTTTCTGGCGTCCCACTTCCAATTGTCTCTTAGTGTACCCCCTTTGTCTGAGTCTAGTTTCCACTAAGCTGCACTCCTGTTCAAGATCCCTCGGATCTGAGCAATTCCGCGCATCCCTAGTGAATTCTCCTGTGGGGATAGCATTTATCGTGTGTCTGGGGTGGCACGAACTGGCAAGCAGAATGGAATTGCCTGCTGTAGATTTCCGAAAAGTGCGTGTGGAGACTGACTGTGATGAAAGATTTCCAGTAAGGGCAAGGTCCAAATAATCAATATTAACTGGATCTGAACTCATAGTAAATTTCAAATTGAGGCTATTGTTATTAACATAGCTCAGAAATTCCCCCAGGAGAGCAGGAGGACCCCTCCACACCAAAAGCAAATCATCTATAAACCTGCCATACCAAATGATATGGGAGGCATAGGGGTTATCATCTCCAAAGATGCAGAGCTCCTCCCACCACCCCATATAGAGGTTCGCTAGGGAGGGGGAAAAGTTGGCCCCCATAGAAGCTCCGCATCTTTGGAGATAAAACCCCGAGTCAAACATAAAATAATTGTGTGTGAGGAGGTACTCCACAGCCCGCCCCAGGAAAATCCGTAAAGGAGTATCAAAAGAGGAATATTTGCAGAGATGAAAATCCATGGCTTCTAAAGCTAGGCCGTGTGGGATGGAAGAGTAAAGTGATGGGACATCCATAGTCACCCACATAAACCCCTCCTCCCACACAAAACCATCGAAACTCGAGAGAACATGGCGCGTGTCCTGAAAATAACCCGGGAGTCTAGTGACAAGGGGATGTAAGTGTGCATCGACCCACTGCCCCAGACGCTCCCCCCCGGAGCCAATCCCCGCCACAATTGGCCGGCCCCGGGGGGGAACGTCCAGTTTGTGGATCTTCGGGAGGTGGTGGAAGACAGGTACAACCGGGTGCAATGGACATAAATACTCAGATATTCGTTTAGTTAAAACACCCGTGCTGTGCCCGAAGTCCAGCAACACCCGAAGATCCCGAAGGAAGTCCCATGTGGCATCACGGAGCAAGGGCCGATACACAGTCACATCCCCTAACTGCCTAAGGGCCTCCGCTCGATACTCCAGGGCGTCCTGGACAACGACCGAACCTCCTTTATCAGCCGAGCGTATTACAATGTTAGTGTTACTCTCAAGTGCAGTTAAAGCTTGTCGCTCAGAGATTGAGAGGTCGGACGGAGCCCTAGACGCCCTGGACAACGAAGTCAATTTCTTTTCAACAAGGTCCTAAGCTTGGGTGTGAGGTCCTTGGTCACAACACCCTGGAACTGGTCTAAAGTATAACACAGCAATGACACAGTAATCCTAAGCTTGGGTGTGAGGTCCTTGGTCACAACACCCTGGAACTGGTCTAAAGTATAACACAGCAATAACACAGTAATCCTAAGCTTGGGTGTGAGGTCCTTGGTCACAACACCCTGGAACTGGTCTAAAGTATAACACAGTATATAACAATAGCGTAATCTGGCTAAGTGTGAATTCCCAGGTCCACCTGGTTCTAACACACTGTAGGATCTGACTGAGGTCTGAGTGCTCACACGTAAGTATTCGCAACGGCAGACAACCAGCAACTGACAAGCAAGATCTATATATACTTGCAGTGCTGTGCAGCTCTGCCCGAGCCACTCAGCCAATCCAGAGTCCAGCTGGGATCAGCTGATCGGCCTGATCAGCTGATTCCCCTTCTGCTGGTATAAATGTCCTGCCGCCTGGTGCGCGCACGAGTAGCTCTCCATCTGTGTGCACTAGAAGGTCCAGCCAAGCCAGACACGTGCCGCTGCGTGGAAACCGCCGGTCTGAACACGGAGATAGCCGCCCTGTCACTAGACCACGCGGCGGCATCTCCGCTGTTCATTACAAGACTATTTTTTTTTCCTTAAAAACTTCTACTTTAAATTATTTTCTATTACCTTCCTAGGTGAGGAAACGTCACTTCATAGTGCAACTGGCCTTATGCAGGAATGTGAAGGACCTAACCTCAACCTGCATTTGTCTACAGTGTCTCAGAGTCTCACAGCACTATGCTCATTCCCTCTCCAAAGTCCAAAATTGCAAGCTCTGTACCATCATTGCCTTCAGAGGGACGTTTACACACTTACTCCCGTTCTGATTACAATGGTGATCGCTGACATTCACGCCAGTTTCTGCAGGCTCAATCAGTGTACCAGGGCCTAATGGAGGACCACATGACCCGTTTCCATAATGACTTTGCTGAATTAAATCGCAGTGCAAGGGACATAGGGGGCACTTTGGAGAGAGTGGGCAATGTGGGAGTGGGCCAAGAAGCCATCCTAATCAGAATGGCTGATAGCCTGGACCGGCAAAATGTAATATTGAGTCGAATGGCTCATGTGGGGGAAACACAAAATTTTGTCTTAGCCCGATTGGCTGAAGGCCTAGATCGCCAAAATGTAAATCAGTCCAGAATGGCTGAAGCCATGGAAAGGCAAAATGAAATAATGGAAAGGCACAATGAATTACTACACCAGTTGTTGAATAAATGATTTTTGTTGTTCACATTACAGTTCCTACTTTGTCTTTACTGGACCTTATTAAGAATGTTAATGAGATGTTAAAACATCTTAATCTGATTAGTTTGAGCAAACCTTAAGGCCCCTACACACGCACTACGGAAGGCAACGACGGCTCCGTTGTTGCTGGCCGGTGTTTCAGCCAACAGTGCGTGTGTGCACGCTGTCGGCGGACTGATACGGCTGCTTAGGAGCAATCCGTTCAGCGGATCACTCAGAAACAGCCTTATCAGTCCACCTACAGCACTTACACACATGCTAGTGTCGGATTAAACACCACCCAGCGGGAGGCAATGACTTACACGTCGCCTTCCGTAGTGTGTGTGTACGCACCTTTCCATACGTAATTTGTTCGGCGAACATATGTGACATTCTGATGTATGCACAACAACCAAATGATTACCATTGTGTAACACAAAGCTTCCAATACAAGCATATGTGTAAAGTACGAGTGTATATATATATATATATATATATATATATATATATATATATATATATATATATATAGTTGGTTACACATTGCTTATGGTAAGATTATAATGTCTGGCTGGTAACTTCTAATTAGGGATGGTCCTGCTTAGTAGAACTGTTGGGGAAGCATGTGATCAATTTGATCAGCTGATAGATTATTAAGCGTCAGATTTCATGTTCCTGATCATGTGCTAAACCAGGAAGTCTTCACAGCCAAAAAGAAGCTACCAAATCTATCAGCTGATCAAAATCTTCACATGCTTCTCCTAGGCTGGCCCATCCCTACTTGTAATGCATCAACGTACTTGGGTCATGAGTATTTTGCCCATGGGAAGAAGTGTGGTAAAAGAAATTCATGACACAGTTCCGAAGCCATGTCCAGAAGGCCCACCAACAGTACATGTGTAACGATTGTGGAACTTTCTCCGTGATCAACGCACAACGCGTGCGCTGACATGGCGGAAATCCTCCACAAGCGTGTACTTGCAGGCACCCAGCAAAAGGTGCTACGCACCTGTAGAGGGGAATTCCTGTCGGCAGATGGCGCTGGGGAGTGCAGAGGAACCAATCCTCTGTACCTCCACAAATGCCAGACAGGAATTGTACGAAGCGCAGAACGCAATCGCAAGAGAGGCGATTGCGAGAACGAGCAAAGGGACAGGTTGTATGTGTGTGCGCCAATCCAGTCGCCACCCCGCGACCGCGCACACACAACAGCAGATATGAAATAGGAACGCGATCGCGAGAGGTGCGATCGCCAGACGTGACACAAGGCAGATCAGAACAGAATATGAGGGTAGCAAAGGCACAGCAAATAATACAATGAGAAGATGCGGAAAATAACAAACGCTAGCTAACCGCGAACACCGCACTCATTCGCAACAGTGCACGCGGTTATGCGCGGTCTCCACGTGATAAGCACAATAGAGACAAGCACGCCTAACTAACCATCGACAGACAAACATGAAACAGAGGACGCGAACGCTTGCTTAACGGTTACCTCACCGAGCCTCCAGCAAGCGGTCGTAGCAGACAAGACAGACACACGAAAACAGGGACAAACGAGAGATAGGATCCACAGCACTAGCGAAAAGTGGCTAGCGCGATCCAGGTACAGAGTAGCAGAACAGAAGGATCCACAGCACTAGCGGAAAGTGGCTAGCACGATCCCAGGAGACAGAACAGAAGGATCCACAGCGATAGCGAAAAGTGGCTAGCGCGATCCAGGTACAGAGTAGCAGAACAGAAGGATCCGCAGCACTAGCGGAAAGTAGCTAGCGCGATCCCAGGAGACAGAACAGAAGGATCCACAGCGCTAGCGAAAAGTGGCTAGCGCGATCCCAGGAGACAGAACAGAAGAGATAGCTGGTAGCAACCGCTGCACCAGCTATACTCCAAGAACAGAGATCAGAACAATTTCCTGTCGACCACCGCTGGGACAGGACAACAGCAACAGAACAAACAAACAGATAAACAATCCTAACTGCACTATGGAATCTGCCTAGCACAGTTTCCAGGAATTACTCTAAGCTGATCTTCAAACCAAGAGCATGGCTGACACTCTCCAGAGTTTTTCACAGGAAGACTCCTTATGAACAGCCCAGCATTGTGGGAAAAACATAGAACTTATAGTACACGCCTCCAATGAATGTGGCCAGGCAATTTGCATGACAACGTATGCAAATTCCTCAGCAAGCACAAACTGCAAAACTGACAGAAGCTCTTCTTTCCAGAGTCCTGCAGCATGCAAACCTACACAATGGTCAAAAAGCTGCCTGCCTGCACAGGCAGCTGAGCAAATCATCACAACATGTTTTCCTTGAAAACACAAACATTCCCAGTTGACTTTGTATTGTGTGTGCAGAGGTAATTGCATATGTGGAATGTAAATACACATGCACTGTTGGTGTGCCTTGTGGACATGGTTGTTGAACAGTGCGTTAGGGGATGTAATACAGATAATTATTGGAGTAATGTCACCTAATGATCCTAATAAGGAGTAGCATCTATGGATCCATAAAGAAAGATAAGTATTTAGGGTCCATGCAACATTCAAGGTACTCGGTTTTGTTAGCATAATGGCTACCAGGCCCTATATATCAATGAGTCAGCGCTGTGGACATATCCAATGGTCCCCGCTAATATTGGCTCTACAATCACCTCGCCAGTGCATTGCTTGCATCTATTCCCCCCTCTAATCACACCTTCAGACACCCATCAATCACCTCCTGTCACCCCCTAGCACACCTACCCTCTAGATGAGGCCCAATACAACCTGTCATCTAAGAGGCCACCCAGCTTATGACCGGTACCATAAAATTCACCCCCTCATAGACCACCTGTCATCAAAATTTGCAGATGCTTATACCCCTGAACAGTCATTTTGAGCTATTTGGTTTCCAGGCTACTCCTCACGGACCCCTAAAATGGCAGGGCAGTATAGGAACCCCTCAAGTGACCCCATTTTTGAAAAAAAGACACCCCAAGGTATTCCGTTAGGTGTATGATGAGTTCATAGAAGATTGTACTTTTTGTGGAAAGTTAGCACAAATACATTTTTCATGTTTTTTTCACAAAGTGTCATTTTTCCGCTAGCTTGTGAAAAAAAATATAAAAAAATTCTATGACCTCACCATGCCTCTCACTGAATACTTTGGGATGTGTTCTTTCCAAAATGGGGTCATTTGGGGGGTATTTATACTATCCTGGAATTTTAGCACCTCATGAAACATGCCAGCTGCTCAGAAAAGTCGCAGATGCTTACAAATGTGAAAAATCACTTTTTGCACCATAGTTTGGAAACGCTTATAACTTTTACCCAAACCAATAAATATACACTGACTGGGTTTTTTTTTGTTTTTTTCTCAAAGACATGTAGCACACTCAATTTGGACAAAAATGTATACAGAAATTTTACTTTATTTTACAAATGTTAACACAGAAAGTATAAAACCCTTTTTTTTTTTTTTTTTTACTAAATTCATGTTTTTTTTGATGAATATAATAAAAACTCAAAATTGCAGCAGCAATCAAATAGCACCAAAAGAAAGCTGTATTAATGACAAGAAAAGGAGGGAAAATTCATTTAGATAGTAGGTTGTTATGACTGAGCAATAAACAGTGAAAGCTGCAGTGGTCTGAATGGAAAAAAGGCTCTGGTCCTTAAGGGGCCAAAAGACTGTGGTCCTCAAGTGGTTAAACTACTTTAATGGCAATAGATATGCATGCTTGTTCCGGTGCTGTAGGTAATCAAGCAACCAAAAAAATTATTTAAGGCACCCCTGCTATATGCATTGTGAGTCGTTAGAAAAAAAAACATACACACCAAGCATGGCAAGCACAATAATTACAGAAGGACATGTAAGTGAAACATTTTTAGATTGATCCCCCTCCCAACCCCTAAAAATAGACAACATAGTTTACAGAGATTACTTACCATGGACGTGCTCCCGTCTGACTTCTCGGACGAAGGCCCGCTCCCTCCTCTTTATGTCGGACCACCTCCGTTGGATCTGGGTGATGGTGTGGGTGGCGTGGAAATTTTGCTGCAGCTCTTGTTGCAGCTCCACCATGATCTGGTGTTTTGCAAACATGTCACGCAACTCGTCATAGTTGGTGTGGAGCAGAGTCTGTAATAAGAAGCAGACATTGGTAAGAAATTAGCAGCTCAGTTTAAAGGATACCCAAAGTGACATGATGAGATAGACATGTGTATGTACAGTGGCTAGCACACAAATAACTATGCTGGTTTCCTTTCTTGGTTTTAGTTCTGTGTCTGAAATAGTTAAATATGTGATATTGTAAGTGGGTGACTTAGTACTGACAGTGTGTGCGCACTGATAATAAATAGGCATTTTTAGCTCTGTGTTGCTTTTGGAAGGAAGTTTGTGCTTGTAAAGCGATTTATAATAGTAATTTCTTAACACTGAGGCTCACACTAGAGTTGCAAAGGTATGAAATTCCATGGTATGATAAGGGTTAAAAAAATACCACGGTATTACGGTATTAAACAATTATTTGGACCCGGGGCCCCCCTTACATTAAGTAACGTGGGCCCCCCACCTACCCCAGTAGTAGGTGGCCACAGCATAGGTAGCCAGGGATAGGTGTAGCCAGGATTGGTGCACACAGTATAGAGGCAGGGATAGAGGTTGCCAGGATTGGTGCCCGCAGTAGATAGAGCCAGGGCAGATGGCGCAGGGGGTACAAAACAAATACTCGCTGGCAGCCGGGTCGTCCTGCACGCTGTACTAGCTTCATCCTTCTTCCTGTGCTTGCATTATCTCCTTGTAATAGCACATAGGGGGCGCTGTTTCAAGGAAATAAGACAAGAACAGGAAGTAGAATAAAGCTACTACATCGTGCAGGACGAGCCAGCTGCCAGCAAGTAAGTATTTGCTTTATTCGCCACTGTTCGTTCGTCCGCCGCTACATCGCTCTGGCCCCCGGTAGCCCTGGCCCCCAAAACCGGTAATTTCAGATTGTGCACGGTACAATGACCATGCACAATCATAGCGCCGTATATCGGCAAACCGATATACCACGGCAACCATAGCTCACACTCTACTCAGTTCCTGTCTGAGTCAGGACTGAGTTACTCACTTACAAAAATAATATGAAACACTTTCCCCAAAAAATACAAAAATGAACACAACATAGTTATTTGTGCTAGCCACTGTACATACACATGTTTATCTCTTGTAACTTTGTGTATCGTTTAACTTTGCAACAGCAATGAATGTTAATATGTGAATTGTAAACATTTTTCAAACAATGTAACCCTGTCATTTGGCGAAAACACAACTGCTAAAGTTCTGTTAACTTACACATAATCGCTCTGACATATTAACCACAAACAACCAATTACTCCAATTTCATTGAGGAGCCTTTGTCACTTTAAGCTGCCCAGTGCTACAGTGACCTAGATAAGTTATGTGGCCTGGTGCAGGCATGCAATTACTACCACCACCCACAGCCTATACATAACAATTATTAATGTCAAAATAACAATTCACTAATACAACCAAAATCATCAGTACAAGGAGGGTATGGTGATCTGTAGGCCCACTATTAGTATGATCAAGGTACTAGTCACATACATCATTATTCCTAACACTGGACACAAAGGGAGATTATGTTCATGCTGGTGGTTGTGCCGTCGATGACTCAATTGCCTAAGTGGCCTCAATACCTTCTCACATACACATACATTCCTATAAGTGATCAACAGGGGGATGAGTATTAATCAAATGGTGTATAAACCCTTTCCTCCACCAACTCTGCAGACCAGGGTGTTTAAATTGTGTGATCTGTGTCATTTTGTCCAATGTGTGACCGAGTTGTTTAGACATCTTTAACAGTGGTTCTAAACAACTACCCAGCTACATTGCATTCCTGCATTAACTATGTCAACATGTCATGAATGTCAGAATGCAAATCATGACTACAATCACTGTCACAAAGGACAAACCATTAATACATTTATACAATTAGCCTTTAAATAAACCCCAGTTCTTCAAACATTATGTAACCTGCAGTGGCCCTTTAAGAACTTACAATAACATTGTTCAATTAAGCTTCAGCTTCTACAACCCAACATGGCTGCCAAACAACACTTTTTAATCCTAATCACATGACAAAATAATAAACCAATACATCAATAATGTTGTCAGATTCAACATGGTACTGGAAATCAGACTGTAAGCAAAATGACAAGTGTACACAGTCAGTATCATACATCAGATCTATAGACATGTAAACATTTACAAATACAACAGTTTGTGATAGAGCCAGGTTGGAACCACACCCTGATATACAGTATGGAACAAAAAACAGCTACATACAGACATACATAAAGGCAGGACAACAGACACATGTTATACACAGGCACAAACTATATACTTACAGTGGCCAAATAGACTCTCTCCCGGTTTGAAAAATTCTGCACCATGCTGGCTGCTGTCTCTCTAAATTCCCTCTCAGAAGATGGGTCACTTCCTGCCTCTTCATGGCACTTCTTGTCACTTCTGTATCTAAAGTGCGCCACAACGCGCGCATCACGTTGCGCTATGCGCGCATTGTACTCTGCGCCATGTGCGCATTGTACTCTGCGCTATGCGCGCATATCTCATACAGCACATAAACTGATAATAAAAAGTAAACATTAACATACACAGACCACATACGCGTGGTGCACCAGCGACAGTTGAAGCAAAGTTGCGGCAACAGCTGTTGCCAGCAATTGGCCCATCTCAATCGCCTGGCAACAGCTGTAAGTAGCAACAGTTTGGGGCGTGCGCGTCATACACATGAGCAACCTGTCGCCACAACATGCGGATGCCACGTTGTTGCGGTGACAGTTGCAGGCCATGTGTATATACCTTAAAAGGCCCCTATGCATTACACATTTTCTATGTTTCTTCATACAGTACACACTAGAATTAACATTAACTGTATGTGCATCATAGCACATTGTGCAATCTTACATTGCACATTTGGACACGTGCAATGGCATGGACAGTGAAAATGCCAATAATTAGGCATTACAAATAACAGCATTGCAAGGCTATGTCCACATAATATTGATAGACCAAATATTTACTCTACGCTGCATCATGGGTAAAAAATAAAAAGGGAGCAAAAAAAAAATTAATTCAAAAAACTCATCAATGACTCTTGCACACACTACATTGCTGGCTTCATCTGGCTCCTGGACATCATCAAAGTCATCCGATTGCACAGATAAGGGTGTGTGTGGAAGCCTGTAGCCAGGGAGGTTTTGTTTAATGCAAATGTTATGTAACACACAGCAGGCCACTATAATGTCAATGACCTTCTGTGGTTTGTATAACAACGCACCTCCACTGTTGTCAAGGCAGCGGAAACAAGTTTTCAAGTACCCAAAACAACGCTCTATAACAGAACGGGTACGAACATGTGCCTCTTCCGCATTATTGCTTGGATGGCCAAGAGGTGTCAGAAGCCATGGCAGGCAAGGATATCCTGCATCACCTTGAATGAAAAAAAAATCAATACAAATTAATAGGCTAACATTACACACACACGCATATATATATATATATATATATATATATATATATATATATATATATATATATATATATATATATATATATATATATATATATATATATATATATATATGTATATATATATATAACACAATCACAAATGTAAAACAACAAACACATTCAAAATAAAACAACCAAACACTTACCAAGCAACCAGCCGCCATCACGATAAAAGGCATGAAAAAAATTAAAAAGGCCCGATTCACGCAAAATATGGGCATCATGACACGAACCAGGGAATTTAGCGACAACAGAGAAAACTTCCATGTCAGGGCCACACACTACTTGGACATTCAATGAATGGCCAAACTTCCGGTTCCGATACATGTATTCATCTGCACTTGGAGGAACAAGTGCAATATGGGTGCAGTCAATGGCCCCGATGACATTGGGCATTTGGGCAAGATGGTAAAATGTCACTTTGACTGCATCCCATTGGGCATGGGACCTAGGAAAGTGGATAAACTGTCTGCTTATCCTCTGCATGCCCATCAGGAACTGGGACAGAACCCTGCTCATGGTGGACTGGGACACCCCACAGGCAAAGCCACCCAGCCTTTGAAAGCTTCCATTGGCCAGGAACTGCAAGCAGGCAAATAACTTAGTTTGTCCACTCACAGCATGACTTTGAGATGTTAATGGCCTGAGATAGGTCTCCAAACGAGCATACAGCTCATCAAAGGCCTTCAGCCTTGTCAGCCTCAGCAGTTCTCTGTCGGAAAGCAACGCCATATCAGTGCGTTCCGGTATGAGACATGGAATGTGTCTCCTGCGCTGATTATAGCGGCATATGCGGTCAACAGTCCGAGCCTCATTCAACCAAACAGAACAGAACCAGAACAATGAGTTCTGGTTCACCATGAGCTTGCTGGTTAGTCTGTGCCTCTCGGATTTACAAGCCCTACTCCATAGAGCCAAATTAATCCATGCCATGCACTGATGAGGATCAAACAATCCGAAACAGTCTGTATGCATGTTGGATTATTATGGCTCTGTACATATTAACAAGCTGACACATCATTGCATTCCAGCGGTTCTGGAGGTGTGTTTAGCTTCTAAGGGTACAATGGTTAATTTGCATATATTCAGCAGTGATGCACTGGGAGACATCTCAAGCTCACTCCAACCTGAATTATCGCAAATTCTTTCTGTTTTAGGAAAGCAAACTTTTGTTTTTCTTAACATCTTAGTAAGAGGGCTTTTAGGACCATTGTAGTCCCTTACACACCCCAATGAGTTCTGGTTCACCATGAGCTTGCTGGTTAGTCTGTGCCTCTCGGATTTACAAGCCCTACTCCATAGAGCCAAATTAATCCATGCTATGCACTGATGAGGATCAAACAATCCGAAACAGTCTGTATGCATGTTGGATTATTATGGCTCTGTACATATTAACAAGCTGACACATCATTGCATTCCAGCGGTTCTGGAGGTGTGTTTAGCTTCTAAGGGTACAATGGTTAATTTGCATATATTCAGCAGTGATGCACTGGGAGACATCTCAAGCTCACTCCAACCTGAATTATCGCAAATTCTTTCTGTTTTAGGAAAGCAAACTTTTGTTTTTCTTAACATCTTAGTAAGGGGGCTTTTAGGACCATTGTAGTCCCTTACACACCCCAATGAGTTCTGGTTCACCATGAGCTTGCTGGTTAGTTTGTGCCTCTCGGATTTACAAGCCCTACTCCATAGAGCCAAATTAATCCATGCCATGCACTGATGAGGATCAAACAATCCGAAACAGTCTGTATGCATGTTGGATTATTATGGCTCTGTACATATTAACAAGCTGACACATCATTGCATTCCAGCGGTTCTGGAGGTGTGTTTAGCTTCTAAGGGTACAATGGTTAATTTGCATATATTCAGCAGTGATGCACTGGGAGACATCTCAAGCTCACTCCAACCTGAATTATCGCAAATTCTTTCTGTTTTAGGAAAGCAAACTTTTGTTTTTCTCAACCAAACAGCAAAAGGCTCCATCTGTCAATGAAATTGGAAAGGAAATAACAATAACAAACTTTTACTAAATAATATTACACATTCAAGAAAGAAACAACTTGAATAACAATTTATATTAATTCCACATATTAATAGAAAAATCTACATAACTATGTCAACACCTTTATCAACTATTGTAATGTGGATTAAAAAGCATTCTTTATATACCAATGTTGAAGGCATTCACACTATCAGGGCCCCATGAGCAGAGGGGCCCCTCAGGACATCATAGTAAACTCACTTCAACTCATAATAAAAAGACACATACATTGACAAAAAGAAATATGTTACAAAACTACCATTTAACCTTGAAACAAATGGAAGGCACAACATCAAACAGCACTTACTTGCTCAATCGCAAACCATTCTGAATCATCTCCTCATAAGCAAAGCTTATAAAGGCCAAAAACACCTGTTAATTGTAAACTACTTTATTTCATTAACATCATTATCAAAAAAAAAATGATTAATTGATTGCGCACGCGCAGCACGTAGTGGTCCGCTTGCGCGCGCAAAGGAAGGACAGAGCTCTATACCATTATTATTATTATTATTTATTGTATTTATAAAGCGCCAACATATTACGCAGCGCTGAACATTAATTTAGGTTACAGACAATATTTAGGGGTGACATACAGCAATATGACAATACAGGAATAATAGAAACCCAGATCACACAGCACAGTATGAGTACAAGGTAATGCTTAGTCAGTCACTGGATTGAGCATGGAGATTAGGCAAGTTAGGTTCCCTCAGATGCATAGCATGGGTTTACAGTAATGGAGGTGCATGATCAGGTAGGACACAAAAGGAGGAGGACCCTGCCCAAAGGCTTACAATATAGAGGGAGAGGTAGGGACACGAATGGTAGGGGACCAGAGTTCAGCTGTGGGTTTAGAGCACTTGTGAGGGGTAGTAGGCCAGAGTGAAAAGGTGAGTTTTGAGGGCTTTCTTGAAGATGTTGAAGGAGGGGGCTGCCCTAATGGGTGGAGGTAGGGAGTTCCATAGTGTTGGAGCAGCTCTTGAGAAGTCCTGGAGGCGTGCATGGGATAGTGTTGGGCGAACAGTGTTCGCCACTGTTCGGGTTCTGCAGAACATCACCCTGTTCGGGTGATGTTCGAGTTCGGCCGAACACCTGACGGTGCTCGGCCAAACCGTTCGGCCATATGGCCGAACTAAGAGCGCATGGCCGAACGTTCCCCGAACGTTCGGCTAGCGCTGTGATTGGCCGAACGGGTCACGTGGTTCGGACCCGAACGCGCTCTGATTGGCCGAACTGTCACGTGGTTCGGGTAAATAAATACCCGAACCACGTCATATCTCCGCCATTTGTCTGTGGGTTTAGCTTTGGGTAGGCAGGCAGGGTAGTTCGCGCTCCAGCCACGCTAGCCAGGGTCCCCCCCAGTCATTGTGTGTCACTGCTGGGAACAGTAGTACACCGCTCGTTCAGCCACACTATATAGCATTCTGTGTACTGTTCTGTGTCTGCTGGGAACAGTGGTACACCGCTCGTTCAGCCACACTATATAGCATTCTGTGTACTGTTCTGTGTCTGCTGGGAACAGTGGTACACCGCTCGTTCAGCCACACTATATAGCATTCTGTGTACTGTTCTGTGTCTGCTGGGAACAGTAGTACACCGCTCGTTCAGCCACACTATATAGCATTCTGTGTACTGTTCTGTGTCTGCTGGGAACAGTAGTACACCGCTCGTTCAGCCACACTATATAGCATTCTGTGTACTGTTCTGTGTCTGCTGGGAACAGTAGTACACCGCTCGTTCAGCCACACTATATAGCATTCTGTGTACTGTTCTGTGTCTGCTGGGAATAGTGGTACACCGCTCGTTCAGCCACACTATATAGCATTCTGTGTACTGTTCTGTGTCTGCTGGGAACAGTAGTACACCGCTCGTTCAGCCACACTATATAGCATTCTGTGTACTGTTCTGTGTCTGCTGGGAACAGTAGTACACCGCTCGTTCAGCCACACTATATAGCATTCTGTGTACTGTTCTGTGTCTGCTGGGAATAGTGGTACACCGCTCGTTCAGCCACACTATATAGCATTCTGTGTACTGTTCTGTGTCTGCTGGGAACAGTGGTACACCGCTCGTTCAGCCACACTATATAGCATTCTGTGTACTGTTCTGTGTCTGCTGGGAACAGTGGTACACCGCTCGTTCAGCCACACTATATAGCATTCTGTGTACTGTTCTGTGTCTGCTGGGAACAGTAGTACACCGCTCGTTCAGCCACACTATATAGCATTCTGTGTACTGTTCTGTGTCTGCTGGGAACAGTAGTACACCGCTCGTTCAGCCACACTATATAGCATTCTGTGTACTGTTCTGTGTCTGCTGGGAACAGTAGTACACCGCTCGTTCAGCCACACTATATAGCATTCTGTGTACTGTTCTGTGTCTGCTGGGAATAGTGGTACACCGCTCGTTCAGCCACACTATATAGCATTCTGTGTACTGTTCTGTGTCTGCTGGGAATAGTGGTACACCGCTCGTTCGCCACTGTATAGCATTGTGCTCTGTGTCGCTGCTGGGAATAGTGGTACACCGCTCACCCGTCACTGTATAGCATTGTGCTCTGTGTCGCTGCTGGGAATAGTGGTACTGTATAGCATTTCTGTACTGCCACTGTACTGCTGCCAGTCAGCGTGTACTGTAAGGATAAGTGAAATGAGGAAGAAATCCGGTGAAAGAGGGAGGGGCAAGGGAAGAGGTGTTTCCCCTGACGGTTCACGTACAGGCCACAGGGGAGCACCCAAGAAAACCCACTCAATACCGCCCATGTTGTCCAGGACAACAACCCTCACAAATCCAAAAGAACAGGACCAGATAATTACTTGGATGACCTCTCAAGCGTCCAGCAGTGGGTTAAGCAGCACCAGCACATCACGCACGAGGTCCGAGTCCTCAGCCAGTTACAAGGAGCCAGTGGGCACAAAGCTGACACAACCGGCAGCGACACCACGCACACAACTGCCAGATAACCAGTCCGATGAATTACCTCAGGACACAATGGGGTATTCGCAGGAGCTATTCCCAGCCCAACAAACTTCCACCTTTCAAAGGTCAATGGAGGAACAGCCAGAAATGTTGTGCCTGGATTCACAACCGTTAACTGTGGGAAATGCACCGCGCACTGAAATACAAGGCGAGTCCGAAGAGGACTCGGAAACCCAAATCCCAGAGCAATTTGGGCAGGAGGGGTTGCAATTGCAGGAGGTCGGCCGACAAGATCTGGAAGACGACGTTGGAGTGTGCTGCGCAGAGGTTGTTGTGGGGAGCTCTACTCCACGGCGGTGGCCCACAATGACATATGACGAGTTTGAGGAGATGGAAGAGGAGGGTATGGACAATGTGGACAGAGACCCAGATTTTGTTTGTGAACGAGAACATCGCCGTCGTAGCAGCAGCACAGATGAGTCTGTTGAAGAACACACTGCTGCACGAGTTCGCCTTGTGCCACAAGGTAGGCGGCGCGCAATTTCAGGCACCACAAGCGTGGAAGTTCAAGTGAGAGGCAAAAGAGGAGCAAACAGAAATCGCCAGCAAGGAGGCAGGTGCTCCAAAGTCTGGGCTTTCTTTGAAGACTGCACTGAGGATGTTACCATGGCGATTTGCAAGGTGTGCAAGACCCGCCTGAGCAGGGGGAAAAATATTAACAACCTCTCCACCACCAGCATGAGCCGTCACATGCTATCCAAACATCCCACTCTTTGGGCAAACGCGTCAGGACAGGGTACCAGAAACAACACTGCCTCCCTTGGGTTCACCAGACTCACCACCAGACCCGCCTCAGCAGCAGCAGTAGCCCAGCCATTGCGTGGTTCACAACATTCACAAACATCAGACGACGCTGACACTGTCACTTTCCGGAGTAGTGCTCTTGAGGTCTCCCAGTGTTCATCAAACACAACAACCAACAGCCCTTCCGTGTGCAGCGCTACGGTTCAGTTGTCTGTGTCGGAGATGTTTGAGCGCAAGAGGAAATTGCCAGCAAATGACCCCCGGGCCGTGGCAGTAACAGCCAGCATAGCCAAGCTTCTGGCCTGCGAAATGCTGCCATATCGATTGGTGGAGACAAACAGCTTCAAGGGCATGATGTCAGTGGCCATCCCACGTTACGTGGTTCCCAGCCGCTACCACTTTGCACGCTCTGCAGTGCCTGAGTTGCATGAGCACGTGGTCAGCAAAATAACCCGAAGCTTGAAGAATGCCGTTGCCTGCAAGGTTCACCTCACCACTGACACCTGGACGAGTGCGTTCGGCCAGGGTCGATACATCTCCCTTACCGCGCACTGGGTGAACCTTGTGGAGCCTGGCAGCGATTCCTCACCTGCTACGGCACGGGTGTTGCCCACGCCACAAACAGCTGCACCGCCGTCCCTCCCACTGGATAACAGCAGCACCTACCTCTCTGACTCCTTCTCCTCCAACGCATCTCAAAGCTGTACCTCATCCGGAAACGCTAACCCAGCAGCAGTAGGATCGTGGAAGCAGTGCAGCACAGCTGTTGGCATGCGTCAGCAAGCGTTGCTGAAGCTAATCTGCCTTGGGGATAAGCAGCACACAGGGGAGGAAATTTGGAGGGGAATAAAGGAACAGACGGATTTGTGGCTGGCACCGCTGGACCTGAAACCGGGCATGGTTGTGTGTGATAATGGGAGTAATCTCATTCGCGCTTTAAGGTTGGCTAAGCTGACACACATCCCTTGCCTGGCGCACGTGATGAACCTAGTAGTTCAGCGGTTCCTGAGGACATACCCAGGCGTGCCCGATCTGCTGTTGAAGGTGCGTCGAGTGTCCAAACATTGTAGAAATTCCAGTACTGCTTCGGGGGCACTCGCCAAGATGCAGGAGCGCTTCAATCTCCCCCACCATCGCTTGCTGTGTGATGTCCCTACGCGCTGGAATTCTACGCTGCACATGCTAGCCCGCTTTTGCGAGCAGAAGAGTGCAGTGGTCCAGTACATGACGGCGCAGTACCGAGGCGCATCCGGCCAGCTGCCAAGCTTCTGTGGATCCGATTGGGCCAACATGTTGGACCTCTGCCAAGTCCTCCAAAATTTTGAGCAATCCACGTTGCTTGTGAGCAGTGACAACTCTTCAGTCAGCATTACCATACCACTGCTGTGTTTACTGAAGAGGTCGATGTTAAAAATCAAGGAAACAGCTGTCATGATGCAACTGGGGGAATCTGAAGGAGAAAACGATCAGCGTGATGGTACCAACATCAGGCCATCCGCCTCAGGGAACGCTGGCCCCAGCAGCTATGACGAAGAAGAGGAGGAGGAACAGCTGGAGTTGGAGCAGGAATTTCATGCCACCACTGACGAGGGCCAGAGCGGTGCACGTTGGACTTCCACAATTCAACGCGAATGGTCAGCAGAAGCAGACCAGGAGGAAGGTGACGACTATGATGCATCACAACAACTATCACAACGCTCACAAGAGGATGATGAGGATTCTGGTAGGACTCTGGCACACATGGCTCAATTCATGCTAGACTGCATTGAACGTGACCCACGCATTGTGCGCATTCTGGACAACACCAATTACTGGGTTTATACCCTTCTGGATCCACGGTACAAACACAATGTTCCAAAACTGCTTGAAGAAAGAGTCAGACAGGTCAAAATGGAAGAATACCAGCAGGCCCTTGTGGAGACTTTAGAGAGGAGATTGACATCCTCCCCCTCCTCTAGCCAGTTGTACGCAGACAGACTGACTTCCGCAAACCCAGGACGACCAGGAGGGCAGCAAACAACGCAAGCCGCAGCTAGTACCCAAAAGGGAATGGTATCGGCAGTGTCCTTGGAGTGGGAAAATTTTCTGACACCCATGCAGCCGCAGCCCACTGAACAGCAAGCGTGCAGATCCACCTCCAACACCGATCGCCTGGAGAAGATGGTCAAGGACTACATGTCAGATGGCGTAGCTGTGTCGAACCATCCATCTGCACCCTTCAACTATTGGGTATCGAAGCTAGACACCTGGCACGAACTGGCAATGTACGCAATAGAGGTGCTGGCTTGCCCGGCAGCCAGCGTTATGTCGGAACGCTGTTTCAGTGCTGCCGGAGGCATCGTCACAGATCGGCGTATCCGCCTCTCTACAGAAAATGCAGACCGTCTGACTCAAATTAAAATGAATCAATCCTGGATTGGAAATGACTACGCAACACTCCAGGACCCCAACCAAGTAACATGACCAATGAACATCTGGGATGGTGTTGCGTTTCCGGGCCCTGTTTATTGAACCTCTCATCTGTATTACATTTATGACTGCATGGCGGCAAAAAGCATTGCTGCTATATCCGCACGCTTTTTGTCCACATGCAAGGCCTGGGTTGTTGTGTCTCACAAAGCGTGGCCTTCTCCTCCTGCGCCTGCTCCTGTTCCATCACGTCTGCTGCTGCTGGGTTAGCGTTGCCGCGTGGTCCCTGTTTATTGAACCACTTATCTTTATTACATTTATGACTGCATGGCGGTACAAAGCATGCTATCCGCACGCTTCTTGCCCTCATGCAAGGCCTGGGTTGTTGTGTCTCACAAAGCGTGGCCTTCTCCTCCTGCGCCTGCTCCTGTTCCATCACGTCTGCTGCTGCTGGGTTAGCGTTGCCGCGTGGTCCCTGTTTATTGAACCACTTATCTTTATTACATTTATGACTGCATGGCGGTACAAAGCATGCTATCCGCACGCTTCTTGCCCTCATGCAAGGCCTGGGTTGTTGTGTCTCACAAAGCGTGGCCTTCTCCTCCTGCGCCTCCTCCTGTTCCATCACGTCTGCTGCTGCTGGGTTAGCGTTGCCGCGTGGTCCCTGTTTATTGAACCACTTATCTTTATTACATTTATGACTGCATGGCGGTACAAAGCATGCTATCCGCACGCTTCTTGCCCTCATGCAAGGCCTGGGTTGTTGTGTCTCACAAAGCGTGGCCTTCTCCTCCTGCGCCTGCTCCTGTTCCATCACGTCTGCTGCTGCTGGGTTAGCGTTGCCGCGTGGTCCCTGTTTATTGAACCACTTATCTTTATTACATTTATGACTGCATGGCGGTACAAAGCATGCTATCCGCACGCTTCTTGCCCTCATGCAAGGCCGGGGTTGTTGTGTCTCACAAAGCGTGGCCTTCTCCTCCTGCGCCTCCTCCTGTTCCATCACGTCTGCTGCTGCTGGGTTAGCGTTGCCGCGTGGTCCCTGTTTATTGAACCACTTATCTTTATTACATTTATGACTGCATGGCGGTACAAAGCATGCTATCCGCACGCTTCTTGCCCTCATGCAAGGCCTGGGTTGTTGTGTCTCACAAAGCGTGGCCTTCTCCTCCTGCGCCTGCTCCTGTTCCATCACGTCTGCTGCTGCTGGGTTAGCGTTGCCGCGTGGTCCCTGTTTATTGAACCACTTATCTTTATTACATTTATGACTGCATGGCGGTACAAAGCCTGCTATCCGCACGCTTCTTGCCCTCATGCAAGGCCGGGGTTGTTGTGTCTCACAAAGCGTGGCCTTCTTCTCCTCCTGCGCCACCCTCCTCCTGTTCCATCACGTGTGCTGCTGCTGGGTTAGCGTTACCGGTCCCTTTTCCTGGAACCTCTTATATGTATTACATTTATGACTGCATGCCGACAAAAAACATGTTACCTGTGCAAAGAAAACAGACATTTCCCGCATTTAAAAGACAGTTTTCCCTTTGAAACTTTAAAATCGATTTTCTCAAAAACTATAAGCTCTTTTTGCTAATTTTTTTTTTCCTCTTGTACCCACTCCCAAGGTGCACATACCCTGTAAATTTGGGGTATGTAGCATGCAAGGAGGCTTTACAAACCACAAAAGTTCGGGTCCCCATTGACTTCCATTATGTTCGGAGTTCGGGTCGAACACCCGAACATCGCGGCCATGTTCGGCCTGTTCGGCCCGAACCCGAACATCTAGATGTTCGCCCAACACTAGCATGGGACTGGGTGATGCGGGGGGGCGGTTAGGCGAAGTTCATTGGAAGAGCGGAGTGAGCGGCTAGGTGTGTACCTCTGAGTAAGATCGGAATTGTAGGTTGGACAGGTTTTGTGGACAGATTTGTAGGTCAGACACAGTATCTTGAATTTGATTCTGGACTGGATAGGAAGCCAGTGGAGGGATTCTAGGAGGGGATCTGCCGTGGTGGAGCGATGAGAGCAGTGGATAATTCTGGCTGCCGCATTCATGATGGACTGCAGTGGGGCTGTTCGGGTCATAGGGAGACCAGACAGCAGGGCATTGCAGTAGTCAAGGCGGGAAATTATGAGGGCATGGATGAGGAGTTTGGTGGTGGCAGAGGTCAGGAAAGGGCGAATCTTACAGATGTTACGAAGGTGGAAGTTGCTGTGAGGATTTGGATGTGGGAAGTGAAGGAGAGTGCGGAGTCCAGGGTGACACCCAGACAACGGGCTTGAGAGGTAGGGCGAATGGTAGTGTGGTTAACAGTGACATGCACATCTGGGAGGTTCATGGATGGCCGGGGTGGGAAGATCATAAATTCCGTTTTGTCTAGATTTAGTTTCAGAAACCTAGCGGACATCCAGGAGGAGATGGCTGATAGGCAGGAGGAGACCTTGTCCATGGTAGTGGTGGATATGTCAGGGGTGTGGAGGTAGATCTGGGTGTCATCTGCATACAGATGATAGTTAAAACCCATGGAGGAGATAACCTTGCCAATGGAGGATGTGTATAGGGTGAACAGTAGGGGGCCAAGGACCGAACCTTGGGGGACTCCCACCGAGACAACTTATTGACAAGTTCCCATCGCGTGCTTTGTATTCAGTACACGCGATCGGATGCCTGATCACGCGAAAATAGTGTCATCACGCGATGCACCTCATTTTCGCGCGTAGCGATTTTCAAAAACTTTGCGCACGGGGCTTATTTTTTCACGCCTAAACTGAGTTTAGGCGTGATAAGGGGCATTTCACCAGCGTGCTAACACTTTGCACTGCTTTGTGAATCAGGCCCACTGTATGCGAGTGGGCATTTGTCATCTGCTGCTATCACTCTTGCCCACTGCAGCTGTGGTTCTCTGTGGGAAGGGAGGGAGGAGCGGGCAGTGGCAGAGCACACAGTAGCAGGAGGGGGATCCAAGAGGAGAGCCCGGCTCTGAAGAGAATGAGCAGCGGGTGGTGTCTTTTGACAGAATTGCAAGGGCTGGATTATGTGCAGATGAGGCCCCTTTGACTCTGAATGGGGCCCCAAGCGACTGCTTCTGTTGCCTGGTTGGTAAACCGGCCCTGGGTATGAAAGCAGAGGAGAGAGCAGGGAAGAGGGATGCACAGCACTAGACAAGGTATGCTATATATATATATATATATATATATATACACTGCTTAGCTGTGCATTCAATTGCAAGGAGGACAGATATTGCAGCCTTCAGGAGGAAGCAGGGAGAAGCACGTCAGCCTGAGTGAGGGAGTATCAGGTGCCCTGCGAGTAGCGCAGCTGTGTAGTAAAGAACGGAAGATCAGATCCAAGCAAGCCTGCACAGTGGCTGATAGCCACTTCTTATTTAGCGACAGTTCTGCACTAGGTTTGCTAGTTTTTCTGAGCGCGGCAGAAAGATAGCTGTAAGTGACGACTCTCCCCCCCCCCCCCCCGCCTTTAAAGAACTGATGGATGTGCGTATTCGAACGGGTAGTCAGAATGGACAGAACACCGGCATCAGATCAGATGAACAGCATTCTCTGACAGGAGAATCTGCTTGACGTTGTTTGCCCTGGTATGGATAGCGTCTCTCTCATCCTCCCTCGCTCACTGCATCTGAACAGCAGAATCTGCTTGTTATGTGTCCTGAATAGCGTCTCTCTCATCCTCCTTTGCTCGCTGTGTTTGCTCAGCATCAGACCTCAGTGATGAGAGAGCAAGAGGAGCTATGCACAATGCAGCACAGTATAGTTCATATACAGGAAGTTACCGTGAAGTTGCTTCCTGTATTCTGCGCTGCACTGTGTATGGCTCCTCTTCCTCTCATCTCTGAGGGCTGATTCCTGGCAAAAACAGCGAGCAAGGGGAGGGGGGATGAGAGAAATGCTATCCAGGGCGGCACATGTGGGCACAGTGGCAGGGAAACATTCGGGGGAAGAGCCCCTGATATATTGCGCTTGGATGCTGCAGTCTGGACTTCCATTATCGGTATGTGGGCTTTTTGCCACCCTCATCACCCTGTAACCCGGAGCGCAGAGCACTTTGCACACTATGATAGAAACGCCACTGTTTCCTATTACAACTTACATTTTCCAATGTCTTATTCTAGTTTGCATGATGTTATCTGTTAACCCTCCTGGCGGTCTATTAAAAACCGCCAGGGGGCAGTGCAGCAGTTTTTTATTTATTTATTTTTAAATCATGTAGCGAGCCTAGTGCTCGCTACATGACAGCCGCTGTGCAGCGGCATCCTCCCACCCTCTTTGATCGCCTCCGGCGAGAAAGCCCGTCCGGAAATCCCGTTCTGAACGGGATTTCCATTAGGGCTTCCCCCTTCGCCATGGCGATGGGCGGGATGACGTCACCGACGTCGTGACGTCAAAGGGAGTCCCGATCCACCCCTCAGCGCTGCCTGGCACTGGTTGGTCAGGCAGCGCATGGGGTCTGGGGGGGCGGCGCAGCATTGTCCTTGCTTATGGATCGGAGCACCTCTAACTCTACAACCTGTGTGTCGCCAGCACTGCGGGGGGTATAGCGGCATGCAGGGGGGTCCTGGAGGCACACCATGGGGCAACAAAGGCTGGTGTTAGTGTGCACAACCAGCCTCTGTGCCCCACTAACATAATTAAATCCCACCTCGGGTTCTCTTTAACGGGCAGGAGTTGCTATTCTATGCAAATCGACTCTCCCCTTGCAAATTACTAAGACCATTCAAGACCCCAAGGGTCATTACCTGATCCTCATGGGTATGTTAGTGGGTAAACCCCTCACACTGGCCAATGTGTATGTTCCCAATGTACAACAGACATCCTCTCTTTCCTTTTTTCAGTTCAACAAACTACATAAAGTATTATCAGGTACTCTGCCCCTTTGAGGAGACTTTAACCTAGCGTTGTCCTCGCTTATGGATCGGAGCACCTCTAACTCTACAACCTCCACAGCTACACATGACCGCAACTCTCGCAAGTTCAGTGTTAATGAGGAAACACAACGTGCTTGATCTATGGAGAATTGCCAATCCCACTTTAATTGAATATACTTTTTATTCTTCTCATGCATTTCACTCCTTGATTATTTTTTCTCCAATGCGACCCTTATTCCCTCGCTTTTGGAATCAGATATTCATCCTGTCTCCTGGTCTGACCACCATAGTGTCACTATTCACTTGGGCTGGCTCCACAAGCCTCAAAAACCGCTCCACAAGCCTCAAAAATATCTCCGTTATTGTAGGATAAAGCCTTTCTCTCTGAACTTGCTAAGGAGTTGAGGTTATTCTTTCAAACTAAAGTCTCATCCTATGGTATCCTCTGAGAATCACACAAGGCATTTATTAGGGGTCTCTTTATAGCAGAAGGTTTCAGGCGAAAGAAATTGTCCTCCCACAAATTACTGTCTCTCCACTCTGCCCTCTCCAAAGCCCAATCCCTTTACAAAACTAATCCGACACAGGATCACTACTCCCATATACAACAACTTAAACAGAACAACCGTTCCCATCAATCCACCAAGCTTGAAAAGAGTCTCAGGTGGACTAGGCAGCACTCTTTTTGAACGAGGTAATCTGAAAAGTTCACATCGCCCGATCTACGCTATGAAAGACACAGGGGCGTCACACATTATGACCCTCATAATATAGCACAAATTTTCACGGACTACCATGAGCAAATATATAACCTGCCAGACCATAGCAAAGACCCCACCTTCCTGGCAAGAATTGATGCTTTATTAGCTCCCCTAGGTCTTACTAAACTCACAGAATTACAACATAAACAACTTAATTCTCCTATAACTACCTTAAAACTTGCAGAAGTAATAAAATCACTCCCATCCTCTAAATCACCTGCACCAGATGGTCACCCATATTCAGGCTGTCCTGATGCCTCATCTAAGTTGGACACCTTAGCTTCCAAAATAATGCTGTAACGATTGTGGAACTTTCTCCGTGATCAGCGCACAACGCGTGCGCTGACACGGCGGAAATCCTCCACAAGCGTATATTTGCAGGCACCCAGCAAAAGGTGCTACGCACCTGTAGAGGGAAATTCCTGTCGGCAGATGGCGCTGAGGAGTGCAGAGGAACCAATCCTCTGTACCTCCACAAATGCCAGACAGGAATTGTACGAAGCGCAGAACACAATCGCAAGAGAGGCGATTGCGAATGAGAACGAGCAAAGGGACAGGTTGTATGTGTGTGCGCCAATCCAGTCGCCATCCCGCAACCGCGCACACACAACAGCAGATATGAAATAGGAACGCGATCACGAGAGGTGCGATCGCCAGACGTGACACAAGGCAGATCAGGACAGAATACAAGGTTAGCAAAGGCACAGCAAATAATGCAATGAGGAGATACGGAAAATAACAAACGCTAGCTAACCGTGAACACGCACTCATTCGCAACAGTGCACGCGGTTATGCGCGGTCTCCACGTGTTAAGCACAATAGAGACAAGCACGCCTAACTAACATGAAACAGAGGACGCAAGCGCTTGCTTAACGGTTACCTCACCAAGCCTCCAGCAAGCGTAAGCAGACAAGACAGACACACGAAAACAGGGTCAAGCGAGAGATAGGATCCACAGCACTAGCGAAAAGTGGCTAGCGCGATCCAGGTACAGAGTAGCAGAACAGAAGGATCCCCAGCGCTAGCGAAAAGTGGCTAGCACGATCCCAGAAGACAGAACAGAAGGATCCCCAGCGCTAGCGAAAAGTAGCTAGCGCGATCCCAGAAGACAGAACAGAAGGATCCCCAGCGCTAGCGAAAAGTAGGTAGCGCGATCCCAGGAGACAGAACAGAAGAGATAGCTGGTAGCAACCGCTGCACCAGCTATACTCCAAGAACAGAGATCAGAACCATTTCCTGTCGACCACCATTGGGACAGGACAATGGCAACAGGCAAGACAAGACAGAACAGGCAATACAGATAATACAACCTGACTGGGCTAGAAGGGGAGCCTAAAGCAACCCCCAGGAATTAACTATACTAGATAGCAATGGCTGACACTCCAGCAGTGTCCATCAGGAACAGACCATGGAAGGGAAATGACCAGCAAAGCCTTCTGGGAAACATAAAGCTCTTATAGTGCCAGTCATCAAAGAAGGCAGGTAGGGGATTTGCATAACGAATGTATGCAAATTCCCCAGCAAGAGAACAGACCAGAACTTGCAATGGAAAGACAGGTCTCTGTTCCAGAGTCCTGCAGCATGCAAACCTAAACAATGGTCAAAAGGCTGCCTGCCTGCGCAGGCAGCTGAGCGGATTCTCACAAATGCAAGGCAATATCCCCCCACCCCACCCCACTATGCTAGCCTCCCTTCTTATGGTAATACCCAAAGAAGGTAAGGACCCCCAATTACCACATAACCAATTTCTCTTCTAAATTTGGACCTCAAAATTATAACTAAAGCTCTCTTCTTCACATCTTTAATTAACAATGACCAAGTAGGATTTATTTCAGACTGCCATGCAGGAGATAATACCAGAAAAGCTAATAACCTTCTATCCCTCATGAACAGGAATGGTAGGCCTTCTCTGCTTCTGAGTTTGGACGCAGAGGTGGTCTTCGACCGACTCTCCTGGCCTTTTCTCTTCCGGGTATTAAAGCATCAGGGTTTTGAAGGTCCTTTAGTTACGTTACTTCAATTTTTATACTCCTCTCCTATAAAAACTCTATACTCCTCTACAGTAAAACTCCCCTTTACTCCTCCTTTACTTCCACATTAGAAATGGCACTAGACAGGGCTGCCCCTTATACCCCCTCCTTTTTGCTATTAGCATAGAGCTCTTAGCCTGCGCACTTTGTCTCAATCAAGACATCCTTGGAGTCCAACAGGGCAGCCTTGAACATAAAATCTCTTTATTCGCAAACGACATACTACTCACTCTTACCTCCCCAATAACTTCTCTACCGTCTCTTTATTCCACCATAGCCACCTATGAACCACTTTCAGGATTTAATCTAAATAAAGATAAGACTGAGGCCCTCCAAATTAAAATCCCCCCAACATGTTACTCTCCCTGAAGTCGCACTATCCCTATAACTGGAGAACCCAAACCTTGAAATACCTAGGGATCCATCTGACAACCTCACATTCTACCATCTACAGACACAATTTTCCCTCACTTATCCATAAAATATTACAAGACCTACACAAATGGACATCTTACAAAATTTCCTGGATTGGCAGGGTTTACACACTAAAGATGAACATACTACCATGGATACTCTACCTTTCCGAGACCCACCCGGTTCATGTAGCCTCAAATCAGTTGTCCAGGCTGCAGTCCACCTACTCGGATTTTATCTGGAATCACAAGCGCCCTAGGGTTTCCAGATCTGTTTTTCTTTCTTCAAGGGAACAGGGATGCCTAGGCCTTCCTAACCTAAAACATTATTACCAGGCAGCTCACCTGAGACAACTGACAGAATGGTTGGACTAGTAGGTCTTCTCTAAATGGGCTTTAATAGAGTCCACTGAGATATACCCCTTTTCTCTAGCTTCTCTCATTTGGGCTGATACCTCTCCAAAAACTTCCCACAAGAATTTACTTCCAACCATCCAGTTCTCTGTCTTTGGAAATCCATCACACCCTCTGCAGGCCTAAGATCGCACCCTTCCCCGCTATACCCTATATTGGGGAACTCAGCCTTCTCCCCAGGCACTTCCTTTGCCTTTATGTCTAGATGGCACCATCTGGGTTTCTTCAACTTAGATGATAGGACAGACTTCGCTACTGGCAAACTTTTTTCCAGATCTAAGCTAGAAGAAAAAATTTCACTCACACTCCAAACACTTATGGAGTTCAATCAAATTTCCCACTTCCTCCACTGCTACACTCATAAGGCTACCTCTCTATCCTCTTTCTCTCCTTTTGAAAGAATATGTTTTCATAGGGGTCATCAAAAGGGCCTTATCTCCCGGATATACTACCTTCTCCAGATTAAATCAGGGTCACTGGTACCATCTCATTCATATATGAAAAAATGGGAAGAGTCTCTCTCCACGACCATAAGTCCGAGCGACTGGGAGGACATCTGGGAGAAGGCCAAACATTCCTCCACGTGCACACAGATCAAATAGAATGTATATAAAATATTATTTTGCCGGTCCCTAACCCCAGAGGTACTATCTAGAATTTATTCCAGTACATCTGATTTTTTCTGGAGAGGATGCTCCCATAAAGGCTTCCTAGAACACATCTTCTGGTACTGCCCATCTATTGTTCCATTATGGAACGAACTTAACAACTAATTTTGTCTGTAACAGGTGTCTCATCTCCATTGGACCCAGTGATCATGCGATTAGGCAAACCAATCCCTGATGTCGACAAATATACATCACATCTAATTACCCACATACTAACTGCCAGCAGACATTCTATTGCTTCGGATTGAAAAAAACATGCCTCCCCCCCCCACACACACACACACACACAATATCCGACACCAAGATCAAAATAAGTTGGATTAAGACCATGGAACAGATGACTGCTTCCCTCGGAGACACAAACTATTTTCCATAAGATCTGGGACCCATGGACGCAATCTAACCCAGACCATATGCCTGCATAACTTTATTTGCTTTCAATCCTACTTAAATATTGTTGCATGATCACTGGATATCCTGTGACTGCTGAGACACACCTCAGGCCCTTCCCTTCTCTTAGTACTTACCTCTCCTATGCTCTATTCTTTTACTTAACTGCTCTCTCCCCAATATGCTCCCCAATATCATCTGTTCTCTCCCCAATATTTAATTGGTGACCCTGAACGCTGTGCCCGATTCTCCCCCCCCCCCCCCCCGAACTCCTTTTTTCCCATGCCTCTACGCTTAGTTAGCTGTTACCCTCTGGGTTTTGTATTCTTATAACTATAAAGTTGTTGAGTCCACTAAACCTCTTTCTGCTCTTAGATAGACATTAGCAGTATGATATTTTCTCTCCCCTTTCACTACGGTCTTTAGGACATGGACTCTTGCTCAGGTTTAGTCCTTCTGTGCCCTGCATCACTCTACCATTTAGCGAAAACTGAGTCTGGTACTCCGGACTGAAGATACTGTATATGTTGACCGTACTTTAACTTTGTTCTCAAATTGTTTTTGGATTGGACTTTAGTACTGTATTTTGCTCTGCAACCTGACTCTTGTGACGCTCATTCTAACCTTTAATAAAAATAGTGTTACAAAAAAAATAAATAAAAATGATGAGACTAATTTCTTTGCTACTAATGTTCTATTCCTTAACCGTACTACACATGTAATGCCTGGGCACTAGATACTAGCAGATATATAGAAATCGAGAAGTCGGGGATAGCCAAAGGTCATACACATATCAGAAACAGAGGTACCAAGAGTCAGACAAAATCAGAGTCGTAAACAGGCCAAGGTCTAAACCGAGTATCAGATGTCTGCAGCACAGGAAGGATGAGACTAAACAAAGTGAGGGGCACGCCGGGTCATACACAGGAAAACAATCTAGACAATATACAATATATAAGACTGATCTAACTAGAGTACATATACATCGGTATTGTCTGTATATATATATATATATATATATATATATATATATATATATATATATATATATGTGTGTTACAATACCTGTCACCGGCGGTCACGTGCGCGCATTCCTACGCGCGCGCGCGAACGCGCATTGTCTTTTATGATAGCTGGGCGTGTTCCTAGGAGCCGTTGCGCCGCGCGCACGCGTACTGGCGTCCGCGTCAGCGCGCATGCGTGCGCATGCGCGAGGCGCGTCATTCGGCGCCAATTTTGAATGTTGTATTTAAGCAAGCTGCTGGAGAGGCCCAGTGCTGTTTCTTCTGATCAGCTTGGTGCCAGTAGACGCTGGAGCCTTGTATTGATTTATGATTTACCTGTTGCCGACCTTAGCCTGTTCCTGACTTACGATTATCGCCGCCTGTCCTGACCTCAGCTTGTTTACCGATTACGCCTGTCTTCAGCCTGCCCTGACCTCTGCTTGTGACCTCGTCTATGATTGATATCCGCCTGCCCCGACCTCGGCTTGTGACCCCGACTACGTTGCTGTCTTCAGCTCCTGTATCTGACGCACTGCAGTCTCATCTGTTCTCCAACCCATTGTGGGATTTACCTAAGCGCAACCTGGTGGGCACTAGGCAGCGAAGTTCCCACTTCCCCCTCAAGGGGTTGTGGTCCTGCTTCCCCCTCAAGGGGTTGTGGGTGAAGACCCGTGGTCACTTAGACTCTGCGCTTGGGTGGTCCATAAAACACAGTGGGGCGGTCAACAGCTTCCACGTCCAGATCTTCTTAACAGCAAGAAACAGCCATAAAGATGTCCACAGGAGGGGCTCCTGCTAATACCACCATGGAGGATCTCTGTCGTTTGGTGTCAGAACTCTCTCTTTCTGTCCGTGAGGCTCAGCAAGGTTATGCACGTCTCGAGACTCAAGTACAAGCTATAACTACCAGTCGAGTACAAGCTAGTCCTCCAGTACAACCTGTTCTGCATCCCGTTACCGTTGTTCCTGAACCAAAGATTCCGCTACCTGACAGATTCTCTGGGGATCGCAGCAAGTTCCGGCAGTTCCGCAGTGCTTGCTTATTGTACTTTTCCCTCAAGCCACGGAGCTTCTCTGATGAAACAATTAGGGTGGGCACTATCATCTCACTACTTCAAGATGAACCACAGGCCTGGGCCCTTCGTCTGAGAGATCTGCAAAGCCCTCACCTGGCCAGTACAGACTCCTTGTTCAAAGCTCTAGCTGAGGTTTATGATGACCCCCGTCAAGCTGCTTCCGCTGAATCTGCTCTATGTAATCTTACACAAGGGAAAAGACCAGTCGAGGATTATGTAGCGGACTTTCGAAGGTACAGTGTTGACACCGAATGGAACGAGGCTGCACTTAAACATCAATTCCGCCTCGGTTTATCAGGACTACTGAAAGATGAACTAGCTCGAGTCGGCATTCCAGCTACCCTTAATGAACTGGTATCTCTGGTTATCCAGATCGACAGGCGCCTACGGGAACGCAGAGCCGAAAGGGCTGGGGGTTTTCGACCCATGTGGGGGCCAAATAGCTCGTATCTGACATCCAGTCCTCTGTCTCCAGAAGTCTCTACTCCCACAGCAGCTTCGGCTGATGAACCTGAGCCTATGCAGATAGGTCTGGCGCGTCCTGCTCTTTCTAATGAAGAACGTCAACGAAGACGCCAAGCTAATCTCTGCCTTTACTGTGGGGCCTCTGGTCATTTTCTCCGCAACTGCCCTGTCAGGCCCATAGGTGAGGAACAGTCTTCATCTCCTGTTCTAGAGTGTCCTTTGCCTGCTTCAGGGTCTTATGTATCTCTTACTCTGTCGTTGCAGGCGCCAAGAAGAACATTAGAAGTTGACGCAATAGTTGATTCTGGAGCTTGTAGTTGTTTTATCGATTCCACCTTGGCTCACCAATAACAACTTTCTCTAAGAACTAAAACCAAGTCATTAAACATCTGCTTGGCAGATGGTTCAAAGATCAAAGATGGGCCTATAACACAAGAGACTTTACCTACCTTGATCACTACATCCTCCTCCCATTCCGAATATATCATCTTCGATTTGATCACTTCTCCGTTATATCCGATTATTCTGGGTATGCCATGGTTACAAGCCCACAATCCTATGATCGACTGGCTCTCCGGCAAGATTTCCTTCCACTCACGCTACTGTTTGCAGGCTTGTTTATCTCCTTCCTCTGCTGTGATGTGTTTGAAACAAGAGATTTTGGAGTTTGTTCCTGAAGTTTATAGAGACTTTGCCGATGTTTTTGATAAGAGGGGAGCTGATGTATTACCCCGCACAGAATTTATGACTGTCCTGTTGATCTTCTTTCCGGAGCTAAGATCCCGTTTGGACGAATCTACCCGCTAACTGAGCCTGAGCAAGCCACGTTGAAAGCATACATTGATGAAAATCTCCAAAAAGGGTTCATCCGTCACTCCACCTCGCCTGCTGGTGCCGGTATATTTTTTGTAGAAAAGAAAGACCACACCCTCCGTCCTTGCATAGACTATAGAGAACTAAAGAATAAAAATAAAATAACTGTCAAGAATCGTTATCCTCTGCCACTGTTTCCTGAGATTTTCCAACGCCTCCGTTCTGCTCGAATCTTTTCTAAGTTAGACCTTCGAGGAGCATACAATCTGATCCGCATCCGAGAGGGAGACGAGTGGAAGACTGCCTTTCGAACCAGATACGGTCATTTTGAATATCTTGTAATGCCGTTTGGACTCTGTAATGCTCCTGCCACTTTCCAACATTTCATTAATGATATTTTCAGAGACATTATCGACCAATATATTGTTGTTTATCTTGATGACATCCTTATATTTTCTCAAGACATTTCCGAGCATAGACAACATGTTAAACGTGTCTTGACTCGCCTACGCACCCATCGTCTCTATGCCAAACCAGAAAAATGTGTTTTTGAACAAACATCAGTTCACTTCCTGGGACTTGTCATTTCCGCGGAGGGGGTGGCTATGGATCCTAAGAAAGTATCCGCCATCTTGGACTGGCCAGCTCCCATCGACCGTAAAGGAGTTCAGAGGTTCACAGGGTTTGCAAACTTCTATCGAAGATTCATTAAAAACTTTTCTGCTATTGTATCTCCACTGACCCAACTTACCAAAGTCAACTTATCATTCTGTTGGAACCAAGAAGCTCAAGAAGCCTTTGCAAAACTGAAAGACAAATTCATCTCTGCTCCAGTTCTGACTCATCCTGATCCTGCCTTGCCTTTCGTGTTAGAAGTGGATGCCTCTGAAAATGCTATTGGGGCAATCCTGTCTCAACGTAATGATCCTAAAGCTATATTACATCCTGTTGCTTTTTTTTCTCGCAAATTGTTACCGGCTGAGAAGAACTATGACGTGGCTGATCGGGAGTTGCTGTCCATTAAAGCTGCCCTGGAGGAGTGGCGTTATTTGTTGGAGGGGGCCAATAATCCTGTTCTAGTTCTGACCGATCACAAGAATTTAGAATATCTTCGTTCTGCCAAACGCCTCAAACCACGACAAGCTCGATGGGCTCTGTTCTTTTCCAGATTTGACCTACATATAACTTACCAGCCAGGCTCCAGAAATATTATCCAGAATGTTTTCGGAAGAGACTATGCAAAGCAAACCTGAAACTATTCTCCCCTCCAACTGCTTCCTGTTACTCCAGTCTGATCTGATAAATACCATCAAAGAAGCCTCTAGCAGTATTGAGCCTTGCAGAAAACTAGGTCTTGCCCGTAAGGAAGGTTTTTTTTTGCATAAGGATAAATTTTTTGTACCTGATCAGGCTAAGATTACTGTGCTGGGCCACTGTCATGACAATTTACTTTCTGGCCATTTTGGCATTACTAAGACCCATGAACTTCTATTAAGAAATTTTTGGTGGCCTAATATGTTTCAGGATTGTAAACAGTATGTGTTATCCTGTCCTGTCTGTGCCCGTTCTAAGTCTTCTAGGGAGAAACCTTGGGGTCTGCTCAAACCCTTACCCATCCCTTCCCGCCCCTGGGGTATGATATCACTAGATTTCATTGTAGAGCTACCTTCCTCTCAGGGGTTTAACTCCATTCTGGTGGTGGTAGATCGTTTGACCAAGATGGGCCATTTTATTCCGATGAAGGGCACTCCTACCGCATTAGAAACGGCTGAGGCGTTTATTAAGGAAATTATTAGATTACATGGGGTACCAGATGATATTGTTTCAGATAGAGGGGTGCAATTTACGTCAAACTTGTGGAAAGAATTATGCAGATGTCTGGATATTCATGTGTCTCTCTCCTCTGGCTATCATCCCCAGTCTAATGGCCAGACGGAGAGAACCAACCAGACTCTAGAACAGTACCTTAGGTGTTTTACTTCTGCCTCACAAGAAAACTGGTCATCCCTGCTGTCTACTGCTGAATTTGCATATAATAATTCTACTCATTCTGCTACCAAGCAATCACCATTTTTTGCTAATTATGGGTTTCACCCCGTTTCTCTACCCAATGTGTTTCCTGAATCGTCTGTTCCTTCTCTACAGGATAGATTGTTATTTTTAAAGGATAATATCAAAAATGTTTCTAATGTTCTGTCTCAGACTCAGGTTAGAACAAAAAGGATTGCTGACAAATCCAGGAGGGAATCTCCTTCGTTTAAACCAGGAGATCTTGTTTGGTTATCTACTTGTAATTTGAAACTGCGGGTCCCATCAAGAAAGCTTGGACCTAGATTTATTGGGCCTTATCCAGTTAAAAGAGTTGTTAACCCTGTGGCTATTGAACTTGTGTTACCTGATACTTTGAAGGTTCATCCTGTCTTTCATGTGTCTTGTTTAAAATTGCATTTTCAGGGTTCCTGTTCCAATCCTCAGTCTCCTCCTCCGCCTCCGGTCCTGGTGGATGGTTGTGAGGAGTTTGAGGTCGAAGCCATTTTAGACTCCAAGATAAAATCTGGCCGACTGTTTTATTTAGTAAAATGGAAGGGTTATGGGGTGGAGGAGAATTCTTGGGAACCTGCTACTGGGATTCATGCTCCTAGGCTAATTAAGAATTTTCACTGTAAATTTCCGTGTAAACCGGCTCCAAAGGGCACCCGGAGGTTGCCCGTGGGGGAGGGGCAATGTTACAATACCTGTCACCGGCGGTCACGTGCGCGCATTCCTACGCGCGCGCGTGATCGCGCATTGTCTTTTATGATAGCTGGGCGTGTTCCTAGGAGCCGTTGCGCCGCGCGCACGCGTACTGGCGTCCGCGTCAGCGCGCATGCGTGCGCACGTGCGCGCTTACACGCGGGCGCATGCGCGAGGCGCGTCATTCGGCGCCAATTTTGAATGTTGTATTTAAGCAAGCTGCTGGAGAGGCCCAGTGCTGTTTGTTCTGATCAGCTTGGTGCTAGTAGACGCTGGAGCCTTGTATTGATTTATGATTTACCTGTTGCCGACCTTAGCCTGTTCCTGACTTACGATTATCGCCGCCTGTCCTGACCTCAGCTTGTTTACCGATTACGCCTGTCTTCAGCCTGCCCTGACCTCTGCTTGTGACCTCGTCTATGATTGATATCCGCCTGCCCCGACCTCGGCTTGTGACCCCGACTACGTTGCTGTCTTCAGCTCCTGTATCTGATGCACTGCAGTCTCATCTGTTCTCCAACCCACTGTGGGATTTACCTAAGCGCAACCTGGTGGGCACTAGGCAGCGAAGTTCCCACTTCCCCCTCAAGGGGTTGTGGTCCTGCTTCCCCCTCAAGGGGTTGTGGGTGAAGACCCGTGGTCACTTAGACTCTGCGCTTGGGTGGTCCATAAAACACAGTGGGACGGTCAACAGCTTCCACGTCCAGATCTTCATAACAATATATATATATACCTCTGAAAACTAGCTGACTTAGGCACAATAGCAAGGCAAGGTCCAGCGCTCAGCGAACTGATAGCTATAACGGACAGCGAGTAACTGAATGCCCAGGGCTTATATAGAAGGAATAGATCACAGACCAAGCCCCCAGGAAAATCGGACCAATCAGCAACATCCCTGCAGCAAGTGTCTGCTGACCACAGGAATCAGCTGACACACCTCAGACACGCCTCCTTCACCTATAAAGGCAGCTCTGAGCTGCGCGTATCTTCCTAGGGAGACTGCCAGAAACAACACGCTGACTCACATCTACAAGGGAGCCGGGTATGTGTCTGAACAAAGAGGAAGAGGAAGCTTCTTGCAGCTGCTCAACATTGTCAGAGAAGCCTCCGGATAGAGATGGGCCGAACCTCCGATTTTAGGTTCGGGAACCTACCGTGAAAGTTCGGGTCGCGTGAACCGCAATAGACTTCAATGGAGAGGCGAACTTGGATATTTAGAAAAAATTATGCTGGCTAGAAAAATGATGGAAAAGATGTTTCAAGCGGTCTAATACCTGGACGTAGACATGGTTGAGTGGGTTACATGTCAAAAGTCTCAATAAAAAACCTAGATTTGATGCAAACCACTGTTTTAAGGTCAGAAATCACATTGAATGTTGAATTGCAGGCCTAAACTGCTTTACATCTTGCATGTGTATACATCTATCAGGAAGTGTAATTCCCTCCACCTCCTCCTCCGTAGGAGGAGGATCTTGTCTTCCAGGGATTTGTAGGATGTCAAAAGCACGCTCACATACATTGGCCAGGAATCAAACCCAGGTCAACTGCTTGGAGGGCAGCTATGCTCACCACTATACCACCAACACTACAGGCTGAAGACAGCCTACCTGGCCTGGGAAGGATGAAAAGCTAGGTGGCCATGCAACCATTCTTGCTAACCTAAACCTTACTTGTGTCTTACAACACATTGGCTTAAGACTTTACCAAATCCAATGCTCCAATATGGGGAAGCTTCTCTGTTTGCTGTTTTTTTTATTTTATTTTTTTTAAGTGTGGTGTCACAGTTCATTCATCTCTTCAACTACAAGAAAGGCCCAGGAGTAGTCTTAGCTACCGTAATATTTATGTTACGGCAGGGCCCTTATTACACTTTCTCTTACAGGGCTATGGAAACCGTTTTGCCCATGCGATAAAGCGAGGTGCAAAAATGAAATCATGCCTAGCAGAGGTTGGTTTCGATCCATCAACCTCTGGGTTATGGGCCAAGCACACTTCCACTGCGCCACTCTGCAGTCTGCTTACATTTGTATACAATCTTCAAGTTTAAGAAGGGTACATTAGTTGAAATAGTTACACTACAATCTATGTTACAGCAAGGCCCTAATGACACTTTCTCTTAAGGGGCTATGGGGGATTGATTTTTACACCTTGCTTTACCACATGGGCCAATCGGCGGCCATAGCCTCTTAAGAGAAAGTGTCATTAGGGCCTTGCTGTAACATAGATTGTAGTGTAACTATTTCAACTAATGTACCCTTTTTAAACTTAAAGATTGTATACAAATGTAAGCAGACTGTAGAGTGGTGCAGCAGAAGTGTGCTGGGCCCATAACCCAGAGGTTGATGGATTGAAACCATCCTCTGCTAGGTGTACTTTATTATTTTACACCTTTTTTTACACCACATGGGCCAATCGGCGGCCATAGCCCCTTAAGAGAAAGTGTCTTTAGGGCCTTGCTGTAACATAGATTGTGGTGTAACTATTTCAACTAATGTACCCTTCTTAAACTTGAAGATTGTATACAAATGTAAGCAGAGTGGCGCAGTGGACATGTGCTGGGCCCTTAACCCAGAGGTTGATGGTTCGAAACCATCCTCTGCTAGGCATGATTTCATTTTTGCACCTCGTTTTAGTGCATGGGCAAAACGGTTTCCATAGCCCTGTAAAAGAAAGTGTAATAAGGGCCCTGCCGTATCATAGATATTACGGTAGCTAAGACTACTCCTGGGCCTTTCTTGTAGTTGAAGAGATGAGTGTACTGTGACACCACACTTAAAAAAAAACAAATAAAAAAAACAGCAAACAGAGAAGCTTCCCCATATTGGAGCATTGGATTTGGTAAAGTCTTAAGCCAATCGGTTGTAAAACACAAGTAAGCTTTAGGTTAGCAGGAATGGTTGCATGGCCACCTAGCTTTTCATCCTTCCCAGGCCAGCTAGGCTGTCTTCAGCCTGTAGTGTTGGTGGTATAGTGGTGAGCATAGCTGCCCTCCAAGCAGTTGACCTGGTGTCACAGGAGCCCTAGTGGTCAGACCGCAAATCGCCTTCCAATCAGTTTCAGCACACAGACCATGCAAGCTTTGGTCGCGTTCTTTGTGCCAAAACAGACAGAAATTTGGGCAGCAGCCCGACCAGAAGGGAGCCTGTGAGGTACGGTACAACTTTACACACTATTTCAGGGTATCTGCCACCACCACTGGTATGGGCCAGTGGACCCGACTGACTGACTGACTGGTCCTGCGAATAAAACGGTTAAACACACTCTATTCTGTCTAGATAACAACAATAGTAGCGTCTCTTCAGAGACCTGAGTTCAGTTTCTGTGTATGCTGAATAATTGGGTAACGGAACAGTCAATGACTTTGATAAAGTCTTTTATTCACGGGCAATATAAATAATTAATATATACAGACAATTATTAAATTAAACAAATATTAAAACAGTAATAGCCAGTGTGAAAAATAAGAGAAAGGGAGAAAAAATACTTAGTCCCTGGAAAGATGTCCTTTTTGTGGGAAGAATCATAAAGTCCTTGGTAAAATCCTTTGTTTCAGATCAAAGTTCAGAGTTCAGCAAGATGGCCGCCAACCCTGTGTCCTCTGGCTGGCAGCAGACCGTTCTCATATAGATGGAATGTGGAGAACTGAGTTGCCTGGGCAGCTCATTTCTTTTAATTGAGTTGAGTTCAAAGGCGGACTTCCAGAGTCGGCCCCTGGGCCGGATTATGGTAATCACATCTGGGCAGGGGCTTTCACCAGCCCCATAATCCTGACATTTTCTCTAGGCCGACCTACGCGGCCGGCACACAAATAATAATTACATATTATCGATCCCCAGAACCTACCGATTAATATGATACCTTGGATGCAGGTGCTAGGGCGTATGGTTACCGAGGGGCCCATAACTCCTTAACCGAAGGAGGTATGATTATGATTTGTATACCGAGACGTTGGTCCAATTTCAACAGATCCGAATACACTCCTCCCACCTCTGGGTGATACTCGGTTTTCCTTCAATAAGCAGAAATCCTAATTCACATGCTTCATCATTTTAACTCCTGGAGACAGTTGGGGCTTGATTCACAAAGCGGTGCTAACTGTTAGCACGCCTGTGAAAACCCCCTTAGCACGTCTAAGCATGCTTTTCGTGCATAAAACTTTATGCGCGTAAAACTTTACGCGCGTACTGCACAGAGCGCAGGGCGCACCGCGCGAAGTAACCATTAAAGCCTATGGTACTTAGCGCGCGTAAAACTTTGCGTGCGTAAATCTTTACGCGTGCAAAGTTAGCGCGCGATATGATTGAGAAATCCGGTGCTAACCTACTTAGCACCCTGGTTAGCGCGTCTAAAGACTTTAGACATGCTAAGTAGGTTAGCACCGCTTTGTGAATCAAGCCCTTTGTCTGGTGAGCAGGAGGAAGCCCCATTTGCTAGTCAATTCACATTGAGGTGTGAGCTGTGGGCTCATCCTGTCTTCCCCAAAAGCAGGACACTGGCCTTGTGGTTCTTAATTAGCATCTGAGTGAGATCAGCTTGGTCAAACTGAGTTTTACACCTCTGGCTAAATTAGCAAGTCACAGGGCCAGTTTTAATGAAAAGACTCTGCTAACTATCTCCTATTAAGATGGCAGAGACCCCCCAGGCTGGACTGCCTGGTATCCACAGACATGAGATTCTGATTTGGCAGCGCAACGACAATCGAGGCAGGACCCCGATTGCGGTTGTGTTTTCGTTTCTCACGGCTGTTCCGTGACACCTGGGTTCGATTCCTGGCCAATGTATGTGAGAGTGCTTTTGACATCCTACAAATCCCTGGAAGACAAGATCCTCCGGAGGAGGAGGAGGAAAAGGGAGGAAGATATTGTCGGGTGCTATTATAATGAATAACAATCAGCCAGGAGCAAGCTAACAAGCCTACAAGAGCCTAACTAAGCTTTCCCTAGCAGAGTCTGTCAGCAGCTGTCCCTTCACTAATTACTGTAGGCAGACGAGTAAAACGGCCGGAGAACCTTGCCTTTTATAAGGGGGGGTGGGGCTCCAGGAGTGAGTGTAGTCTGATTGGCGACAATGTGCCTGCTGACTGTGATGTAGAGGGTCAAAGTTGACCCTAATGGAGCATTATGGGGATGAACCGAACTTCTGCAAAAGTTCGCCTTCGCCGGCGAACGCGAACCACCCAAAGTTCAACTGGAACCGTTCGCGAGCGAACCGTTCGGCCCATCTCTACCTACAACTTATCTACAACACCAGATAAGTTTTTTACAACACATACAATTCATTAAACTGTATCATACGGTTTTTTTTCGCTTTAGTATCACTTTAAAGAAAAACATTTCTTTGTTACAACTTATGGGAATCCTGCAATAAATCTGCAGGGTGTCTACTGCCTTCTTTCATGGAAGCAGACACAGGGTTAACATCCTGTCTTTACAAATTAGATCCTTTGCCAAGGTAGCCAGCTGACACGGCTGAGAAATCAAATTACAATCATTATTAATCACAGATGAGGGGGAATTAGACGAGTAAACTATCAAAATACATACAGGGTGCATTTCTCTGTTTTGTTTTTGTTTTGTTCCTGTTCTGTTTTTCTCTGTCTGTGCAAGAGTTCAGGTTCACTTTAAACAGTACAAGGAAAAAAAATTAGGCCTTGTTCACATTATAAATCCCAAGCGCTGAGAGCTTTTGTGAGCCATTTTTTTTAAAACAAATTCTATTTACTTTTTCATACATTTTTACAGCATCTCTTAGGAAGCAAATGCAGGTACACATAGCAGGTTATAAATATGGGATAACCTAAAACATATAATTTCAGTTAACATTGCTGCTCAAAACTGACCCACCCTAGCCCCAAAACACCCCATCAAACCCTGATCCCACCCTTGTCTGTCACCATCTCATGTAAGGCAGGGACTAAATAAAGGAATAAAGTCTGCAAATGTATATTAAGGATTAGAATGCAGTAGGCTCATGCATTCATAAAAAAGAGAAAGTGGGTCACGCACATCCAATGAAAAAGTATTGCCTTATCAAATTGTAAAAAAACATGACAGGCTACAGTACCGTTTCCAGGAGTGGAGTATAAGTCAGGGGGGGGGGGGGATTCTACAGCTGTTTCATGCCAAAGTGCTGTGGCACTTCATCAGGACATCTGATTAAAAGTAAACAATACGTATGGGCGTCCGTAGAAAAATTTCCATGGGGGGCAAGAAGGCTAGGAAGAAGTGCGCGCTGCGTCGAAGATTTCTGTGAAGTTTTGGCGCGCAAAAAAACATGAGGGTTATGTTGTGCGGCGCGGTAAGTGCGCCGCGCCCAAAAATGGGTGTGGCCATGGACCAGAATGTGGGTGTGGCCACGGGTGGAGACAAATTTACATGAACTTAGCAATGTGGGACATTAGATTAGGACAGTGGTGGCGAACCTTTTGGAGGCCGAGTGCCCAAACTGCAACCCAAAAGTCTCTTTATCGCAAAGTGGCAACAGCAATTTATACTACATACAAACATTTTAACTCATAAAGGAACATTATGGAAAATCCAAGTTGAAAATAAACTGTGAAGATAAACAATTTCATCCACCCTACTCCTGAAAAATGTATTCTTTGTTTAGAACCTCCCAGTTTTATTTTCCGTTTTAAAAAGCTAAAAAAAAGTAGGTTTAATGCTATTGTCTCATATGATGATGATTCAGCTTTTCCCATAGTCTCGCAGTTAGCAATCATGTGACCCCCAACAAGACAAATTCAGCAATCATGAGGCCCCCAACAAGACAAATTCAGCAATCATGAGGCCCCCAACAAATCATGAGGCCCCCAACAAGACAAATTCAGCAATCATGATGCCCCCAACAAGACAAATTCAGCAATCATGAGGCCCCCAACAAATCATGAGGCCCCCAACAAGACACATTCAGCAATCTTGAGGCCCCCAACAAGACAAATTCAGCAGTCATGAGGCACATAAATAGACAGCGTTTCACATAAATAGGCAGAATGCCCCCTTAATATGGTAGACACCTCTCACCTGGCTTCTCAATTCTCCTCTACTGGCTGCTGTGCCTGGCTGGCCTGGCAATACTGTTTTTGGCTGGATTGGGGATGATGTGTGGGCTGAAAGGCCTTACGGTGATGCTGTGGCCGGGCTGGCGGTGATGCTGTGGCCGGGTTGGCTGGCGGTGATGCTGTGGCTGGGTTGGCTGGCGGTGATGCTGTGACCTGGCTCGTGGTGATGCTGTGCTGTGCTTGGCTGGTTGAAGTAAATGCTGGCCTGACTGGTGGTGATCAGGGCCGGATTTGTACTTTTTACCGCCCTAGGCCAGCTATCACCAGCCGCCCCCTCACCCGCCATTCCCTACACCATCTTGTTGCCTCACCACCCCTCGCCGCTACCCCCGTGTAAAATGTACCCCCGTGCATGAATGCTGTACCTGTTAGTGTCCTCTTCTGCCTTGAATAGTCTTCCTCACACGCGTGCAATATACTGGCAACCGCACACGTGTGTGTGTGTGTGTGTGTGTGTGTGTGTGTGTGTGTGAACGTGTAAGAGTACGGAGGCAGCGGTGGACACTGACAGGTGAAGTATTCATGCATGGGCACGGTGGGTGCATTTTACATTGGAAGGACAGCACCGGGGGTTTTGTTTCTCGACTCGATATTGCACACCCTTACCATCACACACTAGATTGAGCCCGTTGGAGGGCATCTTACAGAATGTCTGATCAATACATGCAAGTGCAACCAATTTCAGCTCGAAATTGGTCACATCCTCGATTGGACATGCTCTTGGCAGAAACTACTTTCATCCGATTCGATAATTATCGAATTGGATGGCCGATCAGCTGCCAAGTCATCTGATGGATGGGCACCTTTAGGCTGAAGTGTATCTGCAGGATACAGCTTCCAGGTCTTGCAGGGCTGAGACAAGTACAGCCAGGGCAGACAGAGTTCAAAGGTTACATTTGTGGGTTTATTACTCACGGTCACAGGAATCATATGGAGCTGCCAACTGCACACACAGAGCTCTCTCTCCTCAGTCTTCTCCTCCCGGCTGTCCAGCCTGACTGTGATAACCCGCAGTGAGCCAACAGCACTCTTCTCCGTCTCGAAGAGCATTCCTCTTTTCCTCCGGCTCCACCAGTAAACACATGACACTGACTGCACACGTGAAGCACAGAGGCAGACGGACCATGTCCTGACTGTGGCTGCCTGTGTCGCATGCGTCACAGTCAGTGTCTGTGTACTGCTCACACGTCTCCGCTCCAACACCACTGCTGCCCTGACCCCTGTGCACAGTGCCCCAGGACACGTCGCGGGGATCGTCCATCCCTCTTGCCAATTTAAGTCTCGCGCCACCCATCACCAGCCAGTGAAAAAACTATATTGCCGGCCAAGCCACTTCTCCTCAGCCACGCTATTGGCCGCTTGGGCACCTGTCAGCAAATGAGCATGGCGATTGGCTGGTTGGGGACGGAAGAAAAATAGAGAAGAAGCAAAGCTGTCACTGTGTGATTGTCCGGATCCATCTGATTTGTAATCAGTTTTACAGCTGTTCACCGGGTGTGCATGAGAGCCCGTCCAGCATCCTGCCCGCGGCCGCCCGCTGGTAGCCAGTGCATGTATGTGCAAACTTTTAATGCAGGGCGGCCGCAACAAACTCGATCTGATGATGCAATCTGTGCAGTGTTTATTTGGAGGGGAGAGGGGAGCCAGGCGAGCAGCAGGAGATTGCAGACTGCAACTGGCGGCCGGGCGGAGTGCGGGCGGCTCAAGAGTGTGAAAGGACAGACGTTTCCCTGTCCTGCAGTGCTGGCTGCACACACTTTACTGCCTCAGCCGCCCCAAACAGGGGTGAATTTCTTCCGCCCTAGGGCATGGCCTATGTGGCCTAGCCAGAAATCCGGCCCTGGTGGTGATGCTGTGGCCTTTTTGACAGTGATTCTGGGCTGGTTGGCTGGTGGTGGTGCTGGGTTAGGTAGTGACAGGGACCCAAGTCCAGTTAGGTAGTGACAGGGAAGCCCAGGTTAGGAAGTGACAGGCGCCCCCCAGGTTAGGAAGTGACAGGGACCCCAGGTTAGGAAGTGACAGGTGCCCCCCAGGTTAGGACCCCCGTTTAGGTAATGACAGGGACCCCAAGTCCAGTTAGGTAGTGACAGGTGCCCCAGGTTAGGAAGTGAACGGTGCCCCCCAGGTTAGGAAGTGACAGGGACCCCAGGTTAGGAAGTGACAGGTGCCCCCCAGGTTAGGACCCCCGTTTAGGTAGTGACAGGGACCCCAAGTCCAGTTAGGTAGTGACAGGTGCCCCCAGGTTAGGAAGTGACAGGGACCCCCGTTTAGGTAGTAGTAGTGGTAGTGGAACACACAAGCTGCGGATACGGCCATGATTTTCCTTACACCTGTCTGCCTCTCCCCAGTGGATATAGTATGAGCCCTGAGAATTACCTTTGTTGGGGGTTGACCACCTGCAACATCTTTTTACATAATTAGGACAGGTAATTAATTTGATTATTCAAATTAGCAGTGACAGCATGTATTTAAGGGGACTCCGAGCAGTGCAATAACTATGGAAAGATGCATACCATTTTGAAGCTCTCTTTCTCCTCTTTCCAACAATATATAAACTGCCGCCCTACGCCTTTTAGTTTTCGCTATTTTTGCGATCGAAATTGCGGCAAACGTGATTTCGATCGCGAAAATAACGAAAACTAAAAGGCGTAGGGTGGCGGTTTATGTGTCGTTGGAAAGAGGAGAAAGAGAGCTTCAAAATGGTATGCATCTTTCCATAGTTTCTGCACTGCTCGGAGTCCCTTTAAGGGTATTGTATACTTTTCTTCAGATGTCCTGATGAAGCGCCACAGCACTTTGGCGTGAAACAACTGTAGAGCCCCCCTATGACTTGTACTCCTCTCCTGGAAACGGTACTGTAGCCTGTCATACTTTTTACAGTTTGATAAGGAAATAAACAATGTTTTGCATTGGATGTGCGTGCCCACTTTCTCTTTTTTATGAATGCATGGACTGAAATTGGGCTATAGCACTCCAGGTGTTTTTGTCACGGTTCTGTGCATTGACACTTTCTCCCTTCAAGCTGACACATCATTGCATTCCAGCGGTTCTGGAGGTGTATTTAGCTTCTAAGGGTACAATGGTTAATTTGCATATATTCAGCAGTGGTGCCTGGGAGACATCTCGAGCTCACTCCAACCTGAATTATCGCAAATTCTTTCTGTTTTAGGAAAGCAAACTTTTGTTTTTCTTAACATCTTAGTAAGGGGGCTTTTAGGACCATTGTAGTCCCTTACACACCCCAATGAGTTCTGGGTCACCATGAGCTTGCTGGTTAGTCTGTGCCTCTCGGATTTACAAGCCCTACTCCATAGAGCCAAATTAATCCATGCCATGCACTGATGAGGATCAAACAATCCGAAACAGTCTGTATGCATGTTGGATTATTATGGCTCTGTACATATTAACAAGCTGACACATCACTGCATTCCAGTGGTTCTGGAGGTGTGTTTAGCTTCTAAGGGTACAATGGTTAATTTGCATATATTCAGCAGTGGTGCCTGGGAGACATCTCAAGCTCACTCCAACCTGAATTATCGCAAATTCTTTCTGTTTTAGGAAAGCAAACTTTTGTTTTTCCCTTCAAGAAGACTGCAATATTTTCTGTAATGGCTTAAATTTTAAGTTTACCTAGTTCCCTAATAGTTCTCGTTTAGCGTACCATAAAGTGTATTGGAAGGGGGTCATTGTTTTAATTTCTATGCTTGGAAACAATTGTACAATAAAGTTTTTCCAAGTCTTGAAGAATTGGTTTGTCGTTGTTTCTTTATGCAGTTGAGTTTCCAAATTATCCAATAAAAACATGCGGAGCAGTAATTGTTTCACATCCCAAGTAGTGGGGGAACTAGAATAAATCTATTTATTTCATATAACTTTACGCAAAGCTATTAGAATGACATGCACTAAGGACCCTTTTCCACTATCAGCGTTTGCGATGTTGAATCACAAAATCGCAAATCGCTAGCGATTTTTCAATCGCTAGGCTTTGCTACAGAACATAGAAACTTGGTAGGTATTTTCCACTACTGCGATTCATTTTTTACAAAAGTCAATAGCGCCACGGAGAGATTTTTACCACGATTTTGCTATGCAATGCATTGCATAGCAAAATCGCGATCACAATTGCGGAAAAAAAATTAGGGACTTGCGGAATTGCTAGCGTTAAGCACAAGCACTAGCGATTGCTAGTGGAAAAGAGCCCTAAGGGTGGTACATTTTTGCGAGGTTGATCAGAACTGACATTAGGATAAATAGTTGGATCATAATAATTAAAAAGGCATAATTGAGGTGAAAGAGCAATTTTACATTTACACATATTGGAGATATATTGTTGAATTTTCAGCCAGAATATTTTAACAACCCTACATTCCCACATACAATGAAACATATTAGCACTTTGAGTAGAACAGTTAGGGCAACATGGCTGATAATTAGGAGGGGGAGTTTTATACTTAATATTAAAAGCGTATAGAGCGCAATGTATCATCTTGAAGTAAGATTCTAGCCAGGATTCCTCTAAGATTAATGAGCGAACTAAATTATTTCCTTCAATGATCTGGGCACTCAGGTTTTCATCTGGAATTTCTTTAATCCATGGGAAAATATTTTGATGAGCTCGTTTTTCAAGTGAGAGATTTGTGACCCTTTCTTGGATTTCTGATATTGACATTTTTGGTCTCTGAGGATTAAAGAAGTAGTCAAAATTATTCAAGGTCATGATATCAGTCATGTTGCCCCCTAGGCTTGGTATAAAAGACTTTAATTGAGCATAAAATAGAAAATTGTACCTTGGGTTACCATATATGACCCTCAATTTCAAAAAGCTATACCATCTGTTCTTTTTGAAATGCCATAAGTTACCAAGTTTTGAGAAGCCTTTGGATTCCCAGATTAAAAAACCTTGGTGAGATATACTAGGGGGGAAGCCGAATGTCAGACAAGTGTCTGCAGTGATTGACTAGTCTGACGTTCAGGGTCTTTCAACTTCAGATCATAACCTATGAAGAGAAAGAGGTTTTGCATATATCAAGTGTAATTGTCCAATAATACATAAACAGAGAGCAATGGTGCATGAAGTCAGTGTCCTGGAAATTATTCTCTGCATAGTACATTGAGATGAATACAAGAGATCGTGCTGCAAAGAAGGCCACTGATCACCTATCAACCACCCCGTCACCTCCTGTCACCACCTGTCACTGCTACCCATCAGATCAGACCATCATCTGACCCTGGCAGGCACCCAATCACCCGCCCACACCCTCAGAACGCCCTCAGACACCAGCCCTGATCACCTCGCCAGTGCATTTCTTGCATCTATTCTCCCCTCTAATCACACCCTGATCACCTATCAATCACCCCATCACCCCGTGTCACCACCTGTCACTGCTATCTGTCACGGAACAGCCGTGAGAGACGTGGGCGAATTGGAAGGATCCGTGCAGTCCAATTTCTGATCGCTTTCTGGCTAAATTTGTGCAGCCATTACAGGAATTAGAACTGACATTCCTGGGTTTTTTTTTCTTTTTTTTCTCTTTCCCTCCTTCCACTAAAAGGCACTAGCCTGCTGCAGAGCGTCCCTGGCTTCAAGCTGTGCTGATGGCCCATCCATCAGATATAGTTGATAAGCACGATGACAGGAACCATATAGTTGGGGAAAAGTCAGACATTCTGGCTCTCCTCCCAGCAGGGGAGCTGACACGTAGCTTGATGCCCCCAAACTTCAAAGAGCCTTTGCCTGGGGATGACATGCTGTAAATCCCAGATGTATCTCATATTCCATAAACTGCTATATGTGTCATATTTTCTGTGTTGCCAAGCTGGCAGACCCTCCAAACTAACAGAGCAGGATTGGCCCTGTTTGGCGCTGGTTCTGAGAACGTTTCAGAACATTCTGAGGTAAAGACTGCCAGTTAGGCAGTTCGAAAGTGCCCTGATGATACCACATGGGTCCCACCCCTCATGTTTGGTATCAGGCTGCTGGGTAAATCGAGACAGACCTGAAAATGTTAGTAAATCTGCTCTGACCTGTACGGTTCTGTGAGATAGAGCCCATATATGGTTAGATATGATTTCTGGTCCCCAGGACAAGGGGAGGACTCCTTTCATATTCTAAGGGGGTGTGTGGCCCCCGCCGACACTCCCTCCTACTGGATCAGGGGCATAAGAATGGCAGAGGAGACAAACTCAGTGTCCTCCACCATGAAACTCCATCTTGATCACATCTGTGCCAGCTTGAGGATATGCTGGCATCCACCTGGTCTGAACTCTGAACTTTGATTGAAACCAAGAACTTTACAAGTTTTCCCACAAAAGGACACCTCTCCATGAACTCTAAGTATCCGGTTTTTCTCCCCTTTATTTTCATACTGTGTTATCTCATGTCTCAATAATTGTTGATTTTAATAATTTTCTGTATATATTAATTATTTATATTGCCATGAATAAAGACTTTATCAAAGTCATTCAGCATACACAGAAACTGGACTCAGGTCTCTGAAGAGACGCTACTATTGTTGATATCTAGACAGAATAAAGTTTGTTTAACCGTTTTTATTTGCAGGACTAGTCAGTCAGTGGGTCCACTGGCCCATACCAGTGGTGGTGGCAGATACCCTGAAATAGTGTGTAAGTTGTAATTACCGTACCTCACAGGCTGCCTTCTGGTCGGGCTGCTGCTCAAATTTCTGTCTGTTTCTGCGCAAAGATCGCGACCAAAGCTTGCATGGTCTGTGTGCTGAAACCGATTGAAAGGCAATTTGCGGTCTGACCACTAGGGCTCCTGTGACAGTGTTTGGCAGCGGTTGGGACCTGTGTTGTGCTGAAAGTATCTAAGATAGTGCTAGCGCTATCAAGAAACGAACTAATTCGTTGGTGTAGCTGGAAGGCAATATAATTTTTATATATACAGAGAGACTGTGTAGCCAGTACCCCTCCCCAAAAGTTTTACTTTATTTGGCATGGAAATGTCCGGGAACTACCAGCAAATGTGCGTGGCAGACCTGCAAACTCTTTGCCAAGTGAGAGGCATTGATGTCGGCCGCAAGAAACACCAGGACCTGGTAACGGACTTGTTTCAATGGGATACCCGGCAACCGCGGGAGCTGGATGTGTCTGCTGAGGTAGACGCCGTCCCATCTGACTCAAGGCCAGGGGAACCAGTGGCTGAAGATCCTAGGCGTACAGAGGTTGAGCAACCTGCGGGCAATGCGGCAACAGTTACGCAAGAGGCTGTCAGTGTGGTCCCCACTCCCAGAGTTTCTGAAAGTACTCGCCCGGAACCGGCCAGTACTGGACTGTCTGTTTGTACTGATCCGCTAATGCAGCAGGCCTTACGACAGCTGATGGAGACTGACCTGGACAAGTACCTGCAGTACATGCAAGTGCAGTTGGAGCACCCATCCGCAGAAGCACGTGAGGCACGCCAATCTGCAGAGGCATGAGAGGAACGGGAGCGCCAATGACAGCATGAGCTAAACATGGCAAAAGTGCAACAGGCCAGCCGGAGTACTCCGCCCAGTCTCCCTGCTGAAGGAGCTGCACCACCCGTAAGTGCAAAATTTAAATTTGCTAATATTGAAAAAGACACTGACATTGACTTGTTTCTGCAGTCTTTTGAAAAAGCATGCCGTCAGTATCGTCTGTCCCAAGACCAGTGGGCCAGACATCTGACACCTTTGCTGCGCTACAAAGCGCTTGATGCTTTCGCAGAGTTACCTGTGGAAAAGGATAATGATTATGCTGCTATAAAAGACGCTATCATTACCAAATACCAGCTGACGCCAGAAGCCTATTGCAAAAAGTTCAGGACCTGGCAGAAAAAGGTCTTCTGATTCGTACCGAGATGTGGTCAGCAGCTTGCTCACCACACTCCGCCAGTGGACTCTTGGCCTCACCAAAGGGTCTTATGGTGTCCTGGAGGACTTGATAGTCCTGGAACAATTTCTGAACCTTTGCCCTACTGATGTACGACTGTCGCTGCAGACCTCGCTGAAACCTTTACAACTACCTGGGTGTCTGATACACGCAGAACTGTCCCATCCAGCTGGAGAGGAGGTCAGCCCAATACCTCGGCAGACTCTCCTGCCTCTGTGAGCCATCAGCCACAGAGGCCACACAGCGCAGCTGCTGCACCCAGGCCTGCAGCCCCTGGAGAGGTCACCTGTCACTACTGCCACAAGACGGGAAACATGAAATTCACTTGTCCAGAGCGGAGGCAGACCACCCCAACACCTGGACCACCTCCACCTCGCCCGCGGCAGACACCACCCGCCAGTGTACCCCAACCAGGAGCCGCATCCAAAATGATGTTTGCCAAGGGGGCAGGGAACTCCCCCATCACAAGCAATCACCAGCTGGTTACTGTGAATGACCAGCTTGTCACTGGTTTCCGTGACACCGGAGCAGATGTCACTCTGGTGCGTGAACACCTTGTCCCCGCAGAGGCCATCATCCCTGACAAGTACCTCACCCTCACTGGAGTGGGGGGCACTCTTTCTCATATTCCCCAAGCTCGGGTGTCCATCGACTGGGGGGTGGGAGTTCAAGAGAAGGTTGTTGGGATCCTGGACCAACTGCCAGTCCCTGTTTTGCTGGGGACCGACTTGGGCACGCTGGTGTCGTACTATGAACCTGCACCAAGCCCTGTGGAATGCCAGGACGGAGACAGACTCTCTGCCCACACCAAGGTACTGTGCACCCAGCGGCAAGAACAGGGGGGAGGTGAGTTGAATGTGCCCAGTTCAAAGGTACCTGTGTTTGATGTACAAACTGTCTGTGATGAAAATGTTCCTGTTACTGTTATTAATGCTTGTAACAATGATGTAGGTAATGCCAATATGTGCCATTCTGAAGGTATACTTTTGCTAGCGGTAACACGCAGCCGTACTGCTCAGAACCTGAGCTCAGAACAGGTGGGGGAGGTTCCGGCCTCCTCCCCCTCCTCTGACCACAGGGATGGTACCCTTCAGCCACTAACCTCATACGCCACGGGCCAGCTGGCTAAGAGTGAGAGTGCTGCATTTGTGCAAGCACTCCAGACTGACCCTAGCCTCGAGGCCCTCAGAAGACAGGCTTCTGAGCCCCTCACAGACGAGGCTACATTCAAGGTATACTGGGAAGGTGGGAAGTTGTACAGTGAGCATGTACACCCCACCGAAGGTGAAATGAGGATGGGTACCAAGTTGCTTTTGGTACCTAGTGCCTTCCAGGGGCATGTGCTGAAGACCGCACATGACATTCCCCTGGCCGGGCACTTGGGGATCCACAGGACACTGGATCGTATCCAGGGACATTTCTACTGGCCTCGAATGCGGATAGATGTGACGAACTACTGCCGCTCATGTACCATTTGCCAAAAGGTAAAAAGGGCTGGGAATCCCCGCAAAGCTCCCTTGTGTCCACTGCCAATCATAGGTGAGCCCTTTCACAGAGTGGCAGTCGACATAATTGGACCGTTGCCCACTCCCAGCAGCAGTGGCAAAAGGTACATCCTGACGGTGGTGGATTACGCCACCCGCTATCCTGAGGCCATGGCACTTTCCTCCCTGAGGGCGGACAAGGTAGCCGACGCGCTACTTAACATTTTCTCCCGAGTCGGGTTCCCTGCAGAGATGCTCTCTGATCAGGGACCCCAGTTTATGTCCGGACTCATGGAGGCCCTGTGCAAAAAGATACAGATGACGCACATTGTCTCCAGTTCCTACCACCTGCAGACCAATGGACTGTGTGAAAGGTTCAACGGGTCGCTGAAGCAAATGCTGACCACCTTTGTTGAGTCGCAAGGTGGGGACTGGGAACAATACCTGCCTCATCTGTTGTTTGCATACAGGGAGGTGCCGCAGGAATCTACCGGGTTTTCCCCGTTCAAGCTCCTGTATGGTAGGAATGTCCAAGGACCCCTACAATTGATTCGGGAGACGTGGGAGGGCAAGGGTGACCCCACCGATGTCTCTGTAGTTGATTATGTTCTCAAGTTCAGGGACAAGATGGAGTCCCTCACGGAAATGGTAACGGAAAACATGGCCCAGGCTCAGGCCAAACAAAAACTCTGGTATGACCGCACTGCTGGAGAGAGGTCATTTGAAGTAGGTGACAAAGTGTATGCCCTTCTTCCAGTGAGGCAGAACAAGCTGCAAGCGGCCTGGGAGGGACTCTACACTATAGTGCAACGGTTAAACCCTCTGACATATCTGGTGAACATGGGAGGCAGGAAACAGAAAAGCTTTCATGTCAACATGCTGAAGGCCCACCATGACAGGACCAAGTATGTGCTGCCAGTGTGCAGCTGGTTAGAGCAGGGAGAGGCAGACCCCCTGTTAGACCTGCTGGCTGACATACGAGATGTAGACAGCGACCTAAGCGTCAACCCACAACTCTCCTCGTCCCAGCAAGAGCAATTGCAGGAGGTGCTGGGTCCGTACCAGCCCACCTTCTCCGGTGTCCTGGGGCGGACAAGTCTGGCCATGCATAGGGTAGATACGGGCACCCATCCCCCCATCAGGCAATCCACTTACCGCGTCTCCCCAGAGGTGCAAACGGACATGCTGAAAGAGGTGAGGGAGATGCTGGAGCTAGGGGTTGTTCAAAAGTCCTGTAGTGCCTGCGCAGCCCCTGTTGTCCTGGTCCCCAAGAAGGACCAGACAACTCGGTTCTGCGTGGACTACAGGAAGTTGAACGACATCACCACTACAGACGCCTACCTCATGCCTCGCATCGATGAGTTGTTGGATACGCTGGCGTCTGCCAGGTACCTATCAATCATGGATCTGAGCCGGGGGTACTGGCAGATACCACTTGCACCTGACGCGAGGCAAAAGTCGGACTTCATCACCCCTTTCGGCCTCTTCGAGTTCACGATGATGCGCTTCGGGGTGGAGAACGCCCCTGCCACGTTTCAGCGGGCCGTAAATTACCTGCTGGAGGGGATGCAAGGGTTCGCTGTAGCGTACTTGGATGACATTGCGGTGTTCAGCCCCACCTGGGAGGAACACCTCAAACACCTGTCCCAGGTACTAGAGAGGCTGGCCCGCAGCCAATCTGACAGTTAAGCCGAGTAAGTGTCAGATTGGCATGACCGAGGTGCAGTACCTAGGTCACCGGGAGAGGGGGTAACACCCTGAAACCTGACACGGGAAAGGTGGACGCCATCCTGGCATGGCCTCGGCCTATCACGAAAAAGCAGGTCCAGGCGTTCCTGGGGACCGCCGGCTACTATAGGAAATTCGTTCCAGCCTATAGTACCCTAGCGAAGCCCCTGACCGATGCCACTAGCAAGAAACACCCCAAGGTTGTTAGCTGGACCCCCGCTTGCGAGAACGCCTTCCAAGCCTTGAAGCAGGCACTCGCAAGCGCCCCTGTGCTTCAAGCCCCAGATTTCAGTCGTCGGTTTGTTGTGCAAACCGATGCCTCTGACTATGGTCTCGGCGCAGTCCTCAGCCAGGTGGATGGAAAGGGGGATGAACACCCTATCCTCTACCTGAGCCGGAAGCTCCTGCCCCGAGAGGTAGCCAACTCCACTACTGAAAAGGAGTGCCTAGCGATCGTGTTGGCCCTACAGAAACTGCAATCCTATCTGTACGGCCGCTTCTTCACGATCATTACCGATCAGGCATGATCGGAATTGCAATTTCTCCGTTCCGCGGTAATTCAGCATACCGCCGATCCCAAATTCCGCACCAGTTCCGCGGAATTTCGAGGTATACGGAATTCCGTCGGAAAAGTTTTTAAAATCTCTCTCTCTCTCTCTCTCTTCCTCCTCCTCCTCCTCATCCTCCTCCTCCTCCTCCTCCTCCTCCTCATCCTCCTCCTCCTCCTCCTCCTCCTCCTCCTGCTCCTCATCCTCATCCTCCTCCTCCTCCTCCTCCCCCCTCCTCCTCCTCCTCCCCCTCCTCCTCCCCCTCCCCCTCCCCCCCTCCCCCTCCTCTCCCTCCCCTTCCCCCTCCTCCTCCCCCTCCTCCCCCTCCTCCCCCCCTCCTCCTCCTCCTCCTCATCCCCATCCTCCTCCTCCTCATCATCCTCATCCTCCTCCTCCTCCTCTTCATCCTCCTCCTCCTCCTCCACCTCCTCCCCCCCTCCTCCACCTCCTCCCCCTCCTCCTCCACCTCCTCCCCTCCTCCTCCCCCTCCTCCTCCCCCTACTCCTCCACCTCCTCCCCTCCTCCTCCCCCTCCTCCCCCCCCCTACTCCTCCTCCACCTCCTCCCCCTCCTCCCCCTCCCCCTCCTCCTCCACCTCCCACCCCTCCTCCCCCTCCTCTCCCTCCCCCTCCTCCCCCTCCTCCCCCTCCTCCTCCCCCTCCTCTCCCTCCCCCTGCTCCTCCCCCTCCTCCTACTCCTCCTCCCCCCCTCCTCCTCCTCCCCCCCCTCCTCCTCCTCCCCCTCCTCCTCCTCCTCCCCCTCCTCTCCCTCCCCCTCCCCCTCCTCCCCCTCCTCCCCCCCTCCTCCTCCCCCTCCTCCTCCCCCTCCTCTCCCTCCCCCTCCTCCTCCCCCTCCTCTCCCCCCCCCCCTCCTCCCCCTCCTCCTCCTCCTCCCCCTCCTCCTCCTCCTCCCCCTCCTCCTCCCCCCCCTCCTCCCCCTCCTCCTCCTCCCCCTCCTCCCCCTCCTCCTCCTCCTCTCCCCCCCTCCTCCTCCCCCTCCTCCCTCCCCCTCCTCCTCCTCCTCCCCTCCTCCCTCCCCCCTCCTCCTCCTCCCCCTCCTCCCCCTCCTCTCCCTCCTCCTCCTCCTCCTCCTCCTCCTCCTCCTCCTCCTCCTTCTCCTCCTCCTCCCCCTCCTCCCCCTCCTCTCCCTCCTCCTCCTCCCCCTCCTCTCCCTCCTCCCTCCTCCCCCTCCTCCCCCCTCCCCCTCCTCCCCCTCCTCCCCCCTCCTCCTCCTCCCCCTCCCCCTCCTCCCCCCCCTCCCCCTCCTCCCCCTCCTCCCCCTCCTCCTCCTCCTCCTCCTCCTCCTCCTCCTCCCGCTCCTCCTCCTCCCCCTCCTCCTCCCCCTCCTCACCTCCCCCCCCCCCTCCTCCTCCTCCTCATCCTCCTCCCTCCTCTTCATCCTCCTCCTCCTCCTCCACCTCCTCCCCCTCCTCCCCCTCCCCCTCCTCTTCCCCCTCCTCCTCCCCCTCCCCCTCCTCCTCCTCCCCTCCTCCCTCCTCCCCCCCCCGCTCCTCCTCCCCCCTCCTCCTCCCCCTCCTACTCCCCCCCCTCCTCCTCCTCCTCATCCTCCTCTTCATCCTCCTCCTCCTCCTCCACCTCCTCACCCCTCCTCCCTCCACCTCCTCCCCCTCCTCCTCCCCTCCTCCTCCCCCTACTCCTCCTCCACCTCCTCCCCCTCCTCCCACTCCTCCCCCTCCCCCTCCTCCTCCTCCTCCCCCTCCTCTCTCTCCCCCTCCTCTCCCTCCCCCTCCTCCCCCTCCTCCACCCCCTCCTCCTACTCCTCCTCCCCCCTCCTCCTCCTCCCCCTCCTCTCCCTCCCCCTCCCCCTCCTCCTCCCCCTCCCCCTCCTCTCCCCCCCTCTCCCCCCCTCCTCCCCCTCCTCCCCTCCTCCCCCTCCTCCTCCTCCTCCTCCTCCTCCCCCCTCCTCCTCCTCCTCCTCCTCCCCCTCCTCCTCCCCCCCCCTCCTCCTCCTCCTCCTCCCCCTCCTCCTCCCCCCCCCTCCTCCTCCTCCTCCTCCCCCTCCTCCTCCCCCTCCTCTCCCCTCCTCCTCCCCCTCCTCCTCCTCCCCCCTCCTCCTCCCCTCCTCCTCCTCCCCCTCCTCCTCCTCCCCCTCCTCCCCCTCCTCCCCCTCCTCCTCCCCCTCCTCCTCCTCCTCCCCCTCCTCCCCCCTCCTCCTCCCCTCCTCCTCCCCCTCCTCCCCTCCTCCTCCTCCTCCCCCTCCTCCTCCTCCTCCCCCTCCTCCCCCTCCTCCCCCTCCTCCCCCTCCTCCCCTCCTCCTCCCCTCCTCCCCCTCCTCCCTCCCTCTCCCCCCCCTCCCCCTCCTCCCCCTCCTCCTCCCCCTCCTCCCTCTCCTACTCCCCCCCCTCCCCCTCCTCCTCCTCCCCCTCCCCTCCTCCTCCTCCCCCTCCCCCTCCCCCTCCTCCTCCCCTCCCCCTCCTCCTCCTCCCCCCCTCCTCCTCCCCCTCCTCCTCCCCCCCTCCTCCCCCCCCCTCCTCCTCCTCCTCCTCCCCCCCCTCCTCCCCCCTCCTCCTCCCCCCCCCTCCTCCCCCTCCTCCTCCTCCCCCTCCTCCCCCTCCTCCTCCTCCCCCCTCCTCCCCCCCCCCCTCCTCCTCCCCCCCTCCTCCTCCCCCCTCCTCCCCCCCTCCTCCTCCTCCCCCTCCTCCTCCTCCTCCCCTCCTCCTCCCCCCCTCCTCCCCCCCCTCCTCCTCCCCCCCTCCCCTCCTCCTCCTCCCCCTCCTCCTCCCCCTCCTCCTCCCCCCCTCCTCCCCTCCCCCTCCTCCTCCCCCTCCTCTCCCCTCCTCCTCCCCTCCTCCTCCTCCCCCTCCTCTCCCTCCTCCCCCCTCCTCCTCCCCCTCCCCCCTCCTCCCCTCCTCCTCCCCTCCTCCCCCCCTCCTCCTCCTCCTCCCCCTCCTCCTCCCCCTCCTCCCTCCACCCCTCCTCCTCCCTCCTCCTCCCCTCCTCCTCCCTCCTCCCCCTCCTCCTCCTCCTCCTCCCCCTCCTCCCCTCCTCCCCTCCTCCTCCTCCTCCTCCCCCTCCTCCCCTCCTACTCCCCCCCCCTCCCCCCCTCCCCCCCTCCTCCCTCTCCTACTCCCCCCCCTCCCCCACCTCCTACTCCCCCTCCCCCTCCCCTCCTCCTCCCCCCCTCCTCCTCCTCCCCCTCCTCCTCCTCCTCCCCCCTCCTCTCCCTCCCCCTCCCCCTCCTCCCCCTCCTCCCCCCCTCCTCCTCCCCCTCCTCCCCCCCTCCTCCTCCCCCTCCTCCTCCCCTCCCTCCCTCCCCCTCCTCCTCCCCCTCCTCTCCCCCCCTCCTCCTCCCCCCTCCTCCCCCTCCTCCTCCTCCTCCCCCTCCTCCTCCTCCTCCTCCTCCCCCCCCTCCTCCCCCCTCCTCCTCCTCCTCCCCCTCCTCCCCCTCCTCCTCCCCCTCTCCTCCTCCCCCTCCTCCCCCTCCTCCTCCCCTCCTCTCCTCCCCCCCTCCTCCTCCCCCTCCTCCTCCTCCTCCCCCTCCTCCCTCCCCCTCCTCCCTCCCCCTCCTCCCTCCTCCCCCCTCCTCCCCCTCCTCCTCCCTCCTCCTCCTCCTCCTCCTCCTCCTCCTCCCCCTCCTCCTCCCCCTCCTCCTCCCCATCCTCCTCCTCCTCCTCCTCCTCCTCCCCCTCCTCTCCCTCCTCTCCCTCCTCCTCCTCCCCCTCCTCTCCCTCCTCTCCCCTCCCCCTCCCCCTCCCCCCCCTCCCCCTCCTCCCCCTCCTCCTCCTCCCCCCTCCTCCTCCTCCTCCTCCCCCTCCCCCTCCTCCCCCCCCTCCCCCCTCCTCCCCCCTCCTCCCCCTCCTCCCCCCCCTCCCCCTCCTCCCCCTCCTCCCCCTCCTCCCCCTCCTCCTCCTCCTCCTCCTCCCCCTCCTCCTCCTCCTCCTCCCGCTCCTCCTCCTCCCCCTCCTCCTCCCCCTCCTACTCCCCCCCCCTCCTCCTCCTCCTCTCCATCCCTCCTCCTCCTCCTCCACCTCCTCCCCCTCCTCCCCCTCCCCCTCCTCCTCCCCCTCCTCCTCCCCCTCCTCCTCCCCCCTCCCCCTCCTCCCCCTCCTCCTCCTCCCCCCCTCCTCCTCCCCCTCCTCCTCCCCCTCCTACTCCCCCCCTCCTCCTCCTCCTCATCCTCCTCTCATCCTCCTCCTCCTCCTCCACCTCCTCCCCCCCCTCCTCCTCCACCTCCTCCCCCTCCTCCTCCCCTCCCCTCCTCCCCCCTACTCCTCCTCCACCTCCTCCCCCTCCTCCCCTCCTCCCTCCTCCCCCTCCTCCTCCTCCTCCCCCTCTCTCCCTCCCCCTCCTCCCTCCCTCCTCCCCTCCTCCCTCCTCCTCCCCTCCTCCCCCCTCCTCCTCCTCCCCCTCCTCTCCCTCCCTCCTCCCCCTCCTCCTCCCCCTCCCCCTCCTCTCCCCCCCTCTCCCCCCCTCCTCCCCCTCCTCCCCTCCTCCCTCCTCCCCCTCCTCCTCCTCCTCCTCCTCCTCCCCCTCCTCCTCCCCCCTCCTCCTCCCCCTCCTCCTCCTCCCCCCTCCTCCCCCTCCTCCTCCTCCCCCTCCTCCCCCTCCTCCTCCTCCCCCTCCTCCTCCCCCTCCTCCCCCTCCTCCCCCTCCTCCCCTCCTCCCCCTCCTCCCCCTCCTCCTCCCCCTCCTCTCCCCCCTCCTCCCCCTCCTCCTCCCCCCCTCCTCCCCCCCTCCTCTCCCCCCTCCTCCCCCCTCCTCCTCCTCCTCCTCTCTCCTCCTCCTCCTCCCCTCTCCTCCT